>NW_020230531.1:2430000-2893175 GCF_003227715.2 Harpegnathos saltator | reverse complement strand
TTTTAATCTAGATCCAAAATAAGAAAGATATTCGCAAATTATAACAAGCTGTGCCTATTCATTATCGAGAAATTACGGCGGAAAGTTCAAGGCCGACCAATGCGAAAATAACGTGTCACCGAGTATAAGATACAAAATTATTTGCTGTAAGACGTTAATCTAGGTTTGAAATAAGATTGATACGCGCAAATCGCATCGAGCTGTGATAACGCGTTTCCGAGATATAAGCCACGAAAGGTGAAAAAGTGACATGTATAAAAATGAAATATTAAATAACAAAATATGGATAATAAGGTTTTAATCTAGATCCAAAATAAGAAAGATATTCGCAAATTATAACAAGCTGTGCCTATTCATTATCGAGAAATTACGGCGGAAAGTTCAAGGCCGACCAATGCGAAAATAACGTGTCACCGAGTATAAGATACAAAATTATTTGCTGTAAGACGTTAATCTAGGTTTGAAATAAGATTGATACGCGCAAACCGCATCGAGCTGTGATAACGCGTTTCTAAGATATAAGCCCCGAAAGATGGAAAAATGACAGGCGTGAAAATGAAATATTAAATATGGAAATATGCATGATAAGGTTTTAATCTAGACCCAAAATAAATAAGATATTCGCAAATTATAACAAGCTATGCCTATTCGTTATCGAGAAATTAAAGCCGAAAGTTCAAGACCGACCGATGGGAAAATATCGTGTCACCGGGTATAAGATACAAAATTATTTGCTATAAGACGTCAATCTATGTTCGAAATAAGATTGAACCGTGCAAACCGCGTCGAGCTGAGATCACGCGTTTCTAAGATATAAGCCACGAAAGGTGGAAAATTGACAGGCATGAAAATGAAATATTAAATAACAAAATATGGATAATAAGGTTTTAATCTAGATCCAAAATAAGAAAGATATTCGCAAATTATAACAAGCTGTGCCTATTCATTATCGAGAAATTACGGCGGAAAGTTCAAGGCCGACCAATGCGAAAATAACGTGTCACCGAGTATAAGATACAAAATTATTTGCTGTAAGACGTTAATCTAGGTTTGAAATAAGATTGATACGCGCAAACCGCATCGAGCTGTGATAACGCGTTTCCGAGATATAAGCCACGAAAGGTGAAAAAGTGACATGCATGAAAATGAAATATTAAATAACAAAATATGGATAATAAGGTTTTAATCTAGATCCAAAATAAGAAAGATATTCGCAAATTATAACAAGCTGTGCCTATTCATTATCGAGTAATTACGGCGGAAAGTTCAAGGCCGGCCAATGCGAAAATAACGTGTCACCGAGTATAAGATACAAAATTATTTGCTGTAAGACGTTAATCTAGGTTTGAAATAAGATTGATACGCGCAAACCGCATCGAGCTGTGATAACGCGTTTCCGAGATATAAGCCACGAAAGGTGAAAAAGTGACATGCATGAAAATGAAATATTAAATAACAAAATATGGATAATAAGGTTTTAATCTAGATCCAAAATAAGAAAGATATTCGCAAATTATAACAAGCTGTGCCTATTCATTATCGAGAAATTACGGCGGAAAGTTCAAGGCCAACCAATGCGAAAATAACGTCTCACCAAGTATAAGATACAAAATTATTTGCTATAACACGGCAATCTAGGTTCGAAATAAAATTGATCCATGCAAACCGCATCGAGCTGAGATCATGCGTTTCTAAGATATAAGCCCCGAAAGATGGAAAAATGACAGGCGTGAAAATGAAATATTAAATATGGAAATATGCATGATAAGATTTTAATCTAGACCCAAAATAAGAAAGATATTCGCAAATTATAACAAGCTGCGCCTATTTATTATCGAGAAATTACGGCGGAAAGGTCAAGGCCGACCAATGCGAAAATAACGTGTCACCGAGTATAAGATACAAAATTATTTGCTACAAGACATTAATCTAGGTTCGAAAAAGATTGATCCGTGCAAACCGCATCGAGCTGAGATCACGCGTTTCTAAGATATAAGCCACGAAAAATGGAAAAATGACAGGCATGCAAATGAAATATTAAATATGGAAATATGCATGATAAGGTTTTAATATAGATCCAAAATAAGAAAGATCCTCACAAATTACAACAACGTGCGTCTATTCGTTTGCGAGAAATTAAAGCGGAAATTTTGAGGACGAACGATGCAAAAATAACGTGTCACCGGATATAAGCTGCAAAATTATTTGTTCTAAGACATTAATCTAGGTTCGAAATAAGATTGATCCATGCAAATCGCATCGAGCTGAGATCACGCGTTTCGGAGTTGTAAGCCACGAAAGATGGAGAAGTGGCAGGCTCGGAAATGACTGGTCAAGAAATATTAATAATCGAAATATGTGTGATAAGGTTTTAATTTAGACGCAACAGAAAATCCTAATAGATTGCAACGTCATGCGAATATTCGTAATCGAGAAATTAAATCCGATAAGTCACGAACGATGCGAAATAACGTGTCACCGTGTATATGCTGCAAAATTATTTGCAGCTGTGATTACGCGTTTCGGAGTTACAAGCCACGAAAGATGGAAGAGTAATATGCTCGACAACGACCTGTCATGAAATATTAATTATCGGAACATGAGTTATAAGATTTTTTAATCTTGGCCCAAAATAACAAAAGTCCTCATGAACCGCAGCTTGAGCTGCGATTACGACGCCTTTCGGAGTTACAGACGACGAAAGATGGAAAAGCAATTGATTTGGAAATGATGAGTTATGAAGTGATAAGGAACGAAAGGTGAATGATTATGTTTTAAACTAGATCCAGAATAACTAAGGTTCCCGTAAATCGCAACTAGGTATGCCTACTTGTTATGGAGAATTTAAAGCGGTTGGATCAAGATAGATCGATGCGAAAACGAATTACTGGGCCTAAGCGTGCATGTCTCCCTCTGTCGAGAGACATGTGACTCTCGGGACGGAGGTCGATATCTTTGGAGTCAATTCTAGGAATCGACAATTTTCTACATGAATAGCGTTAGTTGTAAGAATTGATCTTCCTATTGTCAAGTTAAAAGAACGCGATATCGTGATAGAGACAATTTTGCATTTTATAATACGAGGAATGTAAAATAATCCTTCTCTTTAGTCGTTTCTGAAGATCCTCTTCACAAAATATATCCAAGGACACTTAACAATATTTCTTCGTAGCACAATTTAAACACTTTCACTTTAATAATAATTACAGGCCTTTTTCACAACACTTATCACTTTCACTTGATTCACTTTTCACTTGTGCACTAACTCGATGAACACGTCTCACTGGCGTCCTAACCCCTCGTCGTCCTCATCGTCCTCGTCGTTCTCATCGTCCTCGTCGTGCTCGTCGTCCTCGTCGTCCTCATCGTCGTTCTCGTCGCTCTCGTCGTCCTTGTCGAACCTATCACGATGTTTCACTCGAATAGAGTCGGCCATACGATCCTTCCTTCCTTCAATAGATGGCTCTGGGCCTGTGGCTCCGGCCATACGATCCGAAAAATCGGCCATGATAAAAAACGGTCACGAAGCTTGGCTGGGCATTCCCGACGATCAAGCAGACAACCGCTTCTAGCAGATACTGAATGTTGCTATGGCACATATGCGTTAGATTATTACATCTAACGATTCACAGATTTCGACTCAATCGGTGAGTCGAGAACGCGAATCTCAGCAACACGAAACCCGAAATGCCGTTACGTAGCGAACGGACGAAACTTTTCTCGGTACTTCCACGACTCACTCCACAGCTATTGAACAATATTCTATTGTAATATACGCACGAATTTCACTTTCGGCACTCCCGCTAGCGACAATTGAAACGCGCGACTCAGCTATAGCGAGCCAAAATCACGAAAATTTACGGGCAACGGTTCCTCGCACGACACATCACTCCGCAGCCCGCGCCATAACTGATCATGATCACAGTATACATAGTAGCGACACTCTCTGTTGGATTTGGGCTGCGTTCCGAAATTCACTGCCAGTACTGAAAATACATAGTTTGTGTCACGTATATTATAAATTGTCAGTACTGGCAATAAATATCAGAACGCAGCCTGAATGTAGTCAAACATGAACTGCGCATATGCTATCTTGTTTCTAACCATAACTGGTAGGTCTACTTGAGACTACAAACGGTTTGAGCCCTGAAAGGAGGGCTATTATACGGCGTTTAAAGCATTTATAACATTTAATGATTCTTATTCTATGTGATTTAATAAAAATTTAAATAAATATATATTTAAAGAGAGGAAAAGAGAGTAAAGCCAACGACACATCCATCCATCTTCCGAAATGTACCAATCAGAAGGCAGTATTTTATTGCAGCAAGCAGTCCAGCACGAAAACAAGCACTGTATGCAGCTGGCTTTAGAGAAAGCAGAAATTGTAACAAAAAGTTGATCTGTTCTTTTTAGCTGCACTGCTAAACTAATTAACTAACTGAATTCGTGCAGAGAGGAACGTGAGAGCGTCTAACACGGCGTTTTCGGCAACACCGACTTTCCGCATTGGCAAAGGACGCCATCTGCATATATTTTGAGAGGGGAACTACGATGCTACATTCACTTTCATGTTTCGGCGGTAAAATCTGCATGAGGTGGCATGCTATATCCACTTTCAAGCTTTTCATGTTTGTGCTACAACCATAATAGCATACTTGACAAGCACATTGTTATGCGTTTATAACATGAATTAACATGTTAACATTAACATGTGCCAAAAGAAAAAGAATTGACATTGTGTATGATTAATATCATGAAGATCATACAAAGTGTCCGGTAATTAGCTGCCAACCCGAAGTGTGAGGGTAGATTGGGTTGAGACAAACATAAAAGTTCCATACCGTTTTGCGAGATTCGCAATAATTATCGAGTTATTAATGACAGAAATCTGAGGAATAGTAACGCGCCGACATATATCATGATTGGAGAAGCGTTACAGCTGATCAGGGCAGCGATCATGAATCTTTTTCCTAACGTGAATTAATGAAAAGTGAAAGACTTCTGTGAATTAGTGAAAAATAAAAAAATTTTATATGAATTTGTGAAAATTGAAACATTTCACACGACAATTGAGTCGTTCAACATGGCAGTTGCGTTCTGGATAATTCTTAATGAATATCAAACGAAATCAAAATGATCAAAATAATAATAATGTCTAATTGGAAATTTCAAGGTACTCGCTAAATATTCCCTATATCGTCGCTACAAATTCGAATACGTTGTTTTCACACGCATGAGCGTGTAAAACTGAGACGGGCTGCTGGCATCCGTCAGTGACGTTTGCCGCGCGCCTTTGCGATTATCGGCAAATTCAATTTTCTCGATTGCTCGCGCGATTTCAAGTGGCCATAATATGGCGATAAAAATGGCAATATGTGGCAATAATATATGGCAACAATATACGGCAATAATATATGGCAACAATATATGACAACAATATATGGCAATAATATATGGCCATAATGTATGGCAATAATTCATGGAATATATTTTCGTTTCAAAAGTCAATGCAAATTTGCGGCATGCACAATGTAATAATAAAAGAGCTCTCTGCGAGCATTGAGTCAAACGCTCACCGATGATGATATTGGTGATGTCCCGTTGCATCCAACCAGATCCACCAATGTCCGCCCATGTCCGCTGCCGCTCTCCATGTCGCGCAGCATCCATCTTGCAGCGCATCCCACGTTGATTGCTAGACTTTCGCTAGACTTCCGCGACGCGGTCGATATTTGTATTAGAGCGGCGATATTTGCGTCAATTGACGAACGTTTTACGTCGACATCGGTGGAAACTTTTTACGCGCTGCGAGACGGATTCTACAAACTCGATCGGCGAGGAGCAAAAATCATGTGAAAATTTATCGACTCGTCCAACGGATTTTTACGGCGCTTTTCGCGATCGCGTCTGAAAAATCGCGAAAATGCGGGAGTATCGATATTTACGAGCGAAATATTCGCGAATGCACGCGAGGAAAAATTAGACAATTAGAAATCGACCCGAGGGAGCGCAAAGAGAGAGAGAGAGAGAGAGAGAGAGCGGGGCAAAGTTTTTACGCATGATAGTTTCGTCACGACGAAGCTTACGTTCGCGATACTTTGACGAAATGAAAATTTAAACTTTCTTTGTTAGCGCGGTAAAAACGCGTATATTGATAACCGCGATATTCAAAGGCACGCGAGCGAGGATACCTCAAGCTCGGCGTGCGCTGGCGCAATTTCTGCGCGCATTATACGCTACTCGAGACAATAGGGATCGTGATGAATGGACAATATTGCCAAATAATTCTACAGCCTGTTTTGCAAATAAAAGAAAAGTAGCCAACGGTATCGGGATTTATGCGTATGAATATATTTTACACAATTGAATTATTTGACGACAATTATTTGACAATTGAATATTGTCAAATAATTGTCGTTAAGTAATTTTACGGCCCGCTTGAAAAATGAAAATAAAATAGCTGATGACCGTATCGCGCTTGTAGATATGAATATCTCTTATTTAGATGACTGAATATCAAAAGAGAATCATTCGATATTTTAAATCTCGAATGTAATGCAGGCTATCGATGAAATAATCCCCTGATTGTTTCGAGCAATGTATTTTATTCAACGTTACAAACACACACATGCAAGAATCTATTTGCAATTTGCATTGACTCGAACGATATTTTTTAGACCCACATCCGTCATGCAGAATTTTCTCTTTTCTTCTTCTTTTTCAGAAGTTTCTCTTTTCATTTTGACTCACCGAAACGACTTGCAGTCAGAGCCGGCCACGTTCCGCTTCAACTCTGTAACAAAAAATTCACATTTGCTCATCAGATCAGACCAACAAGTGCGGACGAGTAAAAGAGTAGTTTACCCTCTGCGATCGTAATTCAACTCGAGCCGGAAATTATATCCCAGCTCTAGATCGCTCAGGGTCTATACAACAGAGGACTATAATAAACTTGTAAACTTACCTTCAAGCCGACTCTGCTTGGCCCGAATCGGATCCTCCGATGCGGCATCCGGATCCGCCGGATTGCTGTTGCTTTCCGCAACAACTGAAACAGAAAAATAATTTTCGGTTGATAACCTGCGGTAGAGAGAGAATATCTTTGATCGGGACGAATCGAAAATACGGAAATATTTTGATACGGAATTTTTATCTTTATATTTTTGTTTCAACATTGAAAATTTAAATGAGACTTGAAGCTGATTCAAGAGAGTTGATGAGGAACAAGTTGCATAGGCAAAGATCGTAAAGGGTTGAACACAGATGTGTAGGAAACTTGTGAACTTTACCTTCCGACCGACTCTGCTTGGCCCGAACCGGATCCTCCGGTACTGCATCCGCGTCCGCCGGATTGTTGTTGCTTTCCGCAACAACTGAAACAGAGAAATAATTTTCCCGGTTGATAACTTGTGGTAGAGAGAGAATCTTGTGGTAGAGAGATATCTTTGATCGGGACTAATTGAAAATACGGGAATATTTTGATACGGAATATTTATCTTTATATTTTTGTCTCAACATTGAAAATTTAAATGAAACTTGAAGCTTTCAAGAGAGCTGATGAGGAACAAGTTGCAAAGGCAAAAATTGTAAAGAGTTGAATACAAATGTGTAGGAGACTTGTAAACTTTACCTTCCGTCCGACCCTGTTCTACCCGAACCGGATCCTCCGGTGCGACATCCACGTCCCCCGGACTTGCTTCCCGCAACATCTGAAACAAAAATTTAACGTTCTTGGTTGGTAAGCTGCGGTAGAGAAAGAATGTTTGGTCGGGATGAATGGAGAATATTCGCTACGGTTTTTTTTCTTCATTGACATTGAAAATCTAGATAGGACTTGGAGCTCTTGAAAGAGCTGACGAAAAAAAATGACAACAAGAAGCGGAGACAACACTTGTGTGTGCTCTCGAAAATATTCTTTTACGAATGGACATTTAAATTTAGATTCCGTAACGAGAGTAAACAGACTTGAAAGAAGCGCTGACCGAAAACAAAAAAGGTCGCAGTCTAAGAAGCGGTATGACGTAGAACATTCTACACAAGACCAGTATACTCACACATTTGGGAATTATTCAGAATATTTGATTGAGAATATGATGAATTAGAGATCCGCGTTCATGGACCGTTATCCGTCTCTGTCTGTATCAATATCGCTTGTATATAATAACGCAATAATTAAATAGACAGACAGAGATTGACGAGAGTAATTGCAGATTCATAAAGTCATGATTACTAATCGGATGACGACGGATCGTGAATGTCGAGCGCGAAATTCCGACTTCTTATTCCCGGAAAATTCGTCAAACGTCCGCTCTCGTTATCAGAGACCTCCCGCATAATAAATGATTCCACATACCTAGAAATGTGACGTATCGCTTCCGGCGTCTTGCTTCCCGGCTGCTGGAGTCCTCCGGATTTCACTCACTCACACTTCTAATGTCGATACTCGCGATTCGACCGTGCGGTTAATCAACGTGATGCCGATTGAGTATCTCGAGGACCGACGAGATACATTTCTTTCAATTACGACGGAGTTCAAGACGGAAGTGACGAGTGCGTCGCGCACGGCTGCTGCTGATGGAATGAGATCGAGTACGCGAGACGCGCGAGGATTAATACGAAGGGCAAAAAATGTCGTCGCTCGCGAGCCGATCAACACAATCGGCGCGATGTAAACATTGCGGGCCTCGGCGGTGGTTGAAGCAAGAGAGACTTGCCCTTGAGCGTCTCTTCTTTTCTCGAAGGTTCCGGAACGACGAGGGGAATGCGAGGAGACCTTTTAACTGTACGCGACATTGATGTACTTTTTTTTTTCATTACTGAAAATAAAGAAAATTACTCTGTCGAAGCATCGGACATTTGTTAGCTTTATGTTAATTAAAGAGGAATGTGTACGATTAGGAAATGTGTTAGCAACTAATTGTACAAAGTGTCAAAGTTATTGTGACGCCGTTTTCGGAGAATAATTAAAGGTCATGGTAGTATTAAAGAGTGGAATTTCATCCCATGCGAATTTTGTCTCGTTCTTATTAAATGTTAGATTATCCGCTGCGGACAATAACTCTTCTACTTTTCATCTAATATTCAATGATGATAAATCACATTTAATTGCATTCGTTTGACCTTTTTTATTTCGAAAATAATACCAAAAAAATATATACCAAGGTGAGATTTCACCCATGACAATATGATTTTCATCAACGTGATTTTCTTTGATGCTTCTTTTAAAAGTTCAGATATTTCGTCGACTCGCGGGATATTTATAATCGGAGTCTCGTCGCGTTAATTAACATGTGCTCCTCTGAGCGGATCGAATGCTCACCGACGGCCACTGTCAGTGCCACGAGCGAATGTCCGGAGCGGACGGGATGTTGAATTGAGAAGCAGGACGAAGGGAACGGGACGCGAGCAACGATACATCATGCGTCTCCAAACGTGTCAAATCGTTTATTATATAGGAGAATCTCACAAAACAATATGGGACTTTTATGTTTGTTTTAAACCAATCTACCTTCACACTTCGGCTTGGCAGCTTATTACTGGACACGTGTATATTTAATTTAAACATAATATTATGTTAATGTATTAAAATATTTTATTGGGTAGTGCGTATTTTTTCATAACATTTTTTATAACTATGTAATACTAGTGTATGCGTATGTTCATTATAATATATATAATGTTTAATATTATAATCATTATTAGTATCGCACGATATTTAATTTGAACTTAATATGTTAATGTATTCGAAGATTTTATATTTAATATGTACTTTCATCTTCCTGCTCTTCCCCCATCTCCCCCTCTTTTTAGATCTACGGATATAGTCTGGCATAGAGATGGTAATAGTTATGATTGCAGCATGGACATAAATCGCCTGAAAGTGGATGTAGCATCGTAGTTTCCCTCTCAAAATGGATGCAGATGGCGTCCTTTCCCAGTGCGGAAAGTCGGTATCGCAGAAAATGCCATGTTGGCCGCTTTCAGGTTTCTGGTAATATAAAAATTGACAGCCCTGGGTAAATTTTCGTACCAATCAGGGGGGCCCGAGGGCTTGGAGGTAATTGAAGAGCAATGATAATACTGATTGCTTTAGCTACGTTCATGATAATACAGCTAACAACTATTGCCGGTGCGAGGCGAAGGGTAAGTCATGTTTTATCTCGCTTAGGTCGCTCGACGCACGCTGCCAACAGTTGCTAAATCGACTAGGTCACGCTGTGACCCGAACGGCTGCGCACTTCTCCAATCATTCATCCCAGCGCGCGCTTACTCGTTAGAATTCTGTAATTAATAACTGCTCAACTGTTAAGAATATCACAAAATGGTATGGGACTTTTATGTTCTCTCTGGTACGTTAAATTCCGTAAGACCAACAGTCTTTATAGTATCTCGTCAGTGACATTGGCTACGTAGTTTATGTTCATAAAGTGAACATAGAGGCGCTTCAAAAGCGTTATGGGAAAATCGCTATTACCGCTCTTTGGTTTCTCTCTGGTTAGAGTTATATGCCTCGAAAATTTAGTGAACTTTAATATTTACTGGATGAAACTGTAAAGGTAAAAATTGAACGTCAAAATATTGAGAAAATAATTAATATTGTATAAAAAAAGAGTAGAATGAAATGTCCATTTATTGATTTTTCGACGCCATCTATTCTATTCAGAACGCTAAACATAACCTATATATTCGATCACGTTTGTATTTGTTTCTGATCTTTTTTTCCAGGGCACATGGGTGGCTCAAAACGTCGCAAATCGCGTACGACCGGACCGGTTGATAACGCATGGTCGTTAAAAATACCACAATTCAAGAAGGAGGATAATCCTCATCGCTTGCTAGAAGAGAGCTCATTCGCGACTTTATTCCCAAAATATCGGGAGCAATATTTAAAGGAACATTGGTCATTGATTCAGAAAGCGCTGGAAGAGCATGCCATTACGGCCGAACTTGACCTTGTCGAAGGTAGCATGACAGTGAAAACTACCAGGAAAACATGGGATCCATATATCATCATCAAAGCACGCGACATGATCAAACTCCTGTCACGATCGGTTCCTTATGAACAGGCGATGAAAGTTCTTCAAGATGAGATTTCTGCTGACATTATAAAAATATCTTCCTTAATCAGGGACAAGGAAAAGTTTGTCAAGAGGAGGCAAAGACTCATTGGACCAAATGGAAGTACTTTGAAAGCTATTGAGCTGCTCACCAACTGTTATGTTTTAGTTCAAGGGCAGACTGTAGCAGCATTAGGTCCTTACAAAGGTCTCCAGCAAGTGAGGCGAATAGCGGAAGATACTATGAAAAACATTCATCCTATTTACAATATCAAGGCATTAATGATCAAAAGAGAACTTGCCAAGGATCCAAAGCTAACTAATGAAAATTGGGATCGATTCTTGCCTAAATTCAATAATAAGAACATAAACAAACGCAAACAACCGAGAAAAAAGAAAGAGAAGAAACCATATACTACATTCCCGCCACTTCCACAAGAAAGTAAACTTGATAAACAGATAGCAACTGGCGAATACTTCTTGAATGAGGAGCAGAAGAGAGCAAAGAGAAAGAAGGAACAAGATGCTAGGCATGAAGAGGCAACTAAGAGAAGACAGGAACGTAGAGCTCAAGCATTTGTCCCACCTGAAGAAAAACCTGTTGAAAATAAAATAACAAAAACTGAAATAGACATTAAAGAAATAAAAAAGAAAGTTGAAAAAGGACTGAAGAAGGTTCAATATAACACAAAACTAGACTAGAAATAGATATATTTGTTATATATGTCACATAAAGGTTTTTATTTATATAACAAAGTCAAATTTTTATACATTCACTTATACATATATTGTAACACTATTATGTTTTATGCTTCTTCAGTACTTTCTCAACTTTCTTTTTTATTTCTTCAACTTTTTTCAAATTCAAATTTTTTTATTTCAGTTTTTGTTACTTTGTTTTCAACAGGTTGAAAACGAGTTCAACAGGGTGAACCTGTTGAAAATAAAGTAACAAAAACTCAAATAGACATTGAAAAAATAAAAAAGAAAATTGAGAAAGGACTGAAGAAGCATAAAACAAAAGTGTTATAATATATGTATAGTGAATGTATAAGTGAATGTAAAAAAAAGTGAATGTATGTATAAGTGAATGTATAAAAATTTAACTTTGTTATATAAATAAAAACCTTTATGTGACATATATCACAAATATCTATTTCTAGATTAGTTTTGTGTTATATTGCACCAGAAAATTAATAAAATATGTCTCAATTAGCAAAAAGAGGATATATAGATACAGCTTATGGTTGTGACGATACTTTTTATGTTAGTATTTATTTGCGATAAAATATCAAAGGTTAATAGTTATATAAAAATAAAGAAAAAGTTTGAGGAAAATGATCAAAGCTGCTTAATGTTAAATTATTAAAAAAAAGTAATAGAATGATGAAAGATCAATGCAAACTGATATAAAGAAAATATGTGAACCTATAATATAATTACAAGCGAAATTGCTTTAACATGACATGACAGACAAATAGAAGAGTTATAGCGATAGTGAAAAGTATCATGTTCAATGTCAAGTAATATTCTCTAGAAAATATTAAAATGTATCACCACGTATGTTTCAACCGTCATTGATGATATATATATCTCATATTTTATTGATAGAATTCTGCTATGGTTGTATTATGATCGCAAAATATTAATTTACCAGGAATGTCCCGTTATTTTATTAGAAACACTCGTTTTTATAATTACTGTAGTATCGCATTCTTAACACATACATATGTGTATATTTATATATAATTATTTTACATTTGCAAAATATAGAGCAGAGAAAATTTCAATGTTTAGCATTTTGAAGACAAATATACCGATATATAGAATTTATTATATGTACAATTTTTTTGTAACGATATTTGTATTTACTAAATATATTACATAGAATTCTTCGGATATTTTAAATAAATCTCGAAACAATATTTATTTTTTGAGTTTTCTAAAAGTATATAACGTTATTTTTACATTATTATTAACCATAATCTTCTCTTTCAACTTCTACTTTCGATTCTCTGTTTTTGATGAGGATTCTTTACACGACAGCTAAGTATATAAAGTCTTCAACATGCTAATATTTTGTGTGATTCGATGCAATAGCGATTTCAAATTCTATCGCAAAACTACTGTAATTGAAAAGAAGCGGATACTAAACTGGGGCGCTGAATTATTTCTCCAGGTTCGAGAAATTCTTTCTTGTCGAGCAAAATATCAGATTAACACGTACACACACACACACACACACACATACACACACACACACACACATATATATACACATACATACATATATGTGTGTATGTGTGTGTATATTTGATAGATTAAATGTTCATTCAATGTACAGCGATCTTATTCTATCTGCACCACAATTTCGCTTTCCGAGTACAAATTTTCGTATTACTGGACACACGAATTATTAACACTGATTAGTTACCGCTATCTTAAGATTAAGATCGATTTGCCTATTATATTACAATGTTACCGATCTTGGAAGTACGACGTGTCTCGTTAGCTTATATCTATACTTATGCCACGTGAATACATTTATGTACAGATAGACGAATATGGTTGTGTGTGGCGATTTTGCTTACATGAGAAATGCACGAAAGCGATGGATAAGTATTGACGCATACTGATAGCAAAACACGCTACTTGAAATCGTTAGGACGGGAGGGAGATAATTAATTAATGGAATATGTATAATTACATTTACAACGCGACAAAATTTAGTCATCACTCCAAAATATTCTGCACACCTGCATTTATATATGCACGCTGGAACACATTCTGTATTCCAAATGCATGTTTCTCGCTCTTATTTGCGATTTCTTTGAACCAGGATAACTTTCCTTAATAAATATGTTGCTACACCAACAGCATCTACTGACTGTTTACATGCGGCAATATTTTGTTTTTTGATTACTATCAAAAGGACTAAATTCACAAAACTTTAGTAGCAAACGTAATTGCCAAGGTGTTTGATATTAAAAGTTAAATATTTCGTTAATTAAGCTCCAAATCACTTCCGAGGCTGGGAGTAAAGTCTACTAGTATCTGGAAACAAAGTTCTCCGTTATCTACGCACTCCCGCAGCCTTTACGGGGCGGGATCCTTTAATTCCAATGTTAACTAACTCCGTAATGAGAGCTTCCTTTCAATCTCTCGGACTAAAGGAAAGTTGACTCGAAATCCTTCAAAGAATCTGCAACCGAAAGGAAGCGCGATAATGATACGTAGGGATATCCTATGTATATATTTACTATCTACGTATATATCGCCGGCGTAGCCGGTGTCCTGATTAAAGGAAGAACGTTTTAAAGAGGCAGCCCCCTTCTCACGATGCTATAACAAGAATCGCTGATTTCCTTAACATTTTGATTCTCAGAAGCAGCTTGAGATTACATACAATGTCGCGTTGTAATCGCACTCGTTTAATTAGGACACAGTCGTATTATTAATGAGTCGCGCATGATATATCTACATCGAAATATCATTAACTTACGGCCTATGTAAAATATCAATATAAAAAAAATCACCTAACGGATGTTTACATACTTCTTTAGCAGCTAGCTATAAAGCTAGCTATAGCTGAATGTGTGATATAAGGATGCCAGTGTATTATACAAAAGTTTATACGATAATGTTATTCGTCTCGCTTCGGCATTTATAGTATCAGCGCGAGGCGACGGCAGTAAGACATCGTCAGAAAGTATAAGTGTACAAAAGATCGCTTCTGCTATATGTAATGTTATATTAGTCGCAACTTCCACTTTAATTCACTTAACACGTTGTAGACGAATAATGGACGATGTTCCATTTTACTTCCGACTCGATCAAATGTTTCATATTCTTTTCTACTCTACTTAATGTCGATTCAACCTTGCACGAGGAATAACAATTTTTTTCACGTT
The DNA here is from genome assembly GCF_003227715.2 of Harpegnathos saltator. NCBI lineage: Eukaryota > Metazoa > Arthropoda > Insecta > Hymenoptera > Formicidae > Harpegnathos > Harpegnathos saltator. The sequence goes on along the minus strand of NW_020230531.1, from coordinate 2,878,204 downwards.
TAACTATCACATTCGGGCTGAATCAAAGTTGTTCCTCTATATTTCATCGCAAGGTTTCTCACTCTCTGCCAAATTTTTTTTTTTCCAATTCACTGTCGCAACATTATTACTGAACTACAATATGTTAAGTATACTGATACCAGTTATTCCACGCTTTTCGCCTATTCGCACAACCAAGTAAGTATACGATTAGTTACAAAAATAAGTCTCTTTTTCTGCGATTCATAGCGCGTGTTTTTGATGGAAAAGCGTTTTGTTCGCCGCGGTTCGTCGTTTGATTGCGGAGAAGAGTCTCTGGCGCGTTTAGGCGCGCCGCATATATACTAAGACCAGATAAAAAGAACATACGCTGCCTGCGTGTGATTTTGGGCTCGACGAAAATAGCGACGTCAATAAGAAGCATCTCATGCCGTACCACTCACAATCGTATGTAAATCGAAATCAAGGCATGAATGTCTTAATTTTCCAATTGGCCCTTTAGCGTTGAATTAAAGAACATTTTGCAAAACTCTCGAAGTTTGCGTTGTGTTGTCTTTTTTAACTTCATATATTAAATTGTGCGATGCAGAGCGATAATATACAATTATTACATAATATAAATGCGTACGGAATTTTTGCTATTTCGTACGCTCTTTTTTCTTCACGTGCAAATAGCAAAGAACTTCTCCGCGGTCATCTGCTTAAAAGTATAATCTTAAAACGGTGTTTGTGTTCGTGTTGAAAAAAAAACGAGAACTATCAATTACCTAAAACGTACGAAGTAATGCCGTGTATAAAAGCTCTGGCAAACTTCGTTTAAAAATTGCACGTAAATAAATATATGTATATATGTAAAAAAAAGAACAATGAGCTGCCCATCGATTAGGCGTACTCAAGTACGTACCCGTACTAAATAAATGACTTGATTATTGGCCTATACTAGATTTTTATAGGGTTTATAGTAAAAAAAGAAAAATATCACGAATTTAGCTAATGTACGTTGTGAAACAGATTGATTGAATTATATTTTCGATTTTCGGAACTTTATTTCACTTCTCAATCTTATCAAATTTGATCGTAAACGATAATATGAAACAAGAAGAAAAGTTTGCTTTTTGCTTCGTCTTTACTATTCATCTTGATCTACGATGCTTTTGTTTTATCAATTTAGCGTTCTACTAATAATATCACTCAATTTTTAACTCTTCAAGCTACAACAGCTTTTCAGTTTTCAATCTCGAAATTTATACAAGTCTTTAGTAAGCATATATATTTACATTTATATAAATTTTGAGATTCTGTGGACGTTATTGTAAATTGAAGAATTAATAGCATGCGCGTAACACTAAACCAATCCTCATTTAAATAATATACTGTTCAAAGGAATGTGAAAATTCCTCGAGTTTAGTCATTACAAACCGAAAGTGCGTGACTGTTCCGTCGTATATGCACTTCAAACACATTTGACTTGTCATTACTTTAAATTTCGAAAATGAGATATTTTCCGTTTTATTAATATCTTCCTCGAGATTGGAAATGTCAAGAGTGACTTTTGTTACAACAGCATAATTTTTTATAATTTCATTTAAATCGATCACACGCGCACCGTCCGCATGGAACATATCATATGTGGACCTGATTACAGAGAGAGAGAGAGAGAGAGAGAGAGAGAAAGAGAGAAAGAGAGAGTAAAAGCGTTTTCGCAAATAGCGTGCTTCAGGTTGTAGCGTCGAATCAGTAACGCAACTTCTGCGCTATCACTCTTCGCGTACTTTATACTATTTTATCATAAATAATTTTACACTGACTATATCTATTATGAGACCTCACCGTTTATCTCAGTAAGATTAATCTTCTGTCATTGTAAAAGAAGTACGTTACGATAATCTAATGTCATTTTAATGCTCAGAAAAAGAAAAGAAAGAACGATCAAAAGCGATATTGAGAGAGAAACCGAAGCTTATATAGATTATTATCATGTACACCAGGCAGTCTTAAAACCCCTTTCATCCTTTTCTCTTTACGAAATTGTCCTGTCTTATGGTACTACTTTCAGTAACATTGTCAGATAATTCTTAGACTCCTTTCATCTAACGTACAGCTCTATTCAGACGTCACAGGACATGCTGCATCGGGGACTTGCGAACATGCAAGTCAGCGTGGTACAAGATAGACTCTTCACCGATATCACCTGGGAGATGGTGAAGAGCGGCGATTATCGCACAAAGATACACCCAGTTTGCGATAGTAGTATCTGCGCGGATAGATCGGTCGAATCGCGCGCGTACAGCCGTTCTCTAATTAAGTAACGTGCCACTGACCGATCGACCTTGCTGAGAAGGATGACCATGGCGATGTCGTTGCACTCGCGCGCGCGTTAAATGAGAGTTCGCGGGTGAATAGCGTGTTCACCGCAACCATATCAGCTAGTGATTGTGATTGTAAAGATGCCACCTCTGCGTCTCCGCGTTCGAGTCGCACTTCTCCGCGGTGATGCCGCGCTGCGCGTGATATCTCGAGTCCACGCACACGGGGATCCTGGAGTGGCGTATCAAGCCGCCCTCCAAGTGCCGCCACTTTTGATTCTCGCTGCCGTCGCAGATTTGCATCAGCAGCGTCGTTCCCTTAGCGTACACCGGCAGCGTCAGACAGAGATCGTGGTGCTTGATCAGGCCGTCCTTCGTGAGGCCCCATTCCTGCGAAACAATTGCAAAAAGAAAAAGAAAGAGAAAGAAACATTAGCGTTTGTGCGAAGTCCCGGCGGCGATGTATATGCGATTTCTTGTCTAGAATACTTTTGCGGCTGAACGCTCACCTGGTTGCCGCCGGTGTCGTGGCAAGGATAGAGACCCACGTTTCCGTCTAGAAGGTGGCCCATGCTGTCTAAACAAGCGGTACCTTGCTTCAGAGAACCTCCCGGACCACCTTCGCTCGTAGGTATGACTAGTTCCGGGTACACATTCTTAAGATACCAGCTGAAAGGTTTGCAATGCAACCTCCGTTTTAACTCCATCCTGTCTTGGATGCTTCAACAGATAATTATTTACATGATTGATACGATTGATACGATTGAATTGCGTGTGTCGGTCAATAAACATTATCATTCTCATATTTTATGTATAAATGTGATATACATGTATTTTAATCCGAATCCGTGATAATTGAGTGTCGCGTTTTAATAGTCTGACTGAAACACCGGCAAGTTCTAACTTACTTCCCGTAAGGGATGTTTCGTGCCAGTGGTACGGCATTATAGTAAAACTGCTTGTAGTCGTCCATCCATACTTCGGCGGCGCGCCTCGTGTTTCGAGCAAACACGTTTCCACTACCTCCGGGGAACGAGTAAGGATGACGTTTACGAAATACATGGCCCACACGTGAGCAGGGGATAATCTCCAAACTGCCACCGCATTGCCACACGCGGAACGATATTTCTGAAAGAAGGTTACAAGTGCACGTAGTAAGTGCTAACATCAAACGTGAGAGAATAAACATCAGAGAAAAAATACACAATTATCCTCTTTAACTTCCTTTTATTCAATTCATATTGTTCTTTATATTTGTAAGAATGGCTTTTGTCGTGTGCGGTATAAGCGGGACGTAAGGGAGTGCAAATTTTTGCATAAATTTGTCTTGTACCTTAAAGTGTATATAAGCGAAATTTAGTAATTAGAAAAATGCCCTTTTATCAACTCTTTTGTCGAGTTATGTTAAGCTGAAATAATGTTAGCGTTTTATTCCCAAGGAGCTCAGCAACTTTTCTTCAGTGCGAAACGGGGTCGGAGTTATTTCTAACTTCACACTACCGACGTATATTGGTTTTCTTGTTATGTTTTTCCACGAAGCTTTTACAAACTACACACACAAGACAAGGTAGTTTCTGTCAAATACTTCGTTTTCTCATGTTTGAAATGTGCAATCTTCCAACGCACGTACTATCTTCCCTGACAAAGTTGGGAAAATAGCGAGGCGTGTCTCGTATATGTGCATTTAAATGTGAAGCACAGCGTGTTTCGTATGTGTGCGTTTAAATGTGAAACTTATGTACTAACTCGTACCAACAACCGAAACCAATTGAACGAATGTTAACAAATCTATCGATCGATCTTCCATCATAATGGACAAAATTAAAGAAGAAGTTATTCGTGTGTAACGAGAAAAAGCAGAAAATCGCGATTCCCCGTGAACTTTTGAATCGAAATGTTCCTGAGCATTTATGTTAGCATAGCTGTCGGATGTAGTGATGAATGAGCTAATATTTACGCCGGTACGAGATCCAATGCTTTTTAATAAAATTTAATAGGAGGCATTCATTAAAACTTGTTGAGAAATTATAACTTTCGACTATATTGATCCAATAAAAAGTTTACTTTCCTGCAAAATACTCATCGCGAGCTGCGCGTGCCTCATAAGAAAGTTTTTGTAACGAAGTACATCGACCACGTGCAATACCTTTCATAGCATTTGCAAGTTTCTTAAAGCGAAATAGCTTCCGACGTTATCTTTAGGAAGCGAATAATAACACCAGTGTAAAAAGCATTTTTATAAAACAACTAGATATTTCCTTGTCGCAAGTTTTAAATAGCGCAACATTGCCAATTAAATCTCGAATTAAAACATCGAAAAAAGATGATGTCTTAAAGCATCATTTTTTGCGAAGATCGAGAATTCTGAGAGTGTCTTGAATCAAACATCAGAGCACATCATTTTTAATTATATTTATCGGAGTGATTTTGATCGCATTTCCAAGCATTCTGTACGTAGAAGTAAAATTGTGTAGCGCCCTACCGAGATTTTCGCCGCCCCAAACGTCCATCTGTGTATCGTATTTGCCGAGTTTTTCGAAGTATGCTTTGTTGATGACAAACAGTCCGCCAGCAATCATAGGGGTCCTAATGGCTTGCGTCGGATCTTTTTGTCTTGCCTGACGTTCTATCTGGCTGAGGTATTCCCATTTAAAGACTAAACTCCAGTCGAACCCACCTCTGAGATCGGCGGATGCACCTGATGAAATGAAATAGAATTGTTTTGATGAAGACATTTTGTTTAGATAAAATGTAAAAATCAAAATATTCAATTATCCGGAAACGAGTCCCAATTTTTATTGAAAACATTTATATAATTGCGGAAATTCGTCAACACTCATGGTACGTTGCAGGCACTCACCGATATATTGAAAAGTATCCATACTGATTACATCGATTACAGGGCATACCACCCTCGTTGGATCTTCGGCTACCCTCTCTAGAAGAGGCTCGATCCAGTCGGCGTTACATTCGCAGTGTGAGTCCAAAAATGTCAATACATTCGCGGTAGCTGCGTCCGCACCCCGAACACGCGATCTCATCAGACCCTCCCTCTTTTCATTCCTAATCACGCGAACCTTGTGGATGCGGGACAATTCTTCGCCGTCCTCGGCTACAAACAAATCAATCTTTTATACTTCGCGATATTTTCTCTTATTATGCGTGTTAAGGGCGTGTGATGTTTACATATTTGTGAAAAAAAATAGTTACAATTTTACACGCCCTTCATTATGCTAAATAAATATAAACGCCCTAATATCGTTCTCTCATCGTTTCAAATATTAATTATTGTTTATATTTAATAATTATTATTTATGTCTCAATCAAGGCAGTCGAATGATTTCTCGTTAAGAAAAAATAAATCCCAAACTGGCATGTGTGTTTGCAAATTTACCGACATTACATTACTTACAATCGTATAAGCAATATCATAAATGACATATTAACCTCGAGCCGCCTACCAACGCCTAGTATTAAACGCGATATTCAATGTAATATTGAACATAATTCTCCGTAACTGAATATACATATAATTTACATTTTAATTGCGGTAAATTGCGTTTAATATTATATGTGATATTCTCTTCGTGACGAGTTGGCCCATGAGTAACCCATCTGTCATTCGCATTGCTTATATATATATATATATATATATATATAGGACTAATGATAATTTATATTTTCATATTGCCATCTTTTGATATATAAGCAGCGATTGAAATTTATGTATTAAATGACGCTTTTCTGTAATATAAGCTGCTAATGTTTACAAAAATGTTTAACTCTTGTGTTACGAATTTACGAATTTGGGACATATGTGTCCTGTTAGTAATGAAAGGGTTAATTTATTTTAAGTATATAAATAAGTAAATAGATGTAAAACTACTTACGGTGATCGCTGAAGTCATCCACTAGAATAATTTCTTTGATAAGATGTTCAGGACTTCTGTTCAGCACGCTACAGGGAACAGTAAAAATTTCATTACGAAAAAGCTTAAAGTTAAATTTAATGATATGTACTGAGATAGAAATCATATAATAATAGATAATACATATTAATATATATGTGATATAAATAGTAATATTAATACATACATGACAAAAACAATAAAATAAATATTATATGTAAATAAAATAGAAAAAGATATTTAATCTACTTGTTATCATGTATATCATTTACCATATCGCCATCGTGATGGGATTTTAAATGTTAATATTGATTGACATAAAATCGTCTTTCAATATAATAAGCTTTTTTTTTTAAATATAATTTAAAACTCAACGCGTAATTTCTTCTTTAATCACTGTCATTCATTTCTATATAAACTTTTCCAGTCGATTAACGTCAAGTAAACTGAGGCATCGAATTGACGGAAGAACAGAAGCTTTGGATTGTCCCATTGAATCTTTTATCAAAGTTTCAAAGACTTTACGCCACTTGCTCCTTGTTTGAACATTCTCGTATCGCCTCACACTGTTTCACTCGCGAGTTTGGTACAAGAGGATTGTTGCAAATAATTAGAGGGTTCTCCTTTTCATTAATTAAAACTCTATACTAACAATAAGTCGATAAGGAAAGATTAATTTCGTGGTCATCTTTTAAATCAATTTCTCACGTCAACAGCTTTATTAATTTCATTTTAACGAGATAATAAAAAAAATAATATTCCCTCAACTCCTTTGTCTATCTCGCTAAAAATACCAACATTTCAACTCTTGCTGAAAATTTTGACAAGGCGTAAAATTGATCGCGGAAAATTTCGTGGCGCATCTAGACGATGGTGTAGTGCGGTCTCATCGCGGTAATTAAGACTTCCTTTTAATTTCATCAACCGGCGCGATAGAGCCGATATATTTCCCTGACGCTGCCATGTTACGGTCTTAAATAAATTTTCCGACTCTCTCCTGCTTCCTTCTTCCGGTTCGACGAGAACTTCAAGCAACTTTTGCACGGAGGCTACCTCCGGCGAGTAATGTGGCTCGAACTTCCCTTCATTCCGTGGGGTGCCTCGCAGCGAAAAAATGTTTTAATTGATACGAAGACGCTTATGAGAAAAAACCAGTGATTTACGTCGTCGCGTCGTCTAGACTGAAACGATATGAAGAAAAAAGACAGAATTAGTTACGTGAAACATGGAGTGAAATATTTGAGACATTGGTAGAATCGATAAAATCAAAGAAGAAATATAACACGCTATATCGTGCAGAATATGTCTGTAAAATAAGCAACTGGAGAGGCGCCAAGTCCATAGACTACCATAGAGATTGAGTATTTCTCTGTGCCATTTTTTTATTCACTACTATTTGGAAAGAAAAGGAAAGATAGAGAGAGAGAGAGAGAGAGAGAGAGAGAGAGAGAGAGAGAGAGAGAGAGAGAGAGAGAGAGAGAGAGAGAGAGAGAGAGAGAGAGAGAGAGAGAGAGAGAGAGAGAGAGAGAGAGAGAGAGAGAGAGAGAGAGAGAGAGAGAGAGAGAGAGAGAGAGAGAGAGAGAGAAAAAGAGAAGTTCAAGATATTTTAATGATAAAAATAAAATACGTCCGCAAATTAAAAACATCAAATATAATTTTGTCATTCGAGAACCTTGTTTCTCAAATGAAGTTAATTTCATTAACTGCTCATATTTCCTACAAACAAAAAGTATAATTTTCAATATCTGCCCTCGAATATCCGTCAAAGATCTCTCGAATTCTTCGGTCCGTCGCGCACACGTGTGCGTGTATACGAGCGCATAATAAGTGCGAGGGATAAAACGATGGAACGACGATTAGAAAATTCCATCGCACGTCGTCGCCCACCGCCGGCTAGCATTGAGAATTTTCCTGCATCCCGTTGATGTGTCGGGAATGGAAGATTGCCGCGGCACGTATACTATCCACGACCGCGTGAGAATTTGTCGATCGTCAATTATTTTACATTTAGGAACTCGATCGTAACGACGCTAACATATTAATCAACATATTAACATGTTAATTACACATATCTCAATATCTTCTGCTTTTACATTTCATAAAAAAAATTTTTTTTTTTATAATGCTTTTATATTTTTATAACTGCGGAAAGCAGAAGTGTATACTTGAAACTCTGTCTGTTCGTGTAATTTGTAATGACGATATATAAATTATCAAGGAGAAACCAGAAGAAAAGAGCTGCCCATTTAAATTAGAAATATAACCACCTTGCATTTTATGCAAAGCACGATTGTTCCAAACTTACCTGACGACGGTTCTGAGTAGCGTAGACCGTGCCTCATTGTGGAAAGTAATTATAACAGAAGTCGGTGGGAGATCCCGTCGCCATTGTTTCATCCTACACCTATAACGAGAAAATAGCGTAGTTATAATAGTTGTTCGGACACGTAAAAATGATTCGATGAAAATACAACAAAAGTGAAAATTATTACGCAAATTGAAAAAATTATAATTCAGCTGTATTTTGTATCGTATTCTGTCTGTCTGTCTGTGCTTGGATGTGCGATTTTCTAATTTTACAACATTGGTTACCGAATGACAACTGCCTGCGAAAGCGAGAAGAAAGTGGTATCTCCAAACAAATTCTATGGAAAACTGCAATTGTACCGTGAGACTGACGATATGCTTTTTAATATCTCGTGCAAACTAAAGAAACGATCATATTAGTATTTCGATATCGCGCTGCGTAATAAATTCCTTTTTCGACATCATATTGGACCCTGTAATTTATTATTCAAATTGTTTTAATATTTTGTCTAAGTTTTTTCTTGATGTTGTTCGCATGCTAACGTGCCTGTGAATTTATTTTACAAACACGTTATTCGATTCCATGCTTGGTGACGGATAACACACTGCAATGGAATGCTTCAATATTGGCAACTCGATTGATGCGACGAATTATCGGTAAATATTGATTGGTTATCGCGGTACATCCAAATTCCATACACGGTTTCACTTACACGTGTCCTAGATTAATTAAATCTCCAGCCTAAAAAGCTCTTCAGTCGTATTTTCTATCAAATCTTTTTCAGAAGAGCAGTATTTAGGTACGAATGATATTTCAAGAATAAATATGTAAATCAAATTTTGTATATTATTTTATTTTTCTATATAATTTTGTTAAACGACCTAACATTTAAAATTTGTTAACATATCAATAATCTGAGGTATTTCCCATTTAATAGTAACAAATATATGATCACGGTACGTGGACTTATTTGGAAAAGTAGCGCTTTCAGCGATATATAACGTTATTGAAACTATTTTGACATTAAGTTCCTTTGTCAATGTGACCCATTAAAGAATATTAATTTAGGATCATTTGAGTATTCTCGCCAAAATTCATGTTAATAAGGTGTGGGTGGTTTTCGAAAGTTACCCTATGTATCCTTTATTATTTCCACTTCCTTTTAAATTGCATTTTAAATACAATCCGTTAAAAAAACATAAAACTGACTGATTTTGAATTATAAATCGAAGATTCCTATTGGTTCTTAATATAGATCAATTTCCATTTCAACGTCAACACAAAAATCGATACGTTTCGCCTCTAGGGAACCGTGTTAATTTGTTTTTATTCCACGGAAGAACGATTTCGTATTTATCGAAAGCGCAGTAATTTCCCTTTTATGACGCTTTTCGTTTCAAGTTGCTACGACGTCTAAAAGAGGAGAAATTGACGTTTGCATCGATTCGCGATCTCGATCATCCTGGTAAGACTCCGCACGCTGCGGAGTCGGCGTGCAGAGTCACGTGCTGCTCGACACGGCGCGGGATGAAAAACAATAGCCACATTCCGCAGCCGCGCCTTCAGAGGTCATGTCTCACATTGTACGTGACGCAGAGACCGCCGCGGCCTTGCCCCCACTCCACGCGGCCAGCATGGCCGTTCTGACCACGTGTTCTTGACCACGCGGTCATTTGCCTCATGTCGGTACGACAAGGACAGCATGAAAACAAACTACGTCGACGCGAGAGTGAGCGTAGTATCGCTCTGGCGCTAAATCAGGCCGAAGCGCAATGTTAATCTGATATATCATGCCGTGACATTAAATTATTGTAACTCAGTAATTATCGATTGAGCAACATAGAATGGAGCAACATAGAATGGAAAGCAATCTCTTTGACGCGAGCTCCCGCATGCTGTCTATGTTGCTCTTTTATCGCTGACTCGAAAGAATCGAGTTGTGATCGATAAAAGCACGGCAAACCGTTCACATGAGCAATACGCAGTCTCTCTATTTCATTCGCGATAAAATCTTCCAGGCATCGTCTTTCTTCTCGTCCATTGTAGTAGTAGCGAGATTAATATTGTTGTCCGTAATATTACTTTTGAAGGAGAATGGCTGCGTGTTTATCGGAAGCATGGCAGAGTTTCAATTTCCCAATGGGTTTGATTTCAATCGTCGCTTCTTCTAGAAACGAAGCTGCGCTCTCGATCGGTATGACATTCCATCGTACTGAAGCGGAATTAATGACACCTGCTGAATTCTGTAACGCTGGGATGAAGCGTAATCGTGTTATGTAGACGTACGCGATAACGCGATAACGGGTCTTACGCTTCCGCGTTATCAGTTGGCCGATCAACCACGCGTGCTCAGTGGAACTTTAAAAGGCTATAACACGTGCATGCGGCGCAGGCTGCAGCGCGCTCGTCGATAGCGAGTGTGACGAAACTTGAAAGGACTACAACTTTGGAAACGAATCGACGTAGATGTGAGATAAGAACTAATCGTTGTGCCATCTCGCGCACGTCTGTGTTGCTCTCGATGAGACTATCTTCCTTCGTTTGTGACGTTGAAGTCGTTGTATTCTTTCTTTTATCCCTTCCAACGTAACAACAAAGAGATTAATATTATTGTTGCAGATCGAAGCGAAGGAATGATTAAAAAACTTAACTTATAAAAGATAATAGAAAATAATATGTGAGAAGTAAATAAATGAAATAAATAAATAAAAGAGCTAAATATCTCGATTAGATTTTTTCTTATTTTTTTTTGCTCCTGCGTGTTTCCTTCAATTCTGAAGTATTCTGTATAGGAAAAGTATAATTCTCTTCCATAGCATTTGGAAGCTCGACATTCGTACAATTTACCCACGTTTCAATATATCTTTGCGATTTTGCAAGATAGAGACGCTAGTCGTTGGGGGCACGCATTACGCGATCGATAAAGGATATGAGAATACTTTCTATCATTTTGGGTAAAATTTACTGCAGATTTCACTTTTTTCATCATAACCTAGAGATTTTTATGACGTCTTTCGAGAGATATATGTCTCGAGAATTTTATATTTGATCGTGCTTACTCGTAACGTAAATTAGAGACGAAGCTTTGTAGCCGTCACATAAATTAGCTTCGAATATTTGCAACGGTATTAGTTTGCGTTATATTCATAAATTCTCGCTGTACCGCATCCGCAAAGACATTTGGCTCGAAAATCGTATTGTCCACGTATCTTCACGTAGACGGACCCAAAATGCTGGTGGTCGAAGTAAACACCGATACAGATTAAAGTTACTTCGTGTAATTTATTTTCTTTCAGAACGCATTTCTGAATTTATTCGTTAAAATACACATTACTTTGAACGGCGCTGAAAAGTTTTCAATAAGAAAAGAAAGAAAGTTGAGTTTAAGAGTTGCTGGCGCTTTTTAATTTATGCAAAACAATATGCGAGTCAGCAAAATAAACCCTTATTTCAATTTCGATTTAATTATCGAGAAATTTCAAGTTTTCACTTGAATTTTCCGTCAGCGTACCGTATCCACATTTTACGTTTTACGCCCGTAACGATATCGAATCCTTAGTTAATCTATTAACAACGCACAATGTCGCGGGAACAATCGGACAATTTCATTTAGTTCGCAGTCGCGCATTTGCTTCGCGAGCTCGCAACATTTTTCTCCGTATTCATTGTCGGAGGATGGAAATAAGGAGAGATCGTAAGAGCCACAATCGCGATGCTGCGGCCGTAATGTATCGCATTCCGTGTCTGCGACGAGGCGTCGCGCCGGGAGAACGATGGAAACTGCCTAAGCGCTAGGAACAGCGCTTAAACGGAGGAAATAAGAAGGCAGAGAAAGAAATAAGAAGACGATCACTCGGGGCACTCGGGGGCACTCGAGGCCGGAGTAGAAGGTACATAAATGCGGCCAGACGACCAGAACGATCCCAATATGTCAGCCCCTCTTTCCCGAGATAAACTCGCGGGACGTGCGGCGAATGTATTTACCGTGTAGGTGCATAGGTGCGCGTGAGTGCACTTTTTCGCGCCGTCGCGCTTCAAACGCGAGATCGCGAGAAAGTTTCGCCGGAAGTTACCGCCTCGTGCGCGAGTCATCATCGGCCAGGAAGGAATGACCGATGACTGCGTGTGACTGTGATTTATTCGTCCGAAGGCGGACTCGCGTCTGTCGAAGTCAAATGTCCGCGCTGATAGTCTGCCTGCGTGTGCCGTATGTGACACGTGATCTTTAAACGTGTTTCGCACGTGCGTGCTGTTCCATCGCGCACACGCGTGCGCGACGCGTTGAAGAGAACTTTCACAGCTCATCCCTCGTGAACGGCTGTGAGTTCCTTGCCGATCCTGTTCCCGGTCAATTAATCATCTTCTGCAAGGCGATCTATCGAATTATATAAGCTAATTTAATTGATAATCGAAGTCACACATACGATGACACGTTTGTGCAATACGCGTTGCCATCTGAAGAGCAAATCGTTACGTGTCACAAGTCCGAGTTCGACTTCTCTCATTACGGTGTTATCCCTCGTGTAATCGAGTGCCTCGGGGTGGTAGACAACCGCGGTAATGAGTAATTTACACACTCATCAGCAAGCATGCTTATTCACCTTCGAAGCGCCTTCGCTCGAACGTCCCGCCGCTGCCACGGCGCAGCGGTGCGGGTATCGACAAATTAATTCGGGGGACCATAATTCCGCATTAAACCGGGCTAGTCTCGGCGACGACATGTTTGTCGACAACGAAATTGCACGCGAGCCTTAAAGCGAGTCCGGCAGATGAGACGGATCATCCGGCCGGTTTAATTCGAAACTTCAATTTAGGATCCGCTCTCCGCGCGCTATATCCGCTAAAGTGGATAAAGCGGCTGGCCCGCGCGATTCCATTGGACGCGCGATCGCATATACGATGTTTCACGAGCACACATGTACGTACATGTTCGCGCGGATTGACCATTGCCGGAGAACGCGTCCTACGAGAGAGCGGAGCGCAGCTGCGAAAGCAGTACAAGCCGATGCAATTAAAACAAACTAATGCCATCATTGTTCCCGTCGAAAATGTTGATCGATCTGAAGCGACCTAAATCGATCTGAAGCGACATTATATCATGGGATTCGAGTAACGAATATAACGATACTCAACCATTTCGCCAATGTCATCCTTCTCGATACGAACTCGCGACTTGAGGAACGTCAGATCGGAATAAAGGAACTCGCGTTTCTCACACGTCTCAAGCTAGTTTTCTCGTCTGATGCGCGTGATTAAAACTTTCCCGAAGGGGATCAAGGAAAGAGACATTCTTTACATCCTTTGTTCCGGATGAATATTGTAGAATTCTGAGATTCTCGCAAAATAAAATAATAACCAGATTGGTAAGTTATTGTAGATTTGCAGAAAAGTGCACACTCCGATTTCAAAATACCGTATATTAAAAGCGAGTTCACCATGTTCGAGATACAAAAGGTGGATATATGCGTATCGTGTCAAAGAGAGGAAGAGAGAGAGAGAGAGAGAGAGAGAGAGAGAGAGAGAGAGAGAGGACACTCGCACATCTTTTTAATAGTATCAGTCGACTCCTTCGGTGCCAACTTGTGAGCTTTCGTCGCTTGCCTTAATATCGTAGCACGAAATCGTAAGAGGTAGACAATAAGATTTTACAATATTATAGTCGCGTATATGTGTGTGTGTGTGTGTATATACAAAAAATCGATACCAACAACAGCTGCTCTCTCACATATTCGGGCACATCAGTGCGCGGTGGCGTAACTTTGCCTTAACAGCTCCGTGCCGTCTGGCAATGCCAGATTTCCAAAGCACATATTGCGTAAACACACACTGGTTGTTCGACTCATCTCCACACCGTAGGATCCATTAAAGCGCTTATACGAACGGCCGTTGTTGGCGAACAGCGATGGCGAATGGCAAGGAGCAGACGGAGAAAGGGCACGAAACGCGTATTAGGACGCGGCGCGTTCAACGGCTCGCGGAGATACAGCTTTTTCCCTGGGAAACTTCCGCGCGCGTTGCTCGTCGAGGGACGAACTCACGAAACAGGATATTAAATTTTTAATCCATCACCGGGCCGGCACGGCGAAGTTTAGCGGACGCGGGTGTTCCGGAACAAGAAAATCGCCGTCATCCGCGCAGGGGGAAGGAGAAGAGCGGAGGAGGAAGGTAGAGAACGTCATAAATCGTTGTTGCCCAGATCGAATTGCGTTCTCGCTCTCGATCCGATCGGCGTGATTATTTAGGATATAAGCCATTTCCGACGTGGTTTTCCCCGACGGTGTATCAATTTCTAAACGAGCGAGCCGGAACGTGCAACTCGCGCTGAGGCGCGCGCGTGTCCGCGTCGGTCGACAGGGAGACGACGCGAAATGTCATTTAGCGCTCCCAATAAATTACAGCGTTCTCCGTTTATATGTTGCTTCAGCGACAAAATGTTGCATCAGACCGTTATCGGGCAAAAATTTTGCGGGTCGGTGAAACCGAACACGACGCGACGCGAATAATCGCTCGCCTGGTAACGATGTTGAGTTTCCAGGTCGACACATTCATTGCATAATTCATAATTTAATTTCACGTCGCCCGCTTGGTATAAACATTATCGAATTGAGCATCATCGACGTTTATTATTACGACGGTAAATCACACGAAGTGAAGTGTAAAATGACAACAATGACGGGCGGCGGACGATAATCGATGCAAATGTGCGGTTCGTTCGAATTGACACTCGGAAAAAGTCGCGCTCATGGAGTTGTATAAATTAATGCGCGGCGAGCAATGTGGCTACGTTCGGCTGCATGAGCATCAGCTCGTCAGAAATATTTACATACATGCATTTTTTACTTCTCCCTCAGGCTTCAATGCGTCTTCCCTTCTCACTCCCTCCTCCTATCGTATTATCGTGTTTTCCTTCATCATTATCCGTCGAATCCCATTCAACTCCCGTAGATTACACCGTAAATTCCAGTGGCGATGTATTTGCACACATTTTTCGCATGCAGATATACGGCGGGGACGAAGCGAATGGGGCGCGTTGATCGCGCATGATTTTGTGCCGCGTTGCAAAACGTATCGCCGCTGCCGCCGCCGTCGCCGCCGCCGTCGCCGCCGCCGCCGACTGTCTGGCGAGCGCGCAAATCACGCTAACGCCAAAAATCATGTTACCCTCGGACATCGTGCACTCCCGGATCGTGTTTTGTCCGTGAGCCGCGCGTTAATTTCGGAAAATGCAAAAAGCATTCTCGTGCTCGCGGCAAAAGCGCGGCCGGTATATTGCGTTCTATGAAATCAGAGTGCATTGCGCCCTGGTTTACAGAGCTGTTTGGTGTCGCGAAAAACGAGAGGAGGAAGAGAGAGAGAGAGAGAGAGAGAGCGAGAGAGAGAGAGAGAGAGAGAGAGAGAGAGAGAGAGAGCGAGAGAGAGAGAGAGAGAGAGAGAGAGAGAGAGAGAGAGAGAGAGAGAGAGGAGGCAGGGTCACACAAAGTTTCAGACGATACATTGTCGACGATGTTGTAGTTTTTAACCCCATTCGCTCGCTAATGGATTACATATGTTTTACGGCGGGTATAAAATGGCAAACATTTTATGAAGCGCTCGCGTAAGAACACACTTGGCATTTCCCGATCTTCTTCGACTGCGACCGCGAGTGATCATTCCGCAAGAGGCATTTTAGCAAAATTAATAGCGCGCATACGAGAATAGCGCGTTCCTGCGGCTAAGGGCGTATCGCGCCCTTAGCCGATATGGCGCTTCATTAACGCCAATGGCGCTTGCAGAAGTTCGCCTCGATACAATGCGCGCGACAGTTGTTCTAAAAGCGAGGGTCGAATAGACGTTCTCCATTTCTCAGGGCCCCACGAGCGCATGGCTCCCTTGACGTATTGAAGACACCGCTGATTGCTTCTCCATTTGCGGGTGACGGGCTCGAAATGCGGCGTAACTCCCGCGGGTGCGAAGCGCCCGTAGCTAACGAGCTGTTCGCCGTCGTTCACTGTCACGGGAGATCTCTCTCCTGCATTGTACGACACGCTAGAACGGATTGCGCCGGTACGCAAATATTATTTTAACGAAGTTACGGGACTATCGGACACATTGGCGGTCCGGTCACGTGAGTGTTGCTATCGATTTTCTCTTTCGTTCGTATGAATATCGGCACAGCGCGCGGTCGCGCATCCGCTCTTTTAAAGCGGACGACGCACTTATGAGAATATATTCGTAACTGTCCGATCGGATCGGAGCCCTCGGATATGTTGCGGCAGTGTTCGTTTGTATATGTTTTATTGAAGTTTCGTTGATTGGAAAAAGCCTTCAAAATGAATTCGACACACATGAGAAAAATATGTGACATGTGGAAAAAAAAACACACTGCACGAGGAAAAATTTCATATACATTTTTCGGAAGTGACACTTTTCCTCTGTCCCTCCCTCTCTCTCTCTCTCACACACACACACACACACACATTCTTTCTCCTCTTTTTTTTCACCGAGGGAAGCCCGCGTTGAAAATGATTTTTTCGCGTTTCGCATTTCAGGCATCGTGTGTGGACATTAAAATGCACGAAGTCGGAAAATATAATGGCCGTCCAAATGTGCTAAATCTCTAGGCTTGAATAATCAATAACGTGAATTAACAATTTATCGAATCTGCCATTCGTTGAATTATGCGATATTATAGTTTTAAGAAATGCATCAAATCGGCGTTATAAACATAAATCGAGGATATAGCATAAAACGGTAATATCGAGTTTGGCACATAATCAGGATTTCGACAGGCATATATCATTTAATTGGGCGTGGTAGCGTCGATACATGTCAATTCACAGCAGTGTCGCTAACCCGATCGGAATAATACGAGCGGAAAGGATTAATCTGCAGCGTCCGACCAGTCGTTTAAATTCATGTATCAGATTACGAGTCCGAGACTTCGAATTGCAGGCGCGCCGCGCAAAACCTGTATAAGCGTAATCATCGTGGTGGTAATTGAACGTTTAATCGCATTGTGTAAATGTGTGCCCGCCGTCGATCCGCTCCCACAATAACCGATTTCGCTGGTAATTACGGAGCATTGGACTTACACCTGATAAAACAAACAGCGACGCAATTGGAAAAAAACAGCTTTAGGACGGTAAGAATGTAAATCGTTGCTGTCAATTAGCTTCGCAAACGTGCACGGCGAATCGTGATTACGTAGTAGGCGCATAATAGTATTATATGCCTCGCTTTATACATCCATTGTGTTAACCATGCGTTCAGCCATTTACGTTGAAACAACGAGTCACGCTCGCAACGCATGACAGTAATCGTATTTAGCAGCGGACTGTAATTGTAATAGCTTTTCGAATAATCAAGTTTCCTACAGCTGCTTTTCAATTTCTGTGTAGCATTTTATTGCGTCGAGAAAGAGAAGCCGAAAAAGAAGGGAAAAAGTAGGTAATTGACTTTTTCCAAATGCCTTTTAACGTAAAACACATCGTTATCGTTACGTACGGCATTGCGTTGGCTCGAATCGTTGCCGTCGCGTCGAGGTTGCGTTAGTTTGAGTCGCGCGTTAGCTACGTTCTCGCACGATCCCTGAAGATCTTCGCATTTTTCCCCTGTTATTTGTTATTCGAATATTTCACGGCCGCGGCGCCCCGAGAATTCGTCTCTTTCAAGATTACACGCGATCGTTACTTACGGTTTTCACCTCGCGGAAAGTTTATACCCTCATTCTTCTTGTATGCGTAGTCACTCTAATGCAGGATTAGAGCGCGCACTTTAGCTCGTGGGGGAGGTGATAAATTTCACCGATTTTATCGGGGAAAATTTAGAGAGACTATAAAGCCTCGTCTAACGCAGAGGTATGCATATATGCGGATGTATCGTCAGAGGAAGTTTAGTAGAGTATTCTGTCTGCGGTGTTTAAGACATTTAAATACGACACAGTCTTAGAGCCTAGAGGAGTTCTGAATTATTCAGCGAACAGAATCACTCAGCTGTACGAGTTAAAAATCATCATTCGGTGACACGTGCAATTTATGAAAATATATTTAGCGCAGCATACACTTGAGATTATGAGAACAATTAATGTCATATTATTGTTGCTTATTGCTTCACGTCTTCATCAAGCGTTCAGTCAATCGAATTGTAATAAATGATTAAATTACGTTATAAATAACCTCGGATTATAATTTAACCGCTAATTTAATCGCTGCGAAAAACAGGAACTCTCTCTCCCCGTTCAATTTTGTATCGGCTGGAGACTTTACAGACGGTACGAACGAATGTATGCAATAACATTAAATTAATCGGCACTGCGCGATGGTTGTCGTAAAGCTGCGGAATGAGATAAAAGCTGCGATGTTTCGAATTGCGCTTTAAACGAATTATAGGTCAGAAACGCTGGTACATACGTAAAATTTGCTATGAGGCTGATTGATTTGAAAACTCCGGATCTAGGCTTTTAATCGGTAATCATCCGATCAAGTTAAACCGTAACCTCATTCGTCGAGTAATTATCAGTGTGTGCAATTTACGATCCCTCGTAAGCCCTGGGGTTTCTCCGGTTGCGGCAGCACGAACGTAAAAACTCGATCTGCTCGGTTTTCATAAAGAATTCATCGGGACATCGGTCTTTCTCATGGCTCCGCGGTGGATGTAGACGAATCGAACGCTGAAGATCGTAAATGTAAGCGCTACCAGCTTACCGCACACTGTACCAATCTATGCGGTTTAAATCAATGTTTATATGTAGTAGCAATTTAACTGTGCTGCAAAAAAATAGGAGCATTCTTTATTCACACAAGGAGATGTCATTATACATAAGATACGAAATGTTATATAAAATCTACTACCTTAAGATAATATCGCTATAGTAGAATCGCCATAATTTCTCACGGATAAGACAACCCAGCCATTTATCTCCCGTGCAAACAGACTTGATTTATAAAATTGCGAATTCGAAGTAAGAGCTGTTCTCTTTCTCGCGAAAAAGTCAATTGTATTACCAAATCGGGTTAGCTGCTCGTTGTATGCGCTAGCGTCACGATCGAAAATAATTAACGATGAAATTGAACGAGACAGAACCGAGGAATCGGTTTAATGAAGCTGGCAGCTGGAGGAAGCATCGTAGCGTGCTTTCGACTCGCCGAATTGGCTGGTAAAGCGATACGAGCCGTCCCTAAATCTGTCTATTCAAACGCTCCGGTATCATTATTCAAGTCCTCTCCAGCTCTTGGGAAGATTCCGTGAGAAGAAGAGAAAGCTGCGGGTCGATCTGGCGGGCGTGAGATGCGACGAGGACCGGAGTCACTACTCCTTCGGACCAGTTACTACGCGGTTTCAGGAACAAACGCGAAACTTCTCTCGTTTTGGTCGTCGTGGAACTACCTACTTAAGGTAACGGGAGCTCGGGCGGACGCGATCCACGAAGGATCAACATGATCCAACTTTCCGACCGGTAGAATGTACTGCATGTTATATGCGGGCGGGCGAGGGATGAGCGGCGTGTTTTACGAGTGCGTGTTTTTTTGCCATTTTTTTGATGCTCCAACTCATTGAGCCTCGAAATATGCGCAGCCCCGGCGAAAAAGCTTTCATATGAAACGCTGATCTTAAAAAGAAATTGCACGAAAGAGAATCAATAATTGCACAATTCTATATGATATTATTCCAAAATAAAATATTAAATATTTTTGCGCATATGTATAAAAAATTTGAATGCTGCTTATAGCGTAATTATAATGTAAGCTAAAAATGAGGCTACGATAATATAAGCCAAAAATATTCCATCGCAAGATTTTTGTGCGAATAAAGAATGAATTATAAGATCACGAAGATAAATGATTAATGCGCATTAAATGTCTGAGTTTCTACCGCTAGAAAAGTATCAATTCACCTTGAGATAAATCACAATGAAAGTCCAGCTGGTATCTAGCAGGGACGCAATGATGATGGATGCTGTTTCTATTTCAAGTCTCTCTTTCGGGTCTTCTCCTTGAGAAAATAATTCATCTCGCAAAAACAATTCCTTCGTGCGCGCGCTTGATAAGAAGAAGAAGAAGAAGAAGAAGGACAAGAAGAGAAAGAAGAAATTCCTATACCTACAATCATGTTTGGAAAAAAACAAAAAAAGAATCAAACGCGGCGCGTTGCAGCAATCGAGTGGTAGAATAATTATTACGGATACACCTGGGATCAAAATTACAGAACGACCGTTACACTTTTTTTATTTGCTTCTCCGCTGCCGTCTAAGCGGGTATCGATGTTCGCCCCGCGGGGAAAAGAACGTGAGTTCGCGTGAAATCGGTCCAGTCGAAAAGAACGAACGAAGAGATCCGTTAACGAGAATCACAATTGAAACGAGTCGCGAAGCCGCGTTCGGAGCGTCGATCAGTGACACACGCAAATGTTCTCTTTGTCCCGGGAAGCGTATCCTTTCTCTCGCGAGCTAGAGGAAATTGACGTCGCATTCTCTCCTTCGGGAACGGAGAGAAGAGCGGAGTAGAAGATGTGCGACATTAGCGAGCGGACAAATCGATAGATTAAGCTCGGTCCCCAGGCGGTGATCGGTGCATTAGAAACCTTAGTCTGGTTCTGCCGTGCTATCTATCTTCACTTTCTCTCTCTCTCTCTCTCTCTCTCTCTCTCTCTCTCTCTCTCTCTCCGTCTCTCTCGCAGTTCCTATTCCTTTCTAATTACGTACGATATCTTTCGACGAATGGCGTTGGCCCATTACGAGTGACCGGGTCACAAGTCGGATTATTGGCGATCCATCGATTATGGTGTACTTTCAATTAGCGCAGTTGTCATCGAACTTTTTTCCGATAGCGATACGACATTCACCACTGTGCAGAGTTGCGACGTATTCCCATAAAATACGTGGAATAAATGTTTCGCCAACATATGTATATTTACACTACGTGCCGAGGGAAGATGGAAATTCAAACAAAAAATACAGTCCCCTTTTACGTGTATTGATGAACTGTAAATCTCCAAAACACACCAGAGCACACGGATGCAGGTATTTCAGACACGAGTATGAATTCGCAAGTTTCCCATTGTTAAATGGGCGAAAAACGAAGAGACGCGACATATCTCATCCGAAGAGTCACAGTCGGACGATATCGGGACGCAAAGCGACTCGTCCATTAGCGCGAGGGAGTTAACGAACGAGAACTCGGGAAAAGTGCTAAAAGGATTAACATCGCATCGTGCTGTTGGGCGTCAAGCCGCGCGGGGCAACGTCTCGGAATCGGAAAACGCAGCTTTCCATCATTCAGCCGTCCAACCAGCCGCGACACGCGAGGGAGTACGCGCGCGCGCGCGCGCGCGCTGGAGCTCGACACACATTTATCTCGGCGTTCCCCGTTGTAAAGTGTCCCCGCGAGTGGCAAAATAACCAGCCGAGGTCGAAAGAGTGTGCTCACGGTCCATTGTTATTCACGGATATCCGTGGCAAACGCGCGCGCGCGCGCGGCGGCGGATAAAAGAAGAGCGGAAACTAAACAGCGGTGTCGCGCGTCGCGACGTTCAGCTTCGTTCCATATTCCAGCGTATAGATGCGACGGTTCTCGATGGATTATAAATTGTCGGTCGTGCGGGAATTATAGCCAGTCCGAGAGCGCGGCCGTCGACTTCTCGTGGCTGCCTGCGCGATTTACGGCGCCATTCTCGCGGTAACGTTTTAGCTGGTCTCTTGCGCGCCGTTGAAGAGCGCGCGAGGATGTGCGCAGGAAAGGAAGGAGAGGCGCATTCAGTCGCGCGAAGCGCCGTTTTATTAAGCTTCCAACAGTCGAAACGCTCGTCCTTCTCGGAGATGAATGGAAAAATCGACGCGTCACTCTGTTGTCAGCACGCACCGGACAGCGTTTGATTCGCTTGTGCGAAACGACCGTGAATTCCCGATGAATTCTCCAACGAACGCATTCTCGTGATTTTCGCCGCCGATCATATCAGGGCTTATAAATCACCCTCACGACGTCCGAGTCTTGGTCATCTAGCTTCGAACGGCGGACATACGACTGCAATTTCGTGGCTTCCTGCGGTCCATTGCACGAGCGAAACTTGCTTCTCGCGGGCGACTGCCCGAGCAACCGGGTGAACTTTTCTCTTGGTCGCGCGGACGACACGTGTGAAATGTACTTGTGTGGACGATCCTGTCCACATGGATACGCACGTGTATATCAATTTCCATGGGTTTCCGTAAATGCTCCGTGAGTTTGCTCGGGGAGTTTGCGACGACGTCCACGAACTTGCATGGTCGGTAAGTGCTCCGCGTGACAGGCTTACCAAATCGAATTAGGGATTCGCTTGTTCGCGCCCAGGAAAAGGGATAGCCAAGCAGATACGACGGCGTCGGGTAATTTTCACAGCGGTGAATGGGCGGGGAAAAAAAGGATTGGCAAGTTTCGAGGATGCGCAAACATCAGCTTAGCCATCGTGACCTTCTACTCGTCCGGGATCCTTCTTTTTCACGAGGCTCTCCGCTCGTCCGCGTTCAACAGGAAACTTACGTTCGTATGAGAAATTGTTTCCTCATCGACATTTATACAGCGAGGCACGTAACTGTTTTATCGTGTTATTACTTAGCGATAAGCAGTACCTTTTGCGCGCGGAAGGAGTTATCACAGATTATCCTCCATATACTCGCCATGTTATGCAAATTACCAAACCCTCTCAGCAAACTCCCGGGCACCGAGTTGGAGGCTTCCGTCTTCCGTTCGCGAGTGCACTCTCAGTGTACTCGCATACGTCTCCGTATATCTACACGCTTATACACACAGCCGGCGCGCCGAACTCTCCTTTATTTTGTGTAACTTTCGCGTTCTTGTTCCCAAGTCAGGGTAACCTCTCTCCCTCCGAGAGGTAACCGCGGAATATAGTACAGCGCCATTGTTTATTAATTACCGCAAGGATACGCGTACGAGAGCGCCCGTTAATGGAATACCGTTCCTCGTCTGTTCCGCTCGATATGCGATGCACGATTTGACTAATGAGCGGCGATGTATGAACATACGCAACGGTTTATATGCACGTAATAATACGTACACGATAACGTAATCCTATAACCGATATAATAACGGCGCATCGTTAATGCGGCGAGTTGTAATTTTCCGAGATCTGACTCGGAAATATATCAGCACATGCGATTTCCATCCAGCGTCAAAATTCCGCCGGAGGATCCCTCGCGTGCTCGCGACAGTCTGAGATCACCGCGGAGAATATCCGGATTTGCTTTATTATTCTTTATCCCGGCAGAAAATACCTGGCTCTCTGTGCTATTTTCGCGCAGTGGTAACGTAGCAGTCTCGTGGCTCGAAAATACCCGCGGGAGAAACGGCAGCCTGAAATTACCCCATTAACATTTTTCCGCTAACACCGCCGCGGAATAATCAGGAGAGCCTTCGCAGCTTTGAATTTGTGAGATGGCACAGCGGGAAAGAGGGAAGATAAAGATCCGCGCGATGATACCCTCGCTCCCCTCCCTCGGCTGGATATTAATTACACGTCGACGTCAATTGCTACCGTTCCGAATCACGGAGACGCGATCATCTTTATCTATCCACTGTGTGCGGTTTCGTTTAACTTCCTTCTCCTCTTATTTACAAATTCACCGCGCGTGATTGTGCGCGTTGAATGATGTTACTTATTATAGATGGATCTTTGCGACAGTTATTGCTACGTGCTTGCCTGTGTTTCAATTTTCTCAGCGCCGTTCTCGCGCGAGGAGATCCCTGGTCTTTCGTTACGGCACTATATGCGAAGCTATGGAAATGCGGGGATTGGTCGAAGACTGCTCCTGTGTCGTTGCACAGCGCGATAAACAAAAGAATAGTGCACGTGGCGTCGGCGTCCCGGAAATATATGTTTAAAGGAGGAGAACTAGAGCATCGGTGAACGAGAAGGAAAAAGACAGAAAAGAGAGGAGAGAAAAAGAAAAAGGGGTGAGAAAGAGAGAGAGAGAGAGAGAGAGAGAGAGAGAGAGAGAGAGAGAGAGAGAGAGAGAGAGAGAGAGAGAAAAGGGCGTTTCTATGGGGCTCTAGCGTGGTGAAAATAATGCGACTATAACTTACACGTCCTCCCCTTGGTTTTCGTATTCATGACGTGGCCTTGGATACAGGCGAAATAGGCTTCTTCTCGCTCCTTCCCTCTTTCTCTCTCCCTCTGTCACTCTACGTTTTCGCATATCTGTTCGCTCCGCCTGCCAATATTACACGATTTCTTCGTCGTCGCACGCGACGACGTCTGCGAAGAGATTTATTAAAACAATGCCTTCCTTTTTCTGCGCGTTCACGCAAACGCAATCAGTATCCGCAAAAGTTCCTTAAACTTTCTGCTGGTGATTCCAATGACAGAGTGTTAGTTTAACGCTTGGCCAAGTTCATTTGATCTCGTCGGTTATTTATCGGATATTATAATAACGGTACACATACGTTTAAATATGTTTCAGCAATAAGCGCATGTCCTTGGCTGTAGAAGCATTAGAAAGTTTCCCATATTTATTGGTTTTCGAATATTTTCACGATGATTCGTTTGTGTTATTGGCAAAGAATGCGGATTAGAAATGCAAAGCAGTCTGGCGGAGAGAGAAGGCCGTCGTACTATTGAGCACGCACGGTATCGGATTTTCAAAGTGCGAGATTTTAATTTAAGCGTCAACGGCACATAACTTATCGCGCCTTCGATAAACGGCCTTGTCAGGAATGCCACGGGACCACTTCGTCAAAGCCGATGTGACGTCGAGGACGGTCAACTGACCCGCGCAATTCGACGGATCCTCGCTCGAAGTCGCGTAAATTGCTTGATTTAACGCCACTTTGTCAGCCACTTTGTCAAAAGATGGTAATTTAAATTTGCTTTGCAAATGCTCGCGAAATCGTGACTACGAAATGACAAATCGAATTCTGCGCAAACAGTGTCGCGTATTGATCGGCAAAGTAAGTATCTTATTCCGTAATAATATAATAGACGTTCATTGTGTGTGTGCGCACACGCGTGTAATTATCATAAATAGCTGTGGACGCTTTAGACGGACACTGACGTTTATCCACTTTCATTATATCTTAGATGATATCGCGTGTACATCGTAACATGTGACTTATATTGCCATTTGCGTCGTCCGGAAGAGGTAATAAAAGTGCCGAGTGCAGTTGGCATAAATTTGCTCGAGTTCAGCTATGCATTGAAGTGGCTATATTAATACAGCGCGAATAATCTCGGTTGTTTGTTATAATGTCCTGATTTTGCGATCGCTGCTTACTTCATAAACTGCACGCTCAGATTTTGCGTGATATTCGCGATTTACCGCATTTTACAGGTTGACCGGAAATTTATATTAATAATCGCACTTAATTTGACTTACATTTATAGCTGTTTTACGCACGACCGCTTCGTACAAATAGCTTCTATTGAATCAAAATTAATTAATTATATTTAATTTCCGAAATATCGTCGATTATTTCGATCAGTGATACATGGAGTTCATCAAAACCCCAAACTGAAAAGCTACCTCGCAGCTCCACATGTTTGCCTAACTGGCATTATTATATTCGAAGATTAATTAGGGGGAGGGATTGAATATACCGCTTCCTCAGCAGCTGGTTCGATTGTTGGTTCATGACGTGATCGAAAGCGGTATCTCGCAGAGATCGAGAGCAACCGCAGTGGTTATGACTATATTGGAGCAGGTCAACATTTGACTTGGCCGAGTTGAACAGCTACTGCAGCCGGTTGTAGATTTTTGTTTAACGGGAGTAAGATATTTTGATTGTTTCTTGCCCGGAGATATTTACAAACATACATTCGTGTAAATGTGGAATATTGTATGATATTTACGTTCCGCAGGATTCGACGTGGCCACAAAATAATGAAATACAGTAAGTTTCTGTGTTACTGCGAGCGAAATTTGCAAATCAAACATTTGTACCGAAATAACGGTAATTAACTAATAAACGGTAATGGTCAGCAGTCAACGAGATAAATGCGATTCGTTCAGTTCGCTAATTGGATGTCATTAAAAGCTGCAATTGCTATGTCTGATAATTGCTGTGTGTGAAATAATTATCTGCTCGGCAAAAGAAGTAGAGATATTCTATATACCGCTCATTATTCTCCGCACTTCGTTAGACAGATTCATACGTGCATTCGCGGGCACGTTGTTACAACAGACAATATTTGTTTTGAATTAGCGGTTATGTTTATAATCGGTTAATTGCTTTATTATTATATGCCTGCGCGTAAAGCACAGGCATATATGCGTTTAACGTTAAAAGTGAGGTCCTGCGTATCGATGCGTATTAGTTGTAATATTCATTCCAGTTGCAAACAGAACAATGATGAAAACATCGTTATTATATCGACACTGCTTCCACGCACGTTTTTGTCTCAGCTCTCTTCAAACTTGCTCTTTGTCTTTCAGCGCGAAAAATTTCACGGAATACATTCAATAAGATTTTTCTCGGAGGGCTCAAAGAATCAACAATTGTGTAACAAATTCATTTTTAAACGATTCATATATTTTGTATTTTCGGTGTTATATGATTCGGGAATTTCACCATTTGGCGAGACGCAGTCTCGACGATATTGCAAAATGCAGGCAATTTGAAGTACGTTGGAAAATTGCATCATACGTTCGTGACAATGCGATAGGGATAATTTCACGTCAATGTGGATTGTTCGGATTTCTCCTGGCGGAAATTTCGCATTGCGGCGCGAGGGATGGTTCAGGCTTTCGCGGCGTTTCTGCGAATTGTATGTGGATGTGTGCGTGGAAACAACAATTATTTTCCGATAAAAATACACTCGCACGCTGCCAAATCTCAAATTTCTGACACAAACGCTGTGAAGTGTGTTTCGATCAATTTGAATCTTCGCGATTTTATAATAGTGATTCATATGTTCCTTCCCAGGTTTTTTTACGCAAAAATATACAAAAAGAGAAAAATGAAAAAGAAAAAAATGGGAGAAACGATTGTTACTATGTACATGTAAATTGTGCCGATATAGATTCCTATCTTTCGATCGAAGCGGCGTTTCCTATCGCGATGTGGTAAATTATGCAAATCTGAAACAAACGATTTTGCGAGCAGACTCGTAGGTTTGCACGTTGCACCGCTTTGTCTGTTCGTCATAGACTTTGGCAACGTGTCCACACGTCAACGAGGCTGTCCGCGAAGCTCGGGAACCAAAACTCGGACACGGAAACTCGAAAACTGAAACTCGGGTACCGAAACTCGGAAACTTCATTTTTGCCCGCTCCGCGTTTTATGCCGCCAACGTTATCGAATCGTTCGTCCTTTAATCTCATTGAATCGGATTTACCGTCCGACATCGAAACGCGGTACAATTGCGAAATTCTACCGCATGCAAATTGCTCTCTCTCTCTCTCTCTCTCTCTCTCTCTCTCTCTCTTTCTCTCTCTCTCTCTCTCTCTCTCTCTTTCTCTCTCCGTTTTGAGAACTTGTACAATGCTATCCAACATTCTCGTCATTATTTTTCGGTTTCCGTTCTTTTAGGTATGTTTATACGAGCTAGTAAATTCCTTGGCGGTATATTGTAGCGACGCGAAACAGGTATTACACACCTCATACCTTTGCGAGTTACAAGATAATGGGGTTCCAGTAAAGTCCACACGGCTGTCATCCAATCTGGATATTTATTTTTCATAATGCAGCTTCGCACGCGTACTTCGTGTGCGCAAACATTCGCCGGCGAGACTGCCAGCGAGAAAGTATTCCACGGGCGGTTATTTTTCCGCGACTTAGTTCCGCGATTTCAATTCGCGCGCAGCGCCGAGATAGCGCGCCCCGACTCGTAAGAGAATGTAAATAAAGCCGAGTGGTCGCGGATGCAGCGACTTTTTTTTCTTCTCCTCGTCCCGCTCCTTCTTCTTCTTCTTCTTCCAATCTCTCTCTCTCTCTCTCTCTCTCTCCCTCTCTCTCTCTCTCTCTCTCTCTCTCTCTCTCTCTCTCATTCTCCACCCGCCTGCAATCCTGCCCGCGAAAGGATTGCATCCGCTTAAGGCTCGTTGCAGTGGCGTTTCTATTTTCACCGGCAATTTGGGACGGGCGCGAGAGGAGAGAAAGAAAGAGCAACGAGCGGTCGCGCCGGCCGCGGGGAATTGAAAATCTAATTTCGTATAAGTTTCGAGAGGGGTGTTCATCCTTGCTCTCCCTCACCCCCTCCCTTCACGCCCCCGCTTCCCTCCTCCTCCTCCTCCATACCGATGCCCTCTTTTAAGCTCGTAATTTCTGTGAGGTTGCCACAATTGCACTCTTTTGGCCGTGCCTGTATCTTCCATCCAGTCGTTCTTGTCTCCTTGCGTATTTCACCTCGTCGCGACCCGCCGCGTTCGCCAAAGATACCGTCTAGATTTAAATATAAACAGCCGTTGGGATGGTTACATTAATTAGCACGAGCGAGCTTTCTGTGTGGCGGAGAATGTAGCGAGTTCCATTGCGCCGCCAATGGCGTACTTTCCTCACGACGGGTCGCCTTTATCACTCGAGCATGTTCCTTCCTGCAATAAATATGACGTACATGTCGGAACGCGTGAAAATGCGTTGCTTTCGGCCTTTCCCGCTAGAAAAGCGCATCTGATCGATCAATCACTCTCAATATGCAGCTGGATACATGCGAGCCGCGATCCATTAAAATTCCAGCATGCCGTTCTGCGATCAGTAATCAGCAAGTGTGTGTAAGTTTCACCTCGATGTCGGTACGGTGGTACCGCGGGGCAACGAATTCGCTGGTATACCGCGTATAACGATCGGCCTAAAACGTTATACGCCATCCATAATGAGTTAATAATCTTCGTGCATCTTGACTATGAGCGAGTGTGATGTATGAAGACTTACCGCGCGATATTTGCTGCTTCCTCCAGTATCGATGAATTATCGGAGATAAGTCGATAAACACAGAACGGTCTGCTCCACACTGATTAATGTCGCGTAATTACACCGGCAATGCGCGGTAGACATTACCGAGCCATCAGTCAAAATTGGTTATACGTTTTCTTCGTATCGCGACGGAATATCTAATGTTCTCCTGGCGGCGGGCCTTTTACGAGGAACGTGCGAGCGTCTGCTTAGCGGTCTTTGCGCTATATATTCTCGCGAAAATGAACAGAAGAAGCGGGGGAGATCACGGATCGCGATCGGGGATGGACGGGACAGACGATGGAATAAGACGAAAAGACGAGAGAGAGAGAGACGGTGCTGTACAAGTCTCACGTCGGTACTTACGGGAGAGAAGATTGAGTCACGTTGCGGACGCGAAGCGGGAGCGAAATAGATGAGAGTCGCCGAGAAATCGACGCTTTGAGAAGAGAACACGTGGTAATGTAAGTACACACGCACACGTGGGAGAACTTTCCCTCGGCTTAGCCTGAAGAGTACCGGGGCGCATTATGCGATATGAAGCGTGGGAAGAATGCGTTTATTGTTAAATATAGAGCAAATAAAGTGTATGATTTTAAAGTATCTAAATGCATAATAATAACGCTAAACCATAAATAAAAGAAAATTTTTTACTCCCTCGATATCTGAAATTGTAAAAAAAGTGAGAGGTTGAAGAAAATTGATTGATTCACTAATATATCAGACTGACTATTTGTTGGATCTGTACAGTTAATTTTTTTAATTAGCTCCTTGACTTCTTTAACTTCGAAACTAAACTGTCATGTCACTAAATGGTACTTCGATAATTTCTAAGAAAATATTTTAAATAAATTAAAACTTTTTCATGAGTCAGAAAAAAGATATAATACAATTGTAACATTTCCTAAATGTTCAAGCTTTCCAGCAAGATTAACTTTATGTATCTAGCTTAATATATTAATTTATTTTTACGTTTAGATTATTATTTGGTCAACAATTGAGACGTTCATCTTACGTATGAAAGAAAAACAATAGTGTAGCGATTTCCACAGAAAGCGAGGGAAATTGAGAAATGTTTTCGCATTGAACACACGTTAAACGTTCAGTTGCTACGATCGTGAGAACGGAGAAATGGCGCGCGTTCTCGGTTAATTGCGCGAGGAAGATCCTGAACTTGATGTATAATTATCGTAGGCGATTATCGTGCATCGAGTTCGGGATCTTCCTTGAGCAACTGAAGAGTGCGGGGTAACGGGGAGAAAGGCACGACGTGCGTTCTTATCAAATTGCGCGAGGAAAATGTTGGACTCGAGGTTTAACAACCGACACGATGTATAATAATCGTTCATCGTAACCGAAGAGTCGGTGACCTCGCGTGTCAGAAGTGCATTGAGAACGAATAGCATAGTTCGTTCGATTGAATTTTGTGAAAGCTTTCGCCATGCTACCGATCGGCAATCTTCGGACAACACGCGACGTAAATCTTGTTTCCTTCGTCTACCTGTTCATTTACGTAAGATACAATTTAAAGTGCTGCTGTTCCTGCATGCTACGTAGCTCGAGCAAAGTGGAAAATATTTTGGCCAAAATTAACTGTAGATTTGCGGCTAATTTTAACGCCAGCACGATATTTAAATCCATTGTGATAAGAAAAAAAAAAAAGAGAAATTGTCAATCCTACTTGATATTGAATCTTTGTAGATTGATGACAGTTAATAACAGATCGAGAACTATAATGCAATGATATTTTCTTCCTCTTGTTCTTCTTTCTTTCATTATTGTTTGGTATATATCTCGCTAATACATCTCTCGGGTATCTTAAACGAGCCCACGGTAAGCAACACAAAGTTAAACGAGAATTCTTCCATCTTCAAACATTTAGCGTAACGAACGAATGCTCATCGTGAAAAGCGGTTTATCGTGACCCGCATATAAATTTTCGGTCGATAATCTGCGAGACGGCTGCATCCAAGCTCAAATGGCACTTATCTTGTAAGACGAAGAACTTTTCTCAATTATAACTTCGCCGACGCAAAGGCACGATGCGATCGCTCCCCGACTTCCGGTGCGACTGTAGAATTGGCATTTCGAGACACGGACCACGAAATTTATTTAAAAGGGCCGCAGAGTAAGAAGTACGTTTAGCGGTTCTTAATGCGAAACAAAGTACCTCGTCCTATACACCAGGAATCGTCCGTCCTTCCGAGCGCGACTCGACCGGATCTGAGAATTACCATGCGAGAAGACGAGGGAATAATTGAGCCGCGTAATCTTTTTTCTACCATGCGGGCTTTTTACAACGTCGATATGGCGCGACAGGCTCTTCGGAGAAAATTAAAGTCACGGCAAGAGAGGAAGAGGGAAAAGCGGGAAAAAAGTGGATTGCATCGGAAGGATAGAAGGAAATTTATCATGCGGCGCATATATTTGTAATATATACGGTATTCGATATATTAATATAATTTCACTTAGGCGTGGAATATATAAGCGATATATTGGAATATTAAACGAAGTGTTTTAATGTATCAACAATACAGATGTGCAATTGATTAGAAAAAAAATATAGTGAAGAATCCATATTTTCTGTTTTTCAATTAATTTTGCTTTGATGAAACAAAAAGAGAAGGGGAAGGGGAAAGATATATAAAGGATGTAATCGTTCTGTATCTAGAAAATGGATTTCCAATCGAATAAATTTATTATATATTTGTGACCATTCAATAATTTTCATTTAATAATTATCCTCTCTTTTTTTTTGCGCGCGCGTGTTATTTATATTTTTTCAGTTCAAGAGTCTGAAACGTATTAAATATCATTCTACACTTCACTGTATAACGGTGAATCCGACCGTTCAAGTGGCGAAAGTGGTCGGTAAATTGTTCATCCCGTCAAAGTCATTATCGCACGCAAAAAATGAAGGTCACTATAAGGTATAGGTGGGAAAGCGATCTCTTGCGTAATTACTGGGGGAGGCATTAATTAGACCGCGTAATCGTTTCTTGCCGCTTTCACTCCGACGTCGGGTGCCGTTCGCGTTACCCAAGAATATCAGTATGGACGAATAGGAGGCCCACGCTCTTCGTCTATCTCTCTATCGATCCTCAGCAAAAGAAAAAATAAGTTGAAAACGAAGGAAGGAAAGAGGGTGGCGAGCCTCGAAAAAAGCGGTCGTTATAACACGAAGTGGCAGCTGCGCGCGTTTAAGTATTCACACGACCGGCCCTACGTACCGGCGCGAGACCGTAGTGGGCGGGAAAAAAAAAAAAAATGATCGGAAAAACGACGAGCAACTTTTTGATTTTAAAAGCGGCTTATGTATTATTCAGCAGAAACCGAACTATAGCGTTGGAACGATCCAACCCGATCCAGAAAGGACAGAGGGACGGCTATTTTATGGACGGAGGAGGAGGAAAAAAGAGGAAATTAGAGCATCGCGCGCTCTAGGAAGTCGTCGCGCACGAACGATTAATTAGCGCTAATTGACCGGCCGATTTTAAGTCGATGACTTTTTTTGTCCGGTCCGAATCGGTGACTCCGAATAAAGAAGACCGCACCGTCACGGCTCCGATAATTATCACGGCGAAAGTGCGATTTAAAGTTCCTGTGCTGACCGCGATTTCGTCGAGAATTACTGATCCACCGCGAAATTACTGAACTTTAATCTTCCTATTCGTGAGTACAACGCAAATTGACGAATTTCTACGTGCGTTAGTACTCAATATGGCGAAGATATCGATCTTCCTCGGTTCAATCGGACTCTCTCGATAAGCCAACACTTGTACTCAGGTGATTATATATTTAAATGATTACATATGATATGTACCGACTCGAAATAGAACTAAAGGAAATTTGCTTGCAAATTTCCATCGATATCGATTGTATTGAGGCGATATCGACATCGCCGCAATACAACGGATTTCAATCATTAAACACATCGGCCACTATAGGCCGTCCCTTTCGACGGATCAATTCGAGCTGTCGCAGTGTGGTTAACATTGCGGTAAACGCGAGATTACAAAGGAATACGGTATGTATCGCGCGAGTATAATTGAATGCATATACAGCATATATCAATCTCTAATTATCTTATTGCTGAGGGTTGCATACGTACACCTCTCAGTGTGCGTCAGTGTTCCGTGTGTGTGTGTGGAATTCGCATCTAACGAGTCTTACCCGAGACACTTTCGCCGGGAGAACACCGACGCCGCACTCTTGGAAAAGTCCTCTTTGAGGACAAACTTTTCAAGTGACGTACGTTAATCGCACATTCTTGGTTGCCCCGTACGTTGCAAAATTCGAAAGTCACGATGCACAGAGGATAAAGCCGCCTCATCGGCTTCGCCGCGAGAATTTATTCCCATCACGCGAAACGCGGCAGCCTCGACCGTTCGAGGCGATGAAGAAAGATCGCGTTATTTGCATCGGCAAGATGGACGAGCCTGTCTTCGCCGCACGTCCCACACTATTTTAGATTACCTCTCGTAGATCAAATCGTGAAACTCCGTCGTCGGCTTTAATGGCCCCGCGCGGGATATCGGTTCGGAGAGACATTCCTCCGTGTACCGCAGACGATGGCTAGAACGGCAGAGAGAGAAGCACGAGCGACGCGGCTCGCACGCAGCGCCGTGCTGTGCCGCGCGCTCTCGCAGGTGAGCTTCTTTCACCTGAGCGCCTTAAAAAGTTCGATCGCGCACTTTCCCTGAGAGAGAAAGAGAACTCGATCCGTTTCGCCGGCCGTTCCGAGCACATCTGTGGGAACGCATCCTCTCGCGGAAACGTCCTATCGATCGCGCGCTCCCGAAGCCAAGGCAACGATCGATCATGATGATTGTGCGATGGTGCGCTATTAATTGCCGCACACGCTCGTTAAGATTCATGCCTATATACCTGGAATAATTGCTACGCATATTACGAACTCGGTACAACACGCCGCGGTTGTGTACATCATGTGTTTGCATATGCACACGCGCCTGGCTTTCGTTCGCGCATAATAAAATTCGCGTGATATTCTCCCGGTTGATTCCACGTGCTTCCACGTGCTGTAACGTGTTTTTATACGCTGCTCTTTTTTGTATGTTGCACATATACGTATCTGAATTCTAGCGACAAATTTACCAATTTGTTCTCACGTTGAAAGACAAATAAAACTAGTTTTAGCAAACATATGTCTGCAAAAGCTTGGGGTTTTTCGGATATACCTTCAGAAGATGACAACATAGAAAATGTATCGCGATAAGCGGACTAAAAATGCTAATACAATACGTTTTTATCTGCTTTTGAAGATAATATCAATGTTGATGATTTTTAATCGAAGAAACAACATTCATTGCGACGTTGTTATATTGTTTTCACGATTTTTATCGTGAATGAAATTAAAGAAACGTGTTATTTCTTCTTGATATCATAGATACCTGCGCTTTCGAGGATTTAATGAATAAAATATATATTTTTTTTAACTGAAATTGCGACAGTCATCTCAGAAGCTAAGTGTTTGAGAATATATATTTACTGAGACTTTATTTATTTATTTATTTTACGTAGAATCTATCGTGTGAATTTGTCGGAAAAGTTCACACACATTTTATATTCATATTTAGACGTATATATATATATAGATATATACATATGTACACACACACAAGTATGCTATCGCGATCTCAGTGCATAAATACTCCGTATCAATAAAGGAGAATATCGTTTGGTTTTATGTTATAAAATATTGAACATTTTTTTCGCTGCGACGATTGACGTGGACTGTCCGAAAGACGACGTAAAGATGTCGAGGCATACCTTACCACCGATGTATCCTTATATCTATTTAATCCTAATCCATCCTTGTGAATTCTCAAGACATAAGATAAAATGTTCTATTGATTCCTTCGGAATTTACGATAGCGGCGAATCTATCGCGTTTTTTTATTTCGATCTCATTTAATTTTCTCTGTATCCCCCGCCTCCCTCCTCCGCCTTATTCGATTCTCGTTCTATCAAAGTCTCGTCTCGATGTAGTTTCTGCGCCGTACACGTTCCTTCACCACGGCAGGGACATCAATATTGAAATCCTCTGTACGACGCGCAGAAATTTCGAGAGAATCGTGCAACACTCGCGCAATTAATTTTTCAGGCGGGTGATATGGCACGGTTACTGCATATCATTTTGCGATGATCGTTACTGCGATAAAATTTGGTTGTGATATAACTTGAACGTGACAAAATTTACTCCATTACTCGGCACCTGTAATTAATACCTGATATATGACTATGTGTGATGTACAATCACCGGATACAAGAATGTTATTCATGTTATTGTTAATTCCTCAATAAGAATTTTATAATCATAAATAAATTGAAGCAATCATAGAAGGAGAAAACGATCGATCGATCGCAATGTACCACATGAGAAATAGATATGCAATTTCACCGAGCTATTAAAAGCATCCGACTGTTGTACGAGACGACGGTATCGAGAAAGACGAGGGAAGAGAGGAATAGCGAAAGAAGGAAGAAACGAAAGAAGGAAGAAAAG
The DNA here is from genome assembly GCF_003227715.2 of Harpegnathos saltator. Classification (NCBI taxonomy): domain Eukaryota; kingdom Metazoa; phylum Arthropoda; class Insecta; order Hymenoptera; family Formicidae; genus Harpegnathos; species Harpegnathos saltator. The sequence goes on along the minus strand of NW_020230531.1, from coordinate 2,842,325 downwards.
AAAGAAGAGAGGAAAGAAGGAAGGAAGGAAGGAAGGAGAGGGAGAAAGAAGGAAGGAAAGAAGGAAGGCATCAAGGAAGGAATCAGAGAATGGTGGCCTGATGGCACAAGCTGAATCCGAAGACGAGTTCTAGTCTAAAAGAGAGGCTCGCGTTAGGATGCAAACAGATGTGCAAACAACTTAAATGGAAGGCAAACACAATTATCCTGCGGCAGTAACCGGGGATTAGTTTCCCAGGTGCAAACCAATGTACCCGCGCGTACCTAGCGTGCGCGCACATTTATTTTCGCGTGTAGACTAAGTAAGCGAGCTGTAATGCTGAGACGAGGCAAGAAGCGCGGCGTTACGTGCGTCTGGTTAGATCTTCTCTGATGAGAGTGCACGATGTCGTGCTTGTCGTGATACTTGCCGCGAGCCCCCATCTGATGAATCTATAAACCGCCGATGGAGAAGTGATCGCTCTCACATCGTTATGCGGATTATAAAATTCAAGCGAATAACAAGCAGTAAAACCTATGCGAGCATACTTGAGCATCGGTACGAGTATATCGAAGGAGATGAAAGGGAAAATCAAGATGCGTACGCTTGTCACGTGTACAAAGGGATGATTCGACAAATATGATATAATTGCACGCAAACAGCAAAGGCTGTTTTAAATTCGTCAAGAGGAAGACAGCAGCAACAGTGACAAATGATGGACACCGAAAGCTCAGCTCAGTTCTTCTTCTTTATCTCGATTCGACCTGAGTTTGCTCTCTAGCTGAGATAGGTGCTACATCGACGGAATCCTTCGGCGAAGGATCTAACCACTTCCGAGCCGCGCCGCGTCGTGTCATGCCACGCCGCGTCGGCGAGAGAGAAACGCGAGGTCAATATAACAGATTTCCGGAGTTAAGCGGCGTACTAATTCCCTTTCTTCCTCCTTTCTTTGCCCGACGGTGTGCCTTCCCTCATTGCAACTCGTAAGTTCCGGCCGGGCACGCCGAGCCGGTCGGGGGCGTACTATTTACGAGCGGCTTCCTAATTACCCGCAGTTTCCAACGTTAACAACGAGTCCCTCGTAACGACTGCTTCCCTTGTGCCATGTCGGAAGTTTTCCGGTTTACCCCAATGGCAGGTGGTGCAGTGGAGTGGGTGGCGAGAATCTTTCCGTCGCGGCGAGACGAGACCACGACTTGCTTGCGTTTGACAATTTAATATTTACGTCGGCCATTACAGACACAAAAGAATCCTGCGTATTGGAAGAATATCAAACTTATTGCGCGATATCTACGATGATAATTACCGTTAATTAAACGTAATTAAATATTATAGTAAGATAAAAATAAATATGTTTCTAAGAAAACGTTATTTATAAAATCACGGTTTACACGCAACGGTATAATGTCACATTAAATATGTTATCGCTCTTTTTAATTTATTATCCTCTCTTCATTCGTTACAAGTCCATTTGTTATAGTCCATGTCAAACAGTAATGATATGCATTGCATTACCAGTAGTATGGTATTTATATGAAAATTTATATGAAAAAATATGTCGTTTTGTATGAAAGATTACAGAATTAAATGTTACAGTGAGCATTATGATAAATATTGCGCGTTCGATGTCTTTAAAATGAAGTGTCGGTATAAGAAAGATATACCGAGGGTTATATATAATATATATATAATATATATATATGTACATGTACATATAGATTTTCACACCTCAGAGAGGATGAAATTTCCATATTATGTATAACGCAAAGATATATGACGGAAAGAGGAATGTTAGGATATCACCACGCATTATTCATACAAAATATCACTCTACACACGGAATCGTAGACATTATGAGATGAGATTTTAAAGGTATTCTGGAGCCTGAAAAAGATGGTTACATTTCCTCATGTTCGCATAGCCAAAGAAGAAATATTTCTTTCATTCTTTCCGACATCTTCTCTTCAAAGAAGCCGTATTTGAATTCACTTTAAAGATAAGATGCACTACAGAAGAAAATCCCAAGAAGAAGTTACTTACATCTTATAAGATACGCAGCATTAATTTATAAAAAGGAATCATAAGTTTGACATAGACAAAAATAGGACGAGCAATATAACGAGCCCGACTATAAACGTGTGTCCTTCCTATACTTTTATTTTTTTCGTGCAAATAAATTACTTTGGTAAAATATTCCATCTATTACGCATCAGCACGCTATTTTATTTCGATATTTTCAATCAATTATTTTTTTAGGGGGAAGAGCCACGTATTGGCAAAATATGCTACAACTTGGTGGAAAATCGTGTACTACTATCAAGGTTTGTGTAATAAACATAAAAATACACGAGGAAAATCTTCAGAATTATACTGACCGGTATTATTCACCCGAAGTTAATATGATACGGTGCGCTCGCGCGTTGTAGTCGAGCAGACAACGTCAACATATATACGAAGAGTGGTGAAAATATCAAAACGGGCAACAATACGAATTTCACGGTACGTTACGTTTTCAGCTTCCGAAGGGGTGGTAAAATGTAAACGTAGGAGGGACGAGAAAGGGGAAAAGGGACAATGCCCTGTTGCCCTTCTGCGTCCACGGGCCTGCTTGTAGCTCAGCGAAGTTGCAAGATAGAATCAGGCACGAGTCCCAAGTGGCATGATTTTTGTTCCAATATAAGAAAGCTTCTACATTCCCGTATGACCCATCGTAAGGTTATTCTAGGAAAGAATACTAGCGCTACAAAGAACTGCCGAGTAGCAGGAGATATAAATAAGTACTCTCGGGATATTTGCAACGGTGCAGGCTGCCTCGCTTTGCCTAATTGCTGTGACTATATTGAAGAATGTTGAGTCGGAAACTAAGGCGCTGCGTGTAGCTGTTTAAAAAATGTAGTTAAAAGCAACATCTTTGAACGAAGGAACTGCTGCATTGTAAGCAATTCGTTTCTGTGTAAAGCGTTAGCAAAGGGAAAACCATTCTCTCTCGGGCCGATTGTCGCAAATTAATTTCGTCACTCTCTATCCTAATTAATTACCTTAATTAAATATGATTGTAAGCTTTATAAAGTGGTTAAATTTAAAATAAGAGTGAAAGATATATAATGAAAACTCGTCACCGCACGGACTGTTTTGAATGTACAATTTTAAGCCAGTTTCGACACAGCGTTGGTATGTATGGCTTTAACCCAGTTTCAAGTTGCCGCACAACAAAATGTTCTAATTGGTCCATAAAGCCAGTGTGCACGACAACAAAGTAATTAATGCAAAAAAAAGAAAAAAACGGGACCGTCATTACAAACGATTGGAGTAAAAATTTTTACCCCGTCAGTATTTTTTTTTCCTTCTCTCTTCTTGTGTTACCCTCCCTATCGAGAATCTTTATACAAAAAACCAATAACGAAATGAAAATCTAGAAGTACACACACGATATTCGAGAAATATTATTCGATATCATAACGGCATTATCACGGCGGAATATACGAATGGTAGCCGATCAACAGAAACGTTACCATCGTTATTTCCGCGCGAACATAGAGAAAACATGCAAAAAGTACAACGACGAATCTGGGTTGCCCAGTTGTTTCCACGAAAGGCACATTTAATACCTTCCGACACATTTTCGGTACAATCGCGGCCGCGGTCGTCGCTGATGCTCGATATCGCTCGATTTCATCGCGCGATGAAATCACGGAAGCGATTCCACGCGAGAGATTTCGAATAATTTTAATTTTGTACCAGCGCATTTATCGGAGACTTGTCGTGACAGAAATCACCGGCATAATTGGACGATGGTATTAACCGGCGGTATCGCGCGAACAACCTTGTTTTCGAACGCAAAATGATTTCCAGCGTCCAAAACGACTCGTGAAAGGGCTCACTCGAGCGGAACGAACGAGTCGGTCGTTTATTGCCGCGATTGCTGCGAATTAAGCCGCGAGCATGCTCACTGCCGAAGGAGACGGCTATCCGAGGGAGTTCTCCCCCGCGTATCGAAAAGACGTAACCTGGCGTCAGCAGGTGCAACGATAAAAAAAAAAAAAAGAACCGCACGGGCACGAGAAGCTGCGAAGGGTCGTCTCTCAAGCTCGCCGAGGGATCTGTCTTTGGTGGTAATAAAGTTTACGAGCGCACCACCCTCTCCTCCCGCCCCGGAGAATCCATTATCCGAATCTTTGGGGAACTTAAGCTTCGTCGTTGATTATTTTCGTTAAGAGCTGCTCTCTCGTGCGTTGTCGCGGCGCGGCGAAACAACTCGACTTGGTCGAGTCTCCTCGTGTGATTTGTTAAGCGCGTTATGTTCCGTATGTTCCGTCACGCGGATGTCACACATTATCGATAAAATTCTATACGCGCAACACACCCGCCAGAATTGTCTATATCAATAGAGGGTTTATAATTAGCGGGTTTATAATTAGCAGAGTATTCCATCAATTATAATTGACATGTATGTTACATTTCGAAATACATTTCAAATGTAATGTATTTCGAAATGCAAATGCAAGAATGAATCAACGAGATTAATCATCGTTCGCGGAAAGGCGATTTTTCGCGTGCATTTACTCCTCATTTGTAAACCGTGCGAGTGATACCGCGTATGTCTCTGCTCGTATTATGTTTTCTGTATAATAATGCCGTCCAGCAACAGTAGCAGCAGCGGCGGCGGCGGCGGCGGCGGCGGCGCGGGACAGTTCAACGGTGTTTTGGCATATTCTGCCAAGTGTATGAAATTAGTAAATGGCATCGGGATAAAGGGACACCACATCGTCCGATAAAAACTCTATCGAATTTACCGTCCTGAGCGTGACAGTCGCTGTATCGGACAGTTGTAGCAGTCGCTGCGGAAGTCGTGCGTTGGACTCCATATTGTGAAGGCGAATCAGCGCTGGAGAGCTCCAGTGCCACGCCAATACCGTCACCGTACACCAAAGTGGTTATAGAATTTTTCAGCTGAAAGATCCGTTTATCCCGGATTCGGTCTTATCTGAAAATGGCGCCATAAGGCGATATTCGCTACAATGCACTTCTGGCCGTACACGGCCAGGCTCGGTGCAGTGACTTATACACGTCCGACATTCGCGTAGGTGTCCTCGCGCCGGGAACATGCTTTATTAAAATCCTCGCGATTCACGTTAACGAACACGTAGAACGTTCGTCGCGCAGTATGAATTTTGTATCCCCGACCTCCGTCCGTCCTGCAAAATCCTCCGCGTCTAGAAATAATAAGCAAACTCCAGCAGCTGTCCATCGACAGTATTTCATATCTCGAGCTCTCATACGTTCCGGTCATATTTTCCGGTAGAATCTCGATCGTGCGCGATTCCATCAAAGCTTCCTCCTCTACGACAGATCATAAATAACGACAACTCGCAGCAACTCGCTACGCGAGAAGCTTCATCCAATTTTTACTAACTCGGCGCGCGCGATAGGGAATCACTGCGATGACTTTAAGCGTGCGAGAAACACGCCGGGAAATAACACGGAAGTTTATGAAACGACTGCAATCGCGACGCTACGAATCTCGGTTCGAATGTCCCTCGGCAGGTCGGATCGCCATCGAAATTGTTTTTATCGGCGCCGATATCGCGAAACGAGCACTTTCCCGCGTATTCGAAATGGCGACGGAGTTTTTCGAGTGAGAAATCGGTTTGCTCGCGATATCGCGTGAGAAGAAGAAGAGGATAAGAGAGAGAGAGAGAGAGAGAGAGAGAGAGAGAGAGAGAGAGAGAGAGAGAGAGAGAGAGAGAGAGAGAGAGAGAGAGAGAGAGAGAGGGAGACAGAGAGGAGGAGAGCAAACTCTCGGGATTCGCATCTCGCACACCTCCACCTTCATCTCCGCTCGCGGACGCGGTGTTTTCGCATACTCTCGCGACAAACGCTCACTCGTTTCGGGACGAACAGAGCCACATCGCCGCTTCGCGCCGTACATTTGCCAGGCGATGCGCTTATGCAAGTGCTGATGCAAGCGGCAACGGTTCACACGGCTAGATAGGGACGAAACTTCATTGTGTCAGCCAAGTGCATCGGACAAGATGGCATCTTTTGTCGCGGCTTTGAGAATCTCCATAGTCGGCGCTGACGCGATTCGTCTTTCTCCGCGCGCGGGAATTCTTACAGCGTCTGGAGACTGTGGGAAAAAACTCGTTTTGGGAAACAGCGTGCGCCGCTTGCAATTTGTTCGGATGCCTCTAGCGAAGTGCGCGAGTGTCGCGAGGATATTAAATGTACGACTACTGGTCGCATCGACAAATGGCCAAGCCTTTGTCACCGTTATGACTTTCCTCGAGAAAGAGAGAAAAAGAAAAAGAATGATCGACCGACTCGAGTGCTGGTGGATTTTGAGCAAGTCAAAAATCTTGCGTATCTTCTGTTGCTTCAGAACCAGTTAAAATATACTTCAATAATTGGCCTCTTCCATTATGATCGGGTTTTGGCAAACTCTCAATAATATTAGTAAAATCTTATCTGTATAAGAAAGAGAAAAATAAACATCCGACTTGAGTCGTGTGTAAGGGCTATTAAAAAATAAGTTCGTCGAGAGAATGCTAAGAAGATCGGATTCATTGAGAGGTCTTATCTTCCTACTATGGCAAACTATCGTGCCATTCGAGCGGACCAGACAAGATGACATCCTTTGTTGCGCCATCGACAATATCAGCAGTATAGTGACTCGATTCCGCTTGCCTCTTTCGCGTAAAGCTTTCTCAGAGATTCTGTTGGTTTTATCGGAATAACGTTGAATATACTTTGTTCACGTATAGTAGCGTATCTGGAGACCTTACAAAGCCCCGGCGCGTAGAATTCTCAAATTCGCAAATTTCTAAGCATACTCTAATACATAATTCTTTTTAACAATGCTTTGTTAGAAATCTATTTTTATTCGCATGCATTTGCGATGTGATACTACGATATAGCAAATAGATTATCATTTTTTTTTTCCTTGGATGTGTTAATAAAAGGTCCTTGAAAAAGAAGCGCTAAAACTGTTACATTACGTAAGCGCTTCTGTCGCAAAATATTCACTCGGTGAATGTCGTAAACGGAGGAATTAAATGTTTCTATAGCAGTATTGGACGAAACGGCCCGGATCGATAATGTAAAAGACATAAAACAAACAGTCGGTGTGCAAAATGAAGATCGGAGGACTAGAGGCCGGCCGGCTCCTATACATCAAACGACGCGCATATCTAACCCTAGAAGATCTCATAACAGAATACAAAGCTTCCCTTGTTATAATTCATAACTGTACCATGACGTTCTAGAGCTGACCGAATTATCACTCCGTACAATGGAACGAAAGGACAATAAGATCCTTAGAACTTATCCTTGCAAAACTCTGCAGCACTGCATCGCGAACAATTTATCCTTCATTGTACGTTATATATTTTATAAATTTTTGACGTGGCCAACAAAGAACATATACAAACATTTTGAGAGAATGTTCAAAACCACACGTTATTCGTATTGCCAGAGGCAGGATTTTAATTAAAACTTAACGTCGTGTTGTTCGGTATTTGTTTACATATCATTGTTTTTAATGTAGACTCTCATATCTACTTAATTGTACTTTAGTCTGATTATATCGTTTGCATGAAACACGCAAATGAAAAAAGTATAAAATATAATATTGAGATTTTGAGCGGATTTGTTCGTATCTTTTTCGTGATGACGAGATTAAATTTCTATTTAATGGAAAATACACGTACAATGTTTTAATCATAATGCAATTGTACGTGAAGGGGAAACTTTATCTTCGATAAAGTAATTAAATAAAAAAAAGATGGTAAAAGGAAAGCAATATTTTCTCTTTGCAGGACACACGCATGAGCAGGAAGATTTCGCTTCACAGGACGGATTTATTTTGACAATAATTATCAGGACTGTCGGTAGACATTTCTCTTTCACGTCAAGTACATCGCGTGTTCATCAAGTCAGGCAGTGGTATAGCAGCCAGTATGGTCAGACCGCGCAAGTAGCGAGATCTCGTTACGTCAGCCAGCGGACGCAGGCAGACAGATAGTTCCACGGCGCTTCGAAGCACATCCGCAACCTCGTTCAACGCTTATTTCTCTTCTATAATTTTTCTCCCCGACATTTCGTTATATAGAGGTAAGTATTTCCGGCGTGACCATAATTTTTCACACGACAGCGGAGAGTCCGTATCCAAATAAAAATCCCAGACTTTCATAAAATATTGCCAGGCTCTTTGAAGAATAAGGTAACGCCCATAATTGCTATTGTGCACGATATCGCCTTGGTTTTATGATGGCGAGACCACTGATTTTGACTCACGTCGATCACGTCGCATCGCTCGTCGCCTCGCTCGCTCGCGCAACTACTTTCATTATGTGTAAATCGCGCTGGCGACCCCGTACGAGATTCTCTCCCGCGAGATCTCCCCAAGTTCAGCTGCACAATGGCGCTGGCTTTGCGAACTTACGTCACAGCTAAACTCCCTCGCTGGATTTTATCTCGAGAATCGGAGCGGATTGATATGTTTAATGCAACAAGCGCGGCGCATCGAGTTTCCAGGATGGCGTACACCGTGTATAAATAACGCGGCTCTTCTATTATCGGTACATATAATGGAAATTACGAGAGGTATAGCGGCCGATAACGAATGCCATGTTTGCGGAACACTGCGGCGAGTCTGTAAGTTACTCGCGCTCGATAGTTTAATGTTTGAACGCCGCTGGAGGCCAAATGTTCCGCCTGTCATTCGTGTTAACAATATGACTGAACGGGCCTCCGTCGATCTTCCGTGATAGGGTATATTCCTGGTGATTTTAATAAACAGCTTTCCGCGGAGGCAACCGAGTTCACGATGAATGCGGACTACCGATGGCGGTGGTTCGCTGGTAATCGATACGAACTATTCGCCAGCGTTGCGCTCCCGCCTAGCGGAGATCGTGTAACATTTACATACTATTTCGAGTATCGGCTGTCGGCTTTTCCAATTGGCGCCTGGAGAATATTACGGACGATGAATGCGAGAGCCGGGCGACGGAGGGGGGCTTCGCTCGCGAATTGTGCCCTTAAAAGCGCGCCTCTTAAAATTGCGCCCACGTAGCTTCGCCGCGTACGTCGCCTCGCCCGTACGAGACACTTCGCGTGCAGGGCCACTTCGTATAAATAACGCGTATTGATTACCCGCGGAAGACGCGTACACACTGCAAACCCAAGCGTGTTATTTCGACACGTATAAGCCGAAGCTTCCTTCACGCGTTTCTTCGTCGTCTGATGCATTTCGACGCGATTTAAACGTCGTTAAGCGACGTGATTTAAGACAGGACAAGATACGCGTAAAGGAAGCTTCAGCTAATCACGCGTCAAAATAACACACTCGGGTTTGCAGTGCAGACGATTCATCTGGTTCTCATTTCAGCCAGCCAATATTTACGGACTCGGTGCAAACGGATACCTCCCCGTATAATCCCATCAGTCACCATTTATGCTGACTAGGCTCGGACTTCTCGCTGATTCATGAGTCCGCAACTAACAGAATCTCAGCGTTGTTCCGTGAAAGAAGCCGGGGCGATTATTCGCGCGCGTAGCGCGCATCTAGCATCCGGCGAAAACGCAGCAGCTGCACATCACGGATCACGCTCGATAGCCTCGCCCGCGCCGGCCGGAGATCCGAGTCTGCCCCGAGTCTGCGTTATTCGAAATTAATCAAACGAACGTAAACTGATACGGATCTTCGCTCTGAAGCGAAATTAATGGCGCCTCGCGCAGTATCGCCTCTACCGCCGGTGGGAGAGCGCGAGCGAGTATCGATAGTAAGTCACATTCATTCGGGACCACTACAGGTCCGACAGGCATCGCCGGCGCTTCGATACCGCCATTGAGCGTGTTTGTTCGCAAGAAATACGACGTAGTCGCGCCTGCGTCGCGGCTGCGGAACAGAGAAACGCAGGAAATTAGATCACCTTGGGACTCCGTGCGAGATGCCGTTTCAGAAGAGACGCGAGACAGTCGGCGAAAGGTCGGACAGAAAGTGCATTCTAAATTCGCGCGATGCAAGCGCGGCTCGCTCTCCGATATAAACCGCGGCATCGATCGTTTCGACATCGAGGCGCGCTACCCGTGCGATTTCATATTTAACCCCCCACGACGCACGATGTTATTTCTCCTCTCTGACGCACTTGTCGAGACACCGAGTAAATATCATTTACATTTCTTGAAGACCGGCGGAATCGCGTTCATCGACTGGACTGTACAAACGGTTGTTTGTTACCCGTGTTATTTCGCGACAATACGCGAGAAGATAATTGAGCCACATGAAACGGTGACGAGAAGTCCGTGTTTGTGTACGTACGATATTACGATACGCTGAAAAATGTTTGTCCGCGTATCCGACATTGGTTACATCGATAATGAATTGATTCGATTACGGGGTTGGATTGCACTTTGGTCTCTCGAGTCGAGATACATGCACCGGCATGTAACAGTCGACGATGATCAAGTAATTACCCTAAATGTGTGATTGCGGATATGCAGTCGCTATTGAGCGTCGGTATGCCATTGTGATATTTTGTCCGAACAGAGACAGCCCGGAGAGCGACGAAACCGTTCGGAGCAATCGCATCCCCGATCAAGTTAATATCACACACACACACTATCGGTTATAAACATCGCGTTGTAAAGACCGCGCAAGGAGTAAAGTTTTAAGAGAGTGTTGCAATTGAAGTTTCGAGCGCGCTTCCCGATGCACGCTCGACGAAGGTGAGAGAAAAAGGGAACGACAGAGAGAGAGAGAGAGAGAGAGAGAGGTGACAGCACGTTAAGTCAGCCTACGTTTTTATTAGCGGTGTATTAGACGCACTGGGAGCAGGGCAATACCATTAAGCGCGAGACCCCTAAACTTCGCAAACTCAGTTCTATTGCTTACCCAATTCTCCCCCGTCTCGATGCTCGTTCCAGTGGGTTAACCGTCGAGGTCGAGCCCGGAACCCTTCCGCAACCTTTGTTTCAGCAAAAAGGGCTGTCTCTTTTTCGCCTAAAACGGCCAACTTCTCCTCGGCTTTGACTTCCTGTGTTTTCGCGTTGAATCTATCTATGCGAGCGAGGACAGGAGCAAAAATTCACCGCACCGGCAAATGCTGCGAGGCACGTTCTTGCGACGATTTTTCTTAAAGCGGGATTCGCCTCACCGGGACGATACGGATTCCGTGATATTTCTCTATCTATTTGCGCGCATAGTTCTCAGCGAGTTTTTCAGAATAACATCCGTAGAGGAGTTCCGCCAAAGCGGAATAGCGGAGCGAGGAGGTTTGCGATAAAGTGGATTTCCAGAGTTTGCAATTTTTGAAGTCAGTTGCGGATGTGCTGCGCCGATAACGTGTACGCGATGATAATTTCGACGATTGAATAATTAGTTTCTCTTTCGTCGAGCTAGTTGTTCGCTGATAAATTAGAATGCACGTGAATTGCCGCATCAACTAATTATGTATCGGCATCGATATTTATCTTGCATTTAGGATATTCTGTTATCGACGTAAAAATCCACAGTGTATTAATCATATACACCGTGATATTAATTGAAGCAAAAGTAGTAATTTAATTAATGACGTTCTGACAAACCGTATGTCATTGCGTGAAAATTAATGTACACTCTGGGGGATGACAAACGATACTGCGATATTAGTTATCTATATATCGCACACGCGTGACTGATTATTCTTTATCCGAAAACGACGAGAGAAGCGACGTTAAATAATCATTTGTAGCATGTCGAAAAACAAAAGCCACGTATAACGTGGTGTACCAATATTCTTCATTGGTTCTCCATGTCTGATGGGATTTACATGGTTAACGTGTGGAAACCAAATTTCGACCGAATAACACTCGAAGAAGATACGAGCGGTTTCTCGTTTCTTCACAGGTAGAACGCGTAGCAACGACGACTAACGGAATGTGACGTGTAACAATGATTTCGCGTCTCGATGATTTGCGTCTCGATGAGAATTTATGGCCGCACCGTAAGGAACTTTATCGCCCTTCTCGGGAGGCACTCGAACTCTTCGATAGTCTGAATGTATTGGAACTTCACGTCACCTTTGAATTTTTCATGATATACAAAAAAAGTTGTCGGGGACGACGTACGAGGATAGATCGCAGCTGGATGGGGACAAGGAGATTTCATTAGGTGTGTAGCTGCAAACAACGGTGCAAAAAAAGTACGGAGTATGGAGCTGCCGATTACAGTAGTTTCGCTTTGAATTTGAGCTCGTGCGAAAGATCTCCGAGCGTTTCGTGTTTGTGCGTATCCTCATGGAAATTGCGATTAATAGGTTCGCCCGCGGGAGAGAGATAACGGAAAGCGAAATAAGATGAATCTAGCTGGCTGGAATTTCAGATCTTATCAGACCTTCGAATGTACAACGCATCGCAGTGTATCCGCGAGGCGCATCATTACCTTTCTTTGACGAAGTTATGGCAACTGGCAGCCGCGGAACGGATCGCGATGGTGGATTCCTTTTTCGCAGGAAATTACCGGAGATACTCGCGCGCGACGACACACGGAAATGGATTCTCTTCGTCTCACCTTGATCACATGTGCGTTAACAAGAAGTAGGATAGTGTGTACACGTCCTTTGCTATTTTTCTTCCACACGCACGTCCGCGAATTGTAACATAGGCATTACTTTCCAGTGCAACAGCCGGCACGAGAAATCTCGTGTAATTTCCTTCCCCCCGTTAATGTTCGAGCCGAATGCCGAGGAAAGTTTCTTTTCGCGAACGACTGCCTCCTGTTCCGCTTATAAGGAGAGGAATATATTACTGCTCAATATTTGCGAGATCTCGCCGTTCTTTTCCGGCGGAGCAGCTGCTGTCTGGTGGCCTGCGCGTATCGCAGCTTGTCGTGATGCCGCATGAATTCCCAACGGTACACCGCGACGATCTTGCCGATCGTTTGCGAGGAATAATATCCGCCGACAGAGAGAGAATCACGTAGCTGCCAATAATAGTAGTATAAACGGGTTGAACGACCGACAGGCCAATTTCTGCGTCCCCGTATTTCTTCTCGTCTCTTCCTCGTTCATTCCCGGGTACCTGTCTCGCGAGGCACCGTCTGGTCGCGGGTCGTATTCATCGATTGTATGGACCAATACATTATTTAAGGATGCTTCGAGGAACTTGCTCGTCACTTCCCGCGAGCGCGCGAACGGCAATAAAACGCAACAAAATTTTGCAATTTTCAACAAGCAAGCGTCGTCGGTGCGTCGCTTAGCGAGGTGCGGACGTTTCCGTCGATAAACGACGCCAGGCGAGTGAACGTTGCGATGGCCGGGAAGGATATGCGATCGAAACAAGCAGTCGTTCCATCAAGCTCGCTTTAGACGAGACAGTTTTATGTATATATATATATATATATATATATATATATATATATATGCGAAGTATTGATTTAATATTCTGAGAAACCTTAAGCGAAACTAATTGAAATGAATTACACATGTAATCAAGTTAATGTACGCGATGGACGGCCTCTTGGACAGCCTTTTCACGAAATGATGTGCAGCGGCCGCGATCATAGATCTATTGGCAATTATTACTTAATTACTTACATGGCGCTGCGAGTATCGGGTATGTCGCGATTGCTCGGGAGACCGTCGGAGGCTTCCTGATTGAATTTATTCCTCGCGTACGGGTCTTCTCCTGCACGCAGGCCGCCTCTCGACACGTACCTGTTGCGCAAAGAAAATGATCGCCGCTAAATTTATCGTTATTTCTATGCGCGCGTCAAATCCGGCCGTCAGATCGCGGCAGATTCGCGCTGCCGGCAGATGCACGCGATGCGGCTGTCAAAACGGGACGAGCTGTAAAACTCGCGCAATACCTATCGTGACAATTGTAACGGCACGCCCGGGGCCGCTATAATTGCGCGTAATAGTGCCGACGAATGGCGCACAGAACGAAACATTCCAGCGTAATGTAGCGAACAATAACGCGCGCGGAAGTGTCCCGGCGGTGCGAAGAGAACTGCGCGCGATAGCGATGCAGTTTCTAGCCGGCGGAAAGTTAACGCTCCTTTCTCGCTGCGGCTGCCTGAAGATAATAGGTTCTTGCGCCGAACGCGTGAAACAATTAATACCAATCTGCCAACTGCGGGACTGAAGTCGGAAGTCGCGCTAGGGAGAAATTAATATTACATTCGCAGCCGCCGCCGTCGCCGTCGCCGTCGCCGATACTTTTTCGCGAATGTTTCAAAGATGCGCGCGAGGCGACGGCGACAGTGTCTGGTCGATCGGAGCTCGAGGCACACTCTCGAAGCCGATTATCGCGACGGAAAGATGTGTCCTAGACTCACCCCTGCTCGTCGAAGTAATTCCACGTCACTCTCGGGTCTGGAGTAGGTGCTGGCAGAAGCTCGGACGACATCACGATGGCCGTGCCATCTGGGTCCACGTAGCCGCCGGAATTCCCGCCGGCAGAAAGCGACAAGGACGCGGGTTCCTTCAGCCGTAGGGCTCTGTTTTCGTTCTGTTGACAGAGTGAAGAAAAGACAAAAGGATAATCTTTGCAATAAGAGAGAGAGAGAGAGAGAGAGAGAGAGAGAGAGAGCGCGCACTCTATTATTATATATGTAATTATTATAATTATTATGATTATTACAGTTATTATAATTGCGATAATAATAATTGTTGTTGTTGTTATATCATTATTATTGGCTCGCATTATTACATACAGAGATATTACAAAAATAATATACAAGGGTTGTCGCGTTTGCCGGAAGTATATCGGTAAGTCGACGAGAGACCTTCGCATACAGAGCGAAAGGTCCCATTGGCTTACCGATATATTCCCAGCTGCTGTCTAGGATTCGAAGTTGCGTTTTGCAACACCTATCCTTAGGAAACTCCGATAAAAGCTTTCGTGGACGCGCGAAATTGTCGCATAGGAGGCGAATTGCGCGCGATCGATCGAGCGCGTCGTTCAGCCGAGACGCACATCGCCGTGCAATAAATATTCTCGGACGTTCGATAAATTAATTTCCATTAATTTCGAGGGAGAGCTAGGGTGACGGGAAACTGGACGGCTCTCAAGATACAGGCAGATATGCATCCATCCGTCGGTAACGAGAACCATCGCAAATTGCATCGCTGTGCGACGCACTTGCTTGCACGTTCGTCGAACAGCACTTCGCCATCCCGGCGATTCCGGGGAGGGACGCTACGGCCCTGCGCGTCCTTTGTCACGGCTCCTTTCTGCGGAGCGCCCGACTTCGAAGCGCACGAGTCAATCGACACGGCAAGACGCACTGACGCATCATCGATATAACGCACTATCGATTTCGAATCGCTACGGACTCTCGCGAGCTCTCTTCGTATCGCCGCGCGGCATTGTGTCATTGCGCCGACGGCTGCTTTGTACTGCCCGCAAATAGGTCACACAGCTCATCGAATTCCGCTCATCAGGTTCCCGGAGGAGGATGGAGAAGGGCAGAAGGGCTTTTCTCGCGCGTCCGTTCCCCGCCGTACCGCGACTCCAACTCCAAGGAGTCACGAGTGGATCTGGCCGCGGATGTTTTCGCGGACGTGGCTCCGGCACGTACGAGCCGCGAGCTTACGTGGGCAAACTTAAGATCGCCCTGTTCTCCGTGAGAAAGCGTAAACTCCGCGCGATCTGCGACGCCGCTGCAGCGTATCCATCGACCGATGCGATTACTTCGGTCAGGCAATTGTAACTTAACGATGAATCGAGAGACGTCGGTGGAATATTCAAGCGCGAGCTAACTGGACTGCTTCTTCCTCGCGCGCGCGCGCGCTTCCGACTGAAATATGTTGGCTTTTAGCAACAGGGGAATTTTTCCGTATCAAGCTACGACCAACACACGCAGCCATCCCACCCACTGGCACACTGGCGGTGAGAGCAATTCGCGATCGCAGCTGTGCTCCAAGACGGAGCCGCGAGAAACAAACGAAACAATGTGGAAGTTAATGGCGTACTTTGCTTCTGGAGGATCAGGCAGCGGAATATAAAGACGATAAACCGATCGCCAGTGAAACGTTGGCGTGAGCGCCCCAAGGCCTACGTAAAGAGCAAGTAGTGGCAGCAGCAGCTGGAGTAGTAGTAGTAGTAGTAGTAGTAGTAGTAGTAGTAGTAGTAGTAGTAGTAGTAGTAGTAGTAGTAGTAGTATTAGTAGTAGTAGTGATAAGTGCGTCTGCAGCAGCGGCAGCAGCCATTAATGCATCGCATTGTACGGCGAAGCGGGCGAGCTACCGTTAATTTTTCTCCGTCGGAAAGTCGGAAGTGCCCAACGCGACTGCGATCCGCAGAATGGCAGTATTTCCCGCAGGCACGGGTCGTTAACCCCGCGCGCGTCGATCTCATGCACGAAAACATCCTCGGTAACGTCACAGCGCGAAAGAAGGTGGCCGAAAACGAAGTGGAAACAAAACGAAACGAGAGTCGCGACAGCCGATGGTGGAGGAACCGCAGGAAGAGCGGCCGCGCGCGCGCGCGCGCGAGAGAGAGAGAGAGTGAGAGTGAGAGTGAGAGAGAGAGAGAGAGCGAGAGAGAGTGAGCGAGAATGCGCGGCGGGCGCAGCAACGCAAGCATGATGAAATATTAATTCACGGCTCACAGACCGAATTAAACCGGAAGCGCAGTCGGATGGTCAGCCTGCGGCAAGCTGTTGCATCCGGTTTCACGGCGTGGTGATGTCCACGTGACGCCAAAGGTCTCCCTCTGCCGCCCTCCCGTCCCTCCCGATCCCGCGTTGTCACGTAAAATTCGCGAGACACCCGCGCGATCGGTCGGCTGTGAGCGCGGAACTTGCGTAAATCAGTATATTCCTTTTTTTTTTGGTTTCAGTTCGCATAGCCGCGCGCCGTTCATTATGTGCTCTGTAGTAGCTTGTGCCGGACAGGATCGATTAATCGCGCGTATCGCCGATTCTCGACAGCAGCTTGGGAAGAGAAAAAAAATGAGGATATTTCTCAGTCGCGCGACCGGGATCGTTGGACGAGTACTCGCCTGATCTGCGAGAACGCATCTTACCTCAGCGGCGTTTAATTATGACATTACGGCGCGTCACGTCGGAATTGACAAATACGCGCCGGTGACACATCGACAATATTAACACCGCCAGTAATATCGGATTCCCGTTTCTCTCGTATCAGATTCCACTGAAGGCAATCTAATAGCCTCGAGTTACGGGTTTAATCGCCCATGCGACGTAATACTGTTGCATGAGTACACGCGAAAGACGTACAGAATTTAACACCTTCAATTTGAATGCTCACGTTCGACGATCAATGCGACGTCACCGCGGAATTATCATTGGCTCTCCGGAGCGAAATAATTATTCCGAGCGAAGTAATTTATGGTCTTTGTAAGTTACCCTATTGTCAACGTTCCTATGGCGTTCGGAGTGGAAAGGTTTCCCCGGAAGCTTTCAACTCCGACAAGCGGACAAACGAAAAAATCGATTCCGATCAGCACACGACTATTGAAGCCTCACGCAGTCGTTGAAAAAGACCGTTATTCTTCATTTTGTTGCGCACTGCTTGACGACAGGCTGATTTCAAGAGAGTCCACGATTATCGAGAAACGCACACGACATTGCTGTCGGAAATACTGTAACAGAAGATTCGCGTTTTTCGTTGAAAACGCGAGCGTTTTCGCGGTATATTCTCAAGAGGGTCGCAATGCCAAGTTTCCCGCTTGTTATAATTTGCGTAAAAAATAACACACACATACACACTTTAACCGCAGTTATACATAATCTCGGAATTATATTTTAACAATTAAATTAATTAAATTCAAAATTTTAATATATAGCACTCGTACGTGTAATATGTTTAATTAATTTATAAAAGATTTAATAAAAGGTAAAATAATGAAGCGACATTACTTCAGTGATTCTCATTACGCAATGCGAGAAAACGAGTAGACGCCGCAATTAATGTGCTCGTATGCACTCCGTGTGCACTACACTAGTTTATTTATATACGCGTATGTCATAGACTTTTTGTTATTGCGTTGTATCGCACGATTATATCAATCGCGAGTCGGGCGATCGATCATTTCGCGAAATGAAAAAAAATGCATCGCTGCGCGCGTCCCACCGAGGAGCTTTGCTTTATTGTTCTCCATATTCCCGGAACAAATTTTTCTTCCGTGGCTTTGCGCGTATAACTGTCAGCGTCGCGGGGATATTATTTCTTTTTTGCGCGACAAAAGCGGCGCACGTGACTCCCATAAAATTCATTGCATATGCGCCGATGCAATGATACGAGAAGCCGGAAATGTCTTCTGGCGAATACACAGCGGCTCGAACAATGGTCGCGAGCGGAGCGTTTGTCGCAACTCGCGGCGGAAGCACGGAAAAAGATATAGGAACGACTAATGAAAAAAAAAAATAAAAAAAAAAAACGAACGGAGAGGAGAGGAGGAAGAGAAATAGGTCAAATCGGCAGGATTCGCGGGTCGCTGCGGACACGCGGCTCCGAATAATGACCACTTTCAATTAATGTCATTCAACATCATCACGTTGCAGACTTATCTGCCATCGCAGTCGCATATAATTTAACGGCTCTGTGCTCCTCCGCATCTCGCCTCACCTCTATGAAACACAACGCCCATATATACTTGACATTCTTACTTCGAGTTTCAGGGAAGAAATTCTCCCCGAGGATCGGGAGAAGAATCTAAAAGTTCCTCTGAAGAACGCAACGCAAGAAGGGTTTCTCCCTCGCGCAAGTTAAAGAGGCCGAGTTTAAACTTTGCCAATTAGTATCCGATAATGCTATTTATACGCGAATTTGCCGCGAACTTTCGCGGGATCCGTTGATCGACTTACGTCGATTTCCTACGCGCTTGCTTTAACTTCAAAATTAAGTATACACTCATCAGCCAGGTAGCCAGCCTGGCTGCGCATTAATTTGTCATTGTCACCGACACTTTCTTAATCTTCTGTCCCGATGTAGTTCCACGAAGTTATGGTATCCCGGAACTGGTAAGTGATTAATGTCAATTTATCGCGAAAGGTCGTCGAATTTCACGGTCTTTTGTCAATTATCAGTCGCTCAAATTCGCGTTCGAAGAGAGCTCACGACGCGGAAGTCACGATGTATGGATCTCCTTGAATTCGCCTCGATCATCACTCCAGAGATTCTTCGAGGTTCCCTTCGCGCGCGTAAAAGTCTGAGTTCGATGCAATGTTCAAGCAATTATTATACGGGGAAATCGATATGTATGAAACTTTTACGCCGTTTTACGGAATAATTAAACCTCCATAATATTTAGTAGTTTATTAATATCACACATCGTTCGAACGAGTATTTTAATTATGTAAAATGTATGAATCGCTCCTTGCGATTCCCGCGAAAAATCTGAAAGTGGTGCATGACAACGTTATCAATGCGTCCTCCATCTCGCCCGCTAATTGCGTGCCGTCTCTTGTAACGTCAAGCGCGTGCAGATTTTATCCCGCGACGTTCGAAGAATTACCGTTTCCGGCGTGGTTTTGCGATAAACGAGGATGCACCGGATACATCGTTCCTCGTTATTGTTCTGCGTTATCCCGCGTGAGTCTAGACAACCGAAATCGAGCGGTGCAATATTGCCAAGCTACGTGATTTCGCGATTATTATCGGCGACGGTCGCATTATTAATGCGGTTATTGCCATCAGGCATGTACATGCCATAATGTGAACGAGTAACTCACGTATATAATTATTAGATCGTTTTGACATGAGTGGGCGCGTATGAATTAACGAAAAGGACCTCGCCCTATGCTCCACCACAAACGACAACGTGCGCACGAACGCGCAAAGCTGCAGGGTCATTGTTTATTTATAACTGTTTAAGCTAATGGTAATATGTAGATATGTAATATTCATATTTATTAATATCATAATCCAGAGATATCCTTTACTGCGCCAAAGCATCCGTACTGATGATTACGTAATCCCAACGTTTAATATTAATCATACGCAAAATGTTTTATACGCAAGGTGATATATTACAGCATTTTGTAGAAACGAACAAACCTGACCACCTTTCAACGATCATGTAACTACCAAAAGTGATTTGTACAATCTCCTGGTGATAATTACGTAAGAAAGCGTAAGCAGAGAGATGTAAGGGGGAGCGAATGAAGTTTTAGACAAGGAGGGTGCAATTGTAATGCGCACACGTGGGCGGTCCTGGTGGCACAATGCAAATGAGACGTACGTCTTGTTGCATATTTAATTGCTGCGTGTCGCTCTTTCATGCCGAGCCATCGTACGTCAAGTCACTCGCGGCATAATACGGCAATTTACCTCGTCTCTCTATTCACATCGAAAAGCCAAAGCGGTCATTATTCCTCGAAGTAATCTTTACAATCTATTGAGGATCAGCGAGAAAGTCGAGAGGTATTCTACGATACGTTTCTATGATCACTTCAACTTACACGTAACGAGTCAATTATTCACGGAACAGCTCGCGTCAAGTTTTCTTGTCCGACACACATTTTGCGCCAAGAAAATGTTTTAATCGATGTCGTCGTCTCCCTTGTGCGTTAATTCTCATGTGAGAGCTGTACGTGCGCTGTAACTTACTATTGTGCGCAATACAATGATAAGTTTGCAGTTTCTGTGCGGTGCATGCTCGAATTAATTAATGCAGCGGATTGTCATGTATTATTACGAGGAAAATGAAATTATTGAAATTTAAGGCTGCGTTTTACGAAGCCAATCGAAACATCCGATAATTATATAAATTATTAATACTTACCTAAACCGCAAGGAGCGATTCATACATTTTACATAATTAAAATACTCGTTCGAACGACGTGTGATATTAATAAACTACTAAACATTATGGAGGTTTAATTATTCCGTAAAACGGCGTAAAAGTTTCATACATATCGATTTCCCCGTATAATAATTGCTTGAACATTGCATCGAACTCAGACTTTTGCGCGCGCGAAGCCGTACAACAAATGGATACGGTAATAAAGTTACTTTCGTTTCGGAAAATTGAAAAAAACTTCTTGTATAATTCTGCCAACGACTCGACCACGTCTGTTTTCGCGCGGGAAAGATAGAATCGATAACAAATATCGCACGACGAGAAAAAGAAATCGCGGGGGAAGGGCAGGGGGGAGAAAGCTCGCCTCCTACGCGTCGTCTATGCAAAAATATAGACTACAAGAATTTGACAGCAACCGTTTCATCTTTCTCACATCCTGCCGTAATTTTGTGGAGGGCATGAAATTTTCTGCGATTTCCATCTCCAGAATCGACGGAGTGCGAAGAGGAGGACAGGAAGGGGGTGGCGAGGACCGGAAGGGAAAACGAGAATACACGCGGCAGGGAACACCAGGCCCGTCCGATATGTTTTCGCTGAGTTATGAGTAGATTTGCATATAGAAACTGTCCGTGGCGGCGAAACGGATTTGCCCGAAAGCAGACAAAGTGGGAGGGATGACACTTGGACACGACGTCGGTATTAAATTTGCGGCGTTGGCCGATCCGATCTCGGGATTAAATATTGTTAGGTGGATCAGGAAGACGTATTTCTGGCTGCTGGGCAAATGACATTAGTTCGGCAAGTTCCATGCTGAAGGGCGAAGAAGATTGCGCGGGACGAAACAATTCATTCTCACTGGCTTCTTTCGTTCTTGATTGAAATATGTAGCAGTTTGGTGAAGAGAGAAAGGAAGAAAGAAAGATAGAGAGGGAGAGAGAGAGAGAGAGAGAGAGAGAGAGAGGGGGGGGGAGGGACTTCAACGTCGTGACGATATTCTAAAACGGGCGAAGAATTGGCATAAAGAGGGTAGCAACGCGTAATTGAAACCAGCAAGTGACACGCGAAATCAGCCCGGCAAGCAAAGGCGCGCGTTTACGTAAAGAAATGATCGAAAACGAAAACGCGTCGACAGTACAGACATCTGCGTGTATATGATGAAGAAATAACTTTCACTTCGAGCGAGAATGCGTGTGAAGTTGGGGGGTAACATTGTATACTTGTGCGTACTTTGTGCGTGGCGACTGATTTTCTGCGTGCGTGTATTCGGTTTTTAGTCAATATTACGCGCGTTGTTCAGTCAAGAAGGGCGCATTAACGCGCGTTATGGTTACAAAGGGTTAATTTCGCAGCAAATTCGACCGGTCTGGCGAATCTAGTTAGCCGATGGCTCGCCTCGTCCTTCATGGAACGACCACTCTGTGTACGCAGGGCTCTTGCGGTTAATGGTCGGCTCGTCCCACGTCACCCGTGGCGGTTTCGGACGATTGCAGACGGGACCGCGGGCTTTCAGATAATTTAATGTTTCCGCAGCAATCCACTTAGCATCCTAACATAGACCCTCGACTTAAGTGAGTCTAAGGCACATAAACGTCATTCCTCCGCCACATCTCTGTATTTCGCCGTGAGGAGAATTTTCGCGCTTGAGAAGAAGCAGAGAAGGAACATATCCGTTCCTTTGAATTTTATTTCTTTTCTCACGAACCCTCTTCCTTTCCTCTTTGAGGTTTAAATACATGCAGATTTGTTTCGCCTATCCACTCTCGACCTTGCCGATGTGAACATAGAAAGTTTCTTCTCTCTCTCTCTCTCTCTCTCTCTCTCTCTCTCTCTCTCTCTCTGATGAAATTAGTCTAATAAGCGTTAACTCAATTTCATCGAAAGTGTTACCTCACCCAATATCGATGTCGCCGATGCATTTATTTACGATCGGTCTGTGTACTTCGTTAACTGTAAATTACAACTTTGTAAATACGATTGCACTCTCGTTAATCATATTATCATCATGTATCGGCGACGGTTAATCGTAATAGCGTGAACACACGGATTCGCGCGAAAGAATTCATTTAGATTTCAATAAAATCGCGAAAATCATGAAATATTGAATTACGCCAAGTTACGGCGTTTAAACCGCAGGGATTGTCCGACGATGTATGTAATATAATCCTTCGTTAATATTAAACTTGTTCGGCACGCGACGCCGCACGCAGCAGAAATTTATTTATAATTACCAACCGCACACGTTTATTTCCGATATATCGGATCGGGAACGTTGCGCAGCTTCTGTAATTGTATTCTTCATTAAAATTCAGAATAGGAGGCCACCGACCGTATTTACGCGTGTGTTACTCATATTTATTCTTCGCTAAAACGAACTAATAACAAATGTTTGTTTGCGAGTGGAAAATAAAAGGAATGTAGCAAAAATATTCACAGAATAATTCATCAACGCGATCGTTTGTTAAAATAATAAATTGATGCTGCCTAAATTTGTTTGCCTGCGTATTACTGTAACCGACAAAATTGGCTCTCTCTTCGCGATATTTTCCCTCTTTTCTTCATGTATTCAAAATATCAACGACATCGTCGATGTTACTACTAGAAAACGCGCGAGCGATGTGCGTGTAATAGTAAATTCTGACTTTACGTAAAAGAGAGAACATTTCTACCTGTGTAATCGTGCGGGTTTTCCATCTCGGAAAGACGCCGTAAGTTTACACAGAGTGCCTCAATTCTGGGCGTCTCGATTCACAATACATCCCCAATCGGGCTCGGGTACACGACGAATGAAGAGAGGGACACGAAAATCGAACGGAGACGAGAGGAACTCTCTGCTTGATCTTTCATCAATTCCTTTAATTAACCGGCAACAATAGCAGCTGCTTCGATCTTCTCTATAGACGTTCGGGTTCGATGTTCGAGGAGGACGTATCGCCGACGATGAAATTCGTCGTGTACAGAGGACTATTTGTTCACGAAGGATTTCGTTTATCTTTCATCTTATGTATGGAAGGGAGGGTAGGATAAAATAAAAATTTATAAATAATTTCTTTTATACAGGTTATTTCTTAAGCCAAAAATTGCTACTATAATGCAATTCATCATAATTTCTACGAAAGCGTTAAAGCGAAAAGGCTCCTTTTCCATCAATTTATGTAAGAAGGTACAAAAGAGTCTAGCTTTATCATATTTTTAGACATATATTACACAGCCAATTGACATTCACGCCCCTGACAATGTAATCCTTATCATACAAGACCTTTCTTTATTAATATTATAGCGCGATCAAGCGGTAAAAGAACAACGCGGCAAAAGTGAAATTGATTAATTCCACTACACCAGAATTTTTATGGAAACACGACGACAATTATCTTGACGTTACTTTAATCTTAAATAATTATTTATATTATTAATTAAATGGAACCCCTTCCAATTTAACCTTTCGCTCTTATCGGAGATATTTAAGGAGAACATAAGCGCACTACCGCGCTCCGGTAGCCACGGTGTGCGAGGCAAACCAACTGCGGCGCCCACGAAATTCCTTTCGAAACAAAACCCATTGTGCGCGAGACAAAGACGAAGAATCCAGCACGAGTACCGCGGCATTAGTGTCCCCGATACCAACTCGATGCCGGCGACTGCCGGCGAAAGGGTTGAGCAAACCGGTCCCGATAGATACCGGGAACAATGGTAAGAACCGAGGATGACTGTCGTTTCCACCCCCGAGGGCGGTCGCGCGGCGCTCGATCCTAGCTGCCGCCAGAAGGCTGAAGCGACCTCGACACTTAACGAAACGACGTTTCTTATCGATCTTCCTGTTCGCTCGGATGTGAACAACTACCGCGTTCGCATCGGGGAGAAACCGAGCATACAACTCGCCCCGCCGCCGTTTTCTTCCCTTTTTCGTTCTCCGTCTATCATTCCCCCCGCCTCCGCCGCCCCCCTCCCTCTCTTGCTTCGCCACCACCTTCGTGCGTCTCGTTTCTCGCTCTTTCCTCTCTTTTATCGGTCTTCCTTTTACACCGCACGAAAGTACATGTAATGCGATCGTGGAATCACGTTTGCTAACTCGTGGTCTGTAGACGCTCGAGAAACGACGCCTTTTTTCCGGCCGAAACCAGGTCAGCGGGAGATAACTCACAAAGTTCGGCGATTTTTTCACCCACCGTGGCAGCGGTAAAATGGACTTTTTCCGCGGAAATGGGAGACGGCGGTCTCGAACCAACCGTCTCGACTCCTTTTAATAAAGTTGGACATTTTTAATTAACGCTTTTTTTACGGCTTTGGATATTTCGAGTTAGCCGGCATCGTGGATGAAACATCGAAATTGCTAAAGTACGATGGCCGAGAGGAGGACGCACGAGAGGGGGGTGAAGTGGCTCATAAGAGTTCTCTCGCTTTTCGAAGTTTTGCGGGTACAAATGCGGCTACGCTCTCCAGTCATTTTTGCGCGGAGCTTGTTTGCCGGCGGAATTTCCGCGATAATTAACGAATATAAAACCGCGGTTGCCTCGGTGTCAACGTTAATGAAACAATAACAGGCGTGAATTATTATACCAGCGCGGGAAGAGCTTCTCGGCTCCTTATTTAATGCCGCTCTAAATTATGGCGTTAATCGTCGCTATATCGATCATACGAGGCTGAAATTCAGCAAAATGCGCACGTAGCGCATTGAACTTTATTTTTAATACCGACCGCGTGGATTCAGACAGAGTGTGCTACTCGTGTAATCCACGTGGTTGCAGTTGTGTCTAGCGTGACCTGTATGCTAAGCCCCACGTCTACAGAACCACATGCATCAAGCTGATATAGGAGACATTAATGCCACGTCGTACGAGCTACACGTGCCACCCTCGTTTCAAACCGCGCGCGCGCGCGAGACCGTCAAGCCGGATTCTTCATCTTTATCTCCGGCAGAATTCCATTTATCTCCGTTACCGTTGCAGTTTTGCGAAGTGCGCGCGGAATATTTCACGGCGGCGCTATCTCATTATCCGCGAATGCTCGCACGTGTAACAAGATGCTCATCGGCCGCGAAGGGCGCAGCTACCATATCAACTGTATCATTCTTGGAAATATCGCGAAACGGTCGGAAGGGGTTGTTTTGGAGGAGCTTACTTACTTGTAGCCATTACTGCCTCTCCTCGAAGCGTTAGCTCGGGTGGCTCAGAATGTACAGCGTCTTCAAGAGGTGTCCGTCAGAGGTGTGGAAACTTACGTCATCATTGAATGTCGTTACTGCGTTACGTTATCGTATGTGTTTAATGCTTGCATTAACGTGGCGTTTATATCACCCAAATATAAAGTATATTCACACAAAACATATCAGAAAATTAATTAAGATTTATTTATTTATTTACTTAATTATCAATTAAGATATATTTCCCGACGTCATTTCTTAAACAATCTGCAAAAGTCGTCGCGTGCGTGCGAATCGAGGTGAACGAGCACGAGGAGAAGTGTCGTGGAGAAATGTATCACGCGTAGGCGGAAAACACGCGAGATACAATACGCATCAGTGACTTATAACAAGAAAGGAGTCGATACTAGAGACGGGAAGGTGCGAGAAGCTCGAAACGAGAGAAGAGCTTTCCCGTGTCCTCGGCAGTCCTCTCTAATGTAAATTTACTGTCGGTCCGTTACTCTTAGCAGTTTCTTTCTTGCGGAATGCATCGCGCGCCGTTTCTATTGCGCTCTTTAATTCGGCGCGCCGAGTCTCGAAGGGTGAGCGTATTTATGAGGTCAAGAGAAGATCGAAGATCAGACCAGCCGTGGTTACCGGAGAACGTATAGGTTCTTTGTTCTTCCTTTTTTTCAATCGCGAGAGAAAAGAAACTCTCTCGCGGCTGTCGCTTATCATCGAAATCCCGATGGAATCGTGCTTCCGTTGTTGAGGAATACGCAGGCTGAATCGAAATACGGTTCAAGTCTCGTGTGTGTACGTGTAGACGTTATTGATACAGCAGATTTCATACATATAGATGAAGTGTCGAGAAAAATCAACAAGATGCGAACTTACGAATATATTTATATAAATATAGTAAATCGGAAGATATTGCTCAAAGTACGATTTTTCGTGGCTCGATATGACTGTTTGGCAAACGGCGAGTTACAATCGAGTGTGAAAATTTGGCTTTCTGGCGAGATTCTCCTCGTGAATTATTTCACGAAAACCTTGTCACTCGAATCCAACTTGATTTTACTCTCAAACTATCCATAAATTCCGATAAATGATACTCCGGGGAGAGACAGACGTCGCAAAAGCGGTTTACACCGCAATTGCTTCGACTGACGTCTCGTAATTCTCCAACTACCCGGCCAGACTGACATCTTATTAAAACGCTTTCGATTGAACGCTCTCGTCACTGAAAGGATCGTTAGACGATAAATTTGTACGCCACGGATTACGTACGGCGGGCAAGCGATGCGCCCGGTTGGAAATTGATTTTTACTCGGGGCGAACGTGACGCGTTATTTCTAGCGTGTTCACGCGTGGACCGATAACGGTGTAATTTATCAACGAATGGTAGAGAGTCGTCAAACGATCGACATACGTTATACTCGATAGCCACGACGCGACAGCGGCGAGCGCGTCATGCGTCGGTAACTTTTATGGCGGTACACAGTCTGCCGATTCAAGGGACGAGAATTCATAAAAATCGAACGATTCTATAAAAATGTTATGCTTATAGGATAGCCTACTTTCGGCGGAACGGACCATGCTCTCTCGAGTTTACGGCTTGCCCGAGAGCGTGAGAGCTTGAAACTCTGTCGCCATTACTCCGCGCCGCACTTTTAATGCAGCTCCGCGAGTACGTTTCCTATCATTTACAGCGACACGCGCGGTCTCGAAGCCCGGCGCTGCGTCAAAGAGAGAACCAAGTTTCATTCAATCAATCGCGTGAACAACATATTTAATCAAAACAGACGAAAATTCCCGGCGAGATTACATTCGGCCTTCTCTTTTCCGCTTCTCAACGTTTGCCGACGCGGCCGATTGATAAAAGTGACACGCCGGCGCGATATGAGCATAAGAAACGTGCCAACACACTTAAGCTCGTGATAACTGTCGTCGCAAAAAATTAAGAAAACTTTTCGTCGAAAAAAACTTTCCTCCGCTGCTCGGGCAAAAGTATGAGCGTGCAATTTTATCCGGCAGCTGCGACGCGTACAAATTTCGTAAATCGTTTCTTCGCCGTGCGATCGCGGCGGCGGCGGCGGCGTCGCGAAACCGGGGCGCGCGAACGGGGCAGAAAAATCTCCCTCGTTTAACCGTAGCGCCGCAGCCTCGCGCAATTTACGCATGATCGCGACGTGCGCTGCGTTCGTATTGTTTTTTTTTCACGACCGCCGCCACCGCCGCCGCCGCCGCGCGGTCGGTGTGAACGAGATCGGCGGGGCGGAACTTCGACGAATCTCGCGTGCTCGCGAGGAGTCACGCGCGAGCCGCACATCTCGGCGAACAGGGAAAGGGTGGGTGACGCCGCGCAGGAAAATGCGACGAGGCGAAGATTAAGAGCACCTGCGGGACGAATGAAACGGGAGAAAAAGGAGAGCGGGGCTTGCGGGGAGCGAGGAGGACGCCTCGTCGCGCGTCTCGCTTACATAATATTTCTCGTCGACGACTTTGCGTTCGGTTAAGAGAGCGCCGGTTCTCTCTCGACCCCACTCGAAGTAGACGCGACGGGTGGACTCATCGCGAGAGAATAACGAAGTGGTGGATTTTCAAGCGCGTCTTCCCGCACATTTGTCTCCGACGCATTCTTAACGAAGCATCGTCTCGTAGCTGGCGATTCATCCGCGTGATGCATCACGCGTGTGATTTGCCCACACGCGCTCACGACGAATCACGAGGACTGTTAGCAGCTCTTCGCGCGAACACGCGGATTCTTTTTGCCAGTCGGAGAGTGATGCGACTGTGTCCGCTGAGAAAAGTATGAAATACTTGCTGCGTTATGAAACCAATACGCTTACGAGTATTGGTTCGTTGGTTCGAGGTTTGCGCGCAGGGAAGTTACTGCCGCTACAAAATTGTACGTTCTTTTATTAAACGGAAAGACTTGACGACCCCTTATTTTTTTATTCCGCTTCGCCCACTCTCTGTCGGTGTATTTCTTCTCACCACCCATGTGAACGGCTCAGGATTAAACTTATCCCTTGAGTGACTTTGCATGGGTCGGTGCGGAGATTGCTCTCATTTCCCGCTCGGCACGGGAGTATTTTTACATCCCGACGCCGAGTTCCTTTAATTCCAGATCGAGATTGAATTAATCGAACGGTGGGATTGCCGGGAGTAATAGCTGCGCTGCCATGGGGTTCGTAAAGCCCACATCATCGACTTGATTCGGAATTCGCAAACCAACGGAGGATTTTCACGACGACGGTGCTTCCAGCGAATAGGATTCCCGAACGAAGGACGATGCTCTTTATTGAGGTGGAACAGGAAAATGCGAGATTAACGAGGAGCTTTATGAAGCACCCCTCGTGGTCAAGAAGAGCTCTACTTTTTCAATCGGAACAGCAACGTGTACATAGCGCAATCAAGTGTTTTTAATTGACTGCGTAATTAATTAATAATTATGTGTGAAAGGCAGTATAATGGGCTACGACTAGATTAATGACGGAGCGTGGAAGTACATAGTTGCAATGAGGAATTTAATTTGCCGTTACCCGAGGATTAATAACCGAGCGCAGCAGCATTGGCTAACTATATTTCCGAGTAAATTACAAGAGTAATCTATGTCGGTAATTTCCAGCTTGGGAAGGCGCATTATTAAGATGCGCGTACGCGCAGGTCAGCTGACAAAAAGTACACAATAAGCGCAAGCAGAAAAGATTCTCAGGAGAGCGTTGCGTATGTGCGGGCAAGAAACCTCGCGCTGCTCCTTAATTGAAAGGAAGGCAGCTTAAAAAGAAAAAGAGAAAAAATGGCTTGAGACCTCGATAAAAAGTGTCGCGAGCTAAAACGTTAATAAATAATCGATATGAAAGAACGAGAAGAGAATGTGCCGATGAAAATGTGATCATTTCTCCGTAGTGTAAACGCTTTTTACGCTCCGTCGCGAGTGTTGCGAAAGGTTCCGCAGGTTCCACAGCTTTTAATCGAGATTCATCAGAATGAGGTCGAGCCGATACTGTCGTGGAGTGGATAATGGTACACTTTTCGGCGGAAACAATTTTTTCCGTGAAATTTTCACGAGACACTCGCGCGCGTGAGTTCTGCGCGCATTCCGCGAAAAATGATCTCTGTGCAGCAACGCTCGGGAATCGGGCGTAAGGGTATCGCAGCAGATAGCGTGTACGCGACTATAACGCTTTTTTTTCAATTTACAATTTCATCCCCTCAGTTTTACGATGGCATAAAGCGTTCATAAATTCTGCGGGAGCGTATCCATCGCCCGCTATGGCCACTGGCACGATTTTTCGTTCGCGATAAACAACTTCGGTATGAAACACCGGGGGAGGTAATTAATGACAGGATACGCCGTAAGCCGCAGAACCGTCGATCTAATTTTAACTTGTCACGGTCGCGCTATCGCATGGCACAATTTGTCGCGAAAGTTGTAAAAATACGGGACACGGAGATATATTTTCAACAAAACCAAAAAAAAAAAAGAGAGAAGAGAAAAATATCTACAGTTGAGAAAGTTCGTTTTTACGTGAGAAACATTTTACGATGTATTTCTATATCGTTATTCTTCACGTAAACTAGAGAACTTCCCACCTTTCATCAGCAAGAAACGAGGGAAAAGACTAAATTGCACGGTGATGTAAAAAAGGAACGGGAACGGCGAAAATGACTATTCCTCGTATTTTCGTTTGAAGCAGCCTGAAATTAGCCCGGGGGATATTTGACGATTTCGCGGAAACGACGAAAAATAGGGAAAAAACGCCAATATCGGCTGCGTGACGGCGAACCCGTGCGGGTAACCATCGGATGATTCGGGCACTCATGCCTGCGGGAATGCCTGCCATTAGCGATTACGATAATGGCATAGAATAAGGGGATTTCGTGAGGAATTAGCATTCTGCGCCGGCCAAGATTGCCGACCGGTCTAGACGCAAAATGACACCCTGGATTTACCGCAAAGACCACACCGATTGACTCCGACGCTTTCCTTCAAGCGAAGATCAATTTCCGACCAATTCATAACGGAAATTATGCATCACAGATATTATGTAAAGTCGTTCGCGAGGTTACCGGGGGGAGGGCTTGGTCGCGACGTACCTTAGATCGTCGTAGCGTGAATACATTTTTAAAGGAAATTCGCTCCTTCAAGTGCGAAGTACGTACGGTTCGGTGGGTATTTTACTTGGAAATATTACCGTCGGAAGTGTCGTAAAAATTTCTCGACCGCAGGAAGTATATACAAATGAAGACTGCAGTTATGGAATATTCCAAGACTCACCACTCCGGACCACCTGTGATTCGCGATAAAGTAACTTCGAGGTAGATTCTAGTTCTCTCAACACAACAAGTGAAAAATTCAAGCAATGAAAATTGCATTCGTAAATTCACGCGTCCGCCCGTACAT
Organism: Harpegnathos saltator; assembly: GCF_003227715.2. NCBI lineage: Eukaryota > Metazoa > Arthropoda > Insecta > Hymenoptera > Formicidae > Harpegnathos > Harpegnathos saltator. The sequence continues at coordinate 2,811,066 of NW_020230531.1, read as the reverse complement.
CTTTGAGTATTTTCTCCCTCTTATATCAGGAATAAGCTGTGAAACAAAAGTTCATCGCAAACTATAGATATGTCGAGGGGAGGGGGACGAGTTTCTTTCAATCCTTCAACCATTTCACAGGGACGTATCACGCCGAATCACTTCACTCCACGTGGAATCTGCCCATTTCGTGACAGAATTAAGTGTAATCTCTCGCGTGGAAAGACTCTCACGAAGACTGATGCCGACCACCCATGGAGATTAGCATGGATTTATACATGTACTGCATACGTAATCCCATGAACGGCGTTCACGGCGAACCGGTCGGTCTGTACGTAACGCATCTGTCGCGGCAGATCGGACGCGATTAATTAATTTCCGATAACGATTAAGTGCCTGCGTCGCGGCAAGGTGCGCCGAAGTATTAGTCAATGTTAAACGGGCAATTACTTATTTAAACTGACATTATGCCGGGCCGATAGCGGCGTCCCGTTTGTTGTCGGCCCTTGACTAAGCGCCATGCGCGCACGTAGATACGTACGCGCATTTTCCGGGCTATAAGACCGGCTATAGGACGATTCATTCCGGCGAAATTGAATCGCCGCGGCGCTAATTTCCGCAAGAGTTACATTCTCGCCGAGAAGTACGGCGGAACGAGAGTTTCGAGGGCCGTTACAGCTGAAAATTGCGCACACGCCTTGGCTTTCGCGCGCGCGCGCACCCTGTCAAAAGTTCGCGCGGATTTCATTCCAAGCCGCTGGCGGAATTCGCGGCGCGACGCGGACGGACGGCGACTGACCCGCGGGATTAAAATTCAAATGATCTTCGAGTCGACCCCGAGAAAGCTTCTCCCCGACAAGCGCTCCAAACGAACGTTGATTATTCCGAGACTCTCCGAGTCGCATCATCGTCGCTGTGCTCCGTCGTTAAGCGGAGAAACGTGTGTAAAGTGTAATTCTTCTTCGTGCACGGGATGGATCCAGCGCTTCAGATGTTTCCCATCTCGCAATAACAATAGAGCGGAGCGCGCCCGGTGAAATGTCTCGCGAATGATCAAACACACTCGCTAACGAGTTTTGCGTCGTCCCGTTTCATTAGACATCGCCGTGCGCGCCTTTTCTCTATTCAAACATGAGTAGACGATTCTCCTACTGCGCGGAATGGCTCAACTTAATTAAAGTAATCGTCGCTGGCTAAACAACCGACGTTCCAACGCTATAACGAAACGACTGCTCATGAGTACGTCGAAACGAACAAAGGTAAATCGCGCTTATTTACACGGGAATACGTCTGAGCACGTGATGGTAGTCAAAGAGATCCGAGGATCGTAGCGAGTCTGTAGTGTACACTACACGCGTACGCGACGCTGCTGATTATCGTCGGGATAATTCCAACGACGAATCACCGGGAGATTTTGCTATCGACAAAAGACTATTGACTAGACAGGGCTATTATAAAACGGACACACGCGTCGAACGCCCGGTAACTTTCTCAGATCAAAGTGCAGCGGGCCCCACCGGCAGGAGGGGGAGGGGGATCGTTGAATATCGAGGTCCTTTGAGGCCTCGTCTTGATTGGCTTTCAATTCGACGTCTCGGCGTGTTACGATATCTCCTAGTTGCAGCTTTCAAACGAGCATCTCCATTAAGCCGGCGTCCACGTTCACCTACGAATCCGCTCGCGATCGCGATCGATAGACAGACGTCGAGCGTCCCTGTATACACGGCGGAGGCCGTCGCCGCCGCCGCCGATTGCTCGAAACTCAGAATTGGGACAGCGTACCGGTATCTGGCAACGGGCAAGCCGCACACTCACGTGCACAAGCCCTGGCTGGACCAGGGAGCTGTTCGCATCGGTGCATTCGGCGCGCTGTACTGCAAGGAACCGCTGCGAGGTGCGCAGCATCGCGCGCGCTATACAGAGTGTCCCGGGAGGAGAGCTCGATCGCTTTGTGAGGCGACGGTATCAGCAATCAGCTGAGGAGTTAGCAGGATGTGTCGCAGGACGAGCCGCGAGTGCGTTGCGCTCGAAGACGAGCGAGTTCTTCTTCTTCGCCAACTTGTCGTAAATATCGTAAATAACACTCGATCTCGATCGGCTTTACCTTCGTCCCTCGCAGATTTGTGGATACGAAGCAGGATCATCTCGAGGTTCACACCGAATTTCGGAGACACGCGCATAGACGGAAAATCCGTACTCGCGGCGCGAGGTATCACGGCGGATGGAGACCCTTGTTGCCGGGACACGCTGTATGTAACGTGCAGCGAGGAGGCAATTGGTCGGCAGATCCCCCAGGTGTAGCCGACTGTGTATCAGCGAGTTGATCGTACGTATGGACGTGCATACACGGGCGCAGCCCGACGCCATTACACCGGTGTGCGGACTCTGTCATTCGCAAGGTGATACCTCACGTCACGGCCGGCCTTGTCGGCGCCTCGTGAGATCGAGAGCAATGCGCGCGATATCCCGAGGTGTCGAGATACCGTAATGCGGAAGTCCGAGATTATTCCGACGCCGCTTGCCCAATGCCCCGTGTCCGTCAGATAAGAGTGGCGAATCGCTCCGCGATTTTTTCCGCAAACGAAGCGTTTTCCGGGTAAGATCGCGATACGACAGAGTTCGTCGAAGTCGTCGAAGGCGAGCTCGGGAAGCTCCGCGGACCAAAATTCTATGATAACACGGACCGGCGGAATCTAATGCAATGCTAATGAAACTGTGCGCGCGCGCGCGTCTCTCTCTCTCTCTCTCTCTCTCTCTCTCTCTCTCTGTCTCCCCCTCTCTTCGTCTCGTTTTTTCTCTCTCTTCATCTCTCTTGAAATCAGATTTGAATCCAATATACGAGATTCTTCAACGACGTAGTGTCGGACGGTAATTTAAAGCGTACTCGGGCGATTTAAATTTTAACCCAGATCGAGAGACTGATTAATTCTGGAAGCGAAAGTATCTCCTATCTCCGATAACCGCAGGCTTATCGGAAACGGTGTCGCACCGCAAACTATGGACAGCCGCAGTCGTTAATCAGAAAATAATTAGGCGCAGCACAATATTTCCTGCGTCCTTAATTAGAGGGAATGCTCAATTATGGAACAGCGGGAGGAACATGAAAAATCGCCGAGATGATGGAGCAGCTTTTCTCTTTCTCCTCTCTCTTTTCCCTTTTTTCTCTCTCTCCCTCTCTCTCTCTCTCTCTCTCTCTCCCTCTCTCTACTCCCTTTCTTTTTCCATCTCTATATATCTATCTATTCGTCTATTGCTCTTTCTCTCGATCTCTTTTCCCCTCTTGCTTTCGCTCCAATGCACTTTTGGGAGTTGCAATCGGCTAGTTGAGATCTGGCGAAGACGTGCGAGCAGATGAGTAGAAACCGACGGAAGCAGACTCGAGATGCGAGCTGCTAACTGCCTTCGAGGTAGTTAAGAACAGAGACGAACCTGGAGATTCGTAACTTTCGATCAGATTCGAAGTTGTCGACACTTGGCCCGGCCATGGGCGGACGGGTGTTTGCCAGAAGGCGTGCGCGTGTGTGTGCGCGCGCGCGCGCGCCATATCCAGCCATGTTGTCCAGACCGCTAATCGACCAGAACGAGAGTGCAAACGGACGATAGATCGTCGATAATCGGCTTGGTCGAGGACGATAGGCTATTTTAATAGATGCGTCGAAGCTGCAATCGAAATTGCGCGATTACGGGACCCTATTTATCATCGAAGCGTGAAGTGTACGCTGGAAATCATATCAAATGCGTGTATTGTATCGAGCTCTCGTTATCGATGCCGAATTTTATCGGGTTGATACCTTGACACTATATAACGTAATATATAACGCATACGAATAGTGAATCTTTGCACGGTGATTGGATGACAAATAGTCGTAATTAATGACGTTTATCTTTTGCAGGAAATTTTCAATCCGTCGTTTCGATCCGATGTAAATTGCGCGTATCTCAAAAATCCGACTGATACCACAGAGGACCCATTTCCTAACTCCCACCTCTTAGCGGAAATTTGCAAGACGAGCTCTATTGAATTATCGCCCCGTCATGAATTCTTCGACGTTTCCCGAATAACGGTGGAATTTGCTGCGACGTGGCGCTTCGAAGATCGGCTCGGACTTCAATCAACGCGACACGGCAGAAGGATCAGTTGTCACGTTTGCGAAAGTAACGGAAAACAGTTCCTTCGGAGAATCGAGCACAAACGAGACAAATTGATAAATAGAGAAATTTCATCACCATCACCGCGAAACAAATGTGAAACTTAAAAAACGGTGTGAATTACAAAAAGTGAACGGATGGTTCGATCACGTACCGTCTGTAGTGGAATGAAAATTAAAATTTGACGATTAAAATTTGTGGTACAACCAAGGAAAAAGTGATTCTTAAAATAAAACAAAATAATTCAACAACTTTTCCTCGTCTGATGCTCCATTTTCGAAAAAAATGAATTTCGAGAGAAATGAAAATCTGTCGAATATATTTGATTAAAATTCGAATTCGAATTTCGCTAAACGTTGCTATTGTAATTTCCTTTAATCTCGGTACAATGTTATAGCTTGTTTATTATGAGGATTAATTATCTTTTAAGATAATAAAATAAACAAAGTTACTATTTTTAGTCATTTATTCTTTGGTTCAATTACACATATTGAAAATATTGGCCGGTTTGCCGTATATAAAATTGTGTTTTGCAAATTAATGTATCACAAACTGCTTCGAGCATATTTTGTCTTTTTAACTCTTCAAATACCAAAACAGTTTTTTCTTTTGATTTTTCTGAATATGTGATAGTTTTAGAATAAATAATTGATTTCGCATAACTCCACAAGTAAAATTCACGAAATGTCAAGTCTGTTGAACGTGGAAACCAAAGTTATAATTCCACCGCGGCTAATCCAAGATTCGTATTTCTCGTTTAAAAAATGATGTACTTTTCTAATAGAGTGGGATGCAGCCTGAAGGAAATCATAACAGACGCCTGTAGCAAAATAAAATTCGTCGAATTTCAGTCAAGTGTACGTATACTCGACAGATTCTCAAACTCACTACCCTCGGAAATGGAGCTTCAATCGGAAAGAAAGTTATTGAATCACTTCGAACAATTTTGAGATACGTAGAATTGCACGAATTCTGACCCATCTTGTATAAATCTTGTTTCAATTTCCATTCCCTCTCGTGAGAAGTGTCAGACCGGAAAATGCATTATAAACCTCCTCAGCCGAATTCTAAAGACGCATTCCTTACGCGAGTGCAGTATAATTGAAATTTATAATATGAAATATCCAGGTGCGTAAAGTTGCTCGTAAAATTTCAGACGCTCAACCGGTTGAACGTCTGTCTCGAAATTCGCCCTTCGTGCCGCGCGAATCGTCCCCCCATAAAATCTCCCGCGAGGTTTCGCTCGACAGAGCATTCGGTCGCCTCGGTAGAGCCGGCAAGACGTTAAACTTCCACGGCAGTACTTTATCGCGTCATCGATAAATTCTAAACATCCACGTAAAAGAATTCGGAAGTTGCACGCGCCAACAAGCCCTTCGACCTACGAGCCCGCGAGCCCGCGAGCCCGCGCGAGGGAGCGAAACTTCGCAACTAGTTTTTCGCGAGTTCGAGGGTGGCGCGTCGGGACGAAAGTTGCGAAGAGCATCGGCATTCCCGAGAAGCGCGAATCCCTCTCCTCGCCTCCGAATTGCTTCCGAATGTCTGCCATTTCTCGTACTTCTCTGCCGTTTCACGAGCAGGCGCCGTCGTTACTGCTTAACGAGAATTAACGGCTGCCCGTTTTATCGATCCCGTTGCGTTACAAGGCGCGGTAAATACGCTTTCCATAGCCGGCGCTCAATTAACGCTAATGCGTGGTTAAATACGCGTCGTCTTCGCAACACGTCGTCTTAACGCCCGCATTCTGCGCGGTCTTGTCTCCCTCCAGACATTCGTGCCACTTCAGACGAGATTAACATTTGCGGATCTGCCGTCGGCGAATTCTATTGACATCGGCTATGTATCATCGTGCTTCCCTCCTCCGAGATGAAACAAAGAAACAAACCAATTATAGCTATTAATCGCAATGTGAAGAAGGATTATAATAATCGCTGGCGATATCTCACATTTCACGTCGATTGCTAAGAAGATTAGCGAAAAGAACCGTTTTTCTCCGAAACGATATCTCCGGTTAAAGTCCGTTCGTCCGAGTGCAAGCAAATCTATTCAATGCCAATTTCAGCGATCTAATTCCGTGAATCGTATTGAATAAACCACTCCAGTTTTAAACGTGCAAGTCGAGTGGCACTTGATGATGAATGGGTGCTCAGAAATGGCCAACTAAGACGAGAGAATGACGAGAAGTGGTAGAGAAACTGATAGAGAATTATAAAGGACGCATCCTTCACTGCCACTCGTATCAGTTATCGAACTTGCAGCAGAGACATTTCACCTGCATTTTCCTCGCTTTATACGACATTACTCTGATCGGAGCACAAAATACACCGACGTTGACACTGTAGCTGATCATTTTACACGTTAAACTTCTATCCGATGAGAGGTGGGGGGGGGGGGGAAATGCCTATTTTATGTATTCTCGCGCTATTATTTAAATCTTACTCGCATGTCCCGATGAATATGCAATTTCCCTAATGTAAACGCAATTTATATTTTATCCGGATAGAAGATATCTCGCACATACACACACTTACGCGATGTACACGTACATTGTAAAATTAATTATAAGCTTCGAACAGGATTGAAATTGCATAGATAATTAAAGAGATCTGCATACTTCATAATTTTTTTTCCCGTTGCCTTTAATGCGCTCCGGTTTTTCGAGTAACGAAGTAGAATCGGTTTAGCGGAAGGGAATGGAGCGAGACGGTGAAATATGACCCGATTGGGAACGTTCGTTCTCTCGAAAATGAACATCCGCGATCGCCCGGCCGATGCAAAAATATTCATGAATTAACAGATTAATTATGCGCTTTAATGTCGTCGTTGCAATCTGAGCGACGGCTTAATACATTCGCGATAAGCAAGGCCGAGGAGCGGAAAGTCGTCGATCAATAAAACGCTCGTAAGGGGATTCGATATTTTATCTCTTCTAGCAGCCACACACACACACACACATACACACAGTCTACGATAAATTACCGTGATGAGATTGTTACGTCCGGGCACTTTATTCCGCGACGCTGTAACGAGTGGCCCAGCACATTCTTGGTCTTCTTAAAATAACGTGAGCTCGATGAAGTATTTGAAATTTTACGCTCGATGCTCCAACGTGACGAATTTTGATGCCGTGATGTTCATCGCGCTATCGATCAGCTTCTAATTAACTGAACAATTTTTTTATCGCGTGTGCGATAAAGCGATTGGCAGGAAAATCAAACGATTATCAAAGGAACAGCTAAAAATACTCGAATATTTAGTAGAATCATACAGGGGGAAGTGGAGGTGAAAAATCATTGAAATATCAATGACAAAATAAATCTGCGATATTCAACTAACGTTGAATAATACAGACGAAAATTCAATTACTCTCTCGTGTCGTAGCTCGCGCAAAAATCAGTTTGTAGAAACGCACGATCGCGTGTTCATCAAAGTGATGAACGTTGAATTTGATCAAGGAATCCGTAAGAATTAATATTTTCGTAATTGCGCTTCAACATTGTATACTGTGCTTAACATTGTATACCATATTAACAAAGGAACCCGGGTGACATTTAACATTCCGTAGGCGAGATAAATGGCATGCGGTGGCGAGTGATCAGTATCCAGTAAATGTACAATAACATCCGCCATTCGCACTCCGGCGCGATTTGCAATGTGTCTCGCTCTTTTCGAATGCATGTCCAGACATCGCTCCATATGCAAATGCACGTCACGCGCAACCGCGTATTACAAAAGACCGGAGTAGCTAGCATAGACACAAATCCACCTGTATACACTGACATGGAATGCAATTTAGTCATTCAGAGGGCGCTACATGTTTGATCAAATGTGTATCTGTAGAACGTTCATCGTAACGATCGTTACGATTTTTCGACGGCTCCCGGTAATTTGTGACGAAATAATACATCGCAAATAAGAGATTGTTCACTTTAAACAATTAGTCCTGTTTCCACCGATATCTTCGAGCCACCATATGAGATTTCATTCAGCGAAAAGTTGTAATTATTTTACAATATTGAAGAAAAGCACCTCAACTTTGCGGATAATAATCAAAATGACGCTTCATATAAAAAGTTCTCGAGAGCGTTTCACGAAGGGGCGTGGCGAATCGACGATCTCTCTAAAGTCTCCTCGTTTATAACGCAGGTTGATACTCGTAACACCACCAACCGGTATCAGTGCCGGGCCGAAAGCCTGGCTTTGTTGGTAACGAAGGTACAAAGCGTGACAGGAAGTCGAAAGGAAGTTGACTCTCCGAGACTTGATGCATCCAGACAGAAGATATTTGTAACGCTCCCCAGCCGAAATTAAACCGGATTTGAAACGGATATATCCTCGCCTGCTTCATGTGTTTGCGTTGTCGAAATAAATAATTCATCCAACGTATAAGGGATAATTCTGTTTCGGAATTCTGAATCAGAATAAGATAAGGGAACAAATTGCGCTCCATTGATTTTATCGTACATATATATATGCGTACATACTGTAGCATTAACACGTCGTCAAAAAATTCCTATTGGCCTTTCGACAGAATTCTGTATGATTAATACAGAGAAGTAAAATTCCAATTCGGAAACACACATTGTCGGATTATTTTACATATATATTGACATGACAGCCGACGAAACAATTTATTCAATATTTGGGAGACTCTCTATTTCTATATTACGTAACATTTTCAATATTGAAGGATGTTTTGTTTAACAATGAGTTAATAATTGCACACTTGGTACATCTCGTGTAATTCGTACTTGCGAATTAATTGCTAACAGAAACAATTGGCAGAGCGTAGCCAGAGGCCCGCATTTTCGTAATGGAAAGTCAATGCAGACTCGAGCGTCTGCGACGACGAGAAACGTCCTCTCAGGCTGAATCGTCGTCAGGGTACTGTGACGTGCACGTCGGTGTATTTCGAGGACGCTCGCAGCTGGACCGTTAACAGTACATAACATTCGTGACGTCTTACTCGCGTGTGCATGTGAATTTATCCTCGATCTTGCACAAAGGGCATCTGGGTGGGTCCGGAAACCAATGCGTTTATGGCAGTCATGTACTTGGAAGATAGCCACGGTTATGTCGCCATGGCTGTGTCACTCCCTTCCCCTTCTCGCCGAGCCTCCATTAATTCGCGTGTCTAATTGTAGGGCGTTAATCATCTCGCGTTATGTTTTCACGTTCGATCGGTCATTGAACGTTCGAGTCGACGATTCTTCGAGCCGAACGAAATTCATCATCAAACGCGGGCATCCAGTAGGCAAAGCTGCGATTGTTCGCAATCGTTCACCGTGAACACCCCCCCCCCCCTCTCATAGCCACCGTGCCGTGTGTGTTGGGTAACTGCGCGATATTTTGTGATATTTCTCACCTTCCAGACCGACTATAGATTTCGGTGGATTTACATCCGCGCCATTGATTTTGCGTTACTCACTTACGAAGAAGGCTATATTAAAATGAACCTTCTTCCCGCGCCTTTTCTTCTTCTCTCTGTCGCGCGCCCCAGACGCAATATTATTTCGCGTAGATCACCGTTCAAGGATTACTCTTCTTCTTGATTCCCAGCGAGTCTAAAGGAGCGACAGGGGCGAAGGGAAGTTCTTTATAATTTCAAGAGGCTTACGTCTGTCCAATTTACGATCGGATAGACGTAACACAGCTAGGAGGACAAGGAGGAAGGAGGACAATAACATTTATGAAATTTGCAGATCTTCCCGATCCCGAGGAGACCCCATCTTCTCGTCACATTAAGCTCCCATTCATATTCTCTCCTCTCACTGCAGCCGGAAACTTAATGCACTTCCTGCGAGAAATTGCGAAATTATAATTTTATACCTCCGTACATATTTGATATTAATCCGATACTTTGTGCACGCACATCAGCGCTCAATCTAGACTTAAGCTTGAGCTATCGGCTATTACGTTATTAATTTCTTGCTCTTTTTTTCTTCATCCCTCGCGAGAATCGCCCAGTCTTCCTCCCGACGCGATTCCCGCGCGACATCGTTCCATAAAAATAATTTTCGCCGCAGCGTGTCCATTTCCGAGCAGTGAATTGGATGGCCACTCGACCGGCCACAAAACAAACCGCCGGCCGTGAGATCCTCGAGCGTCTTGCTCGAGGGGCAACGCTCGACGGGGCGATATATTTCAGTGGGGTTCTTCCTCCCTCGCGAGCGAGCGTGACGGCCACTTATTCCCAGCTCACCCTCTTCGTCACTCTCGTCGTCGTCGATCTCGTCGTCAAAGGTTATTAACTCGCGCCTATATAAAGCATATTAAAGTTCGCCTTTCTTTTTCCGGATATATTTCCGACTCGTTCCTCCGTTCCATGCGTTCCTGATATATCGTTTTCTTGGCGGAGTCGCGCGGAATTACGCGGGATTCACTGGGAGGGGCGGAGTGAGGCTGGCAGTTAAGGGGGAGGACAGCGGGTCGCGAGTGTCGACGATGGGATGGGGGAGGCGCCTTTTCTAATTTCCTCGGGGAAGATAAATTCGGTGCCGCGAAACGAAAGCCGCGTGTTCGTAGATACACGTGCGCGCCGCTCGTTGTGTGTGAACGACTCGCGCGCTCGCGTGCGTATATGTGTGTGTGTGTGTGTGTGTGTGTGTGTGTGTGTGTGTGTGCAAGTATGTGGGTGGCTGTAGGCGGCTACGCGGATGTAGCCGAAGAAACGAGGATCCGATTCTTAGATTCATGGCCCGCACGCTTTGGCATTTTCTTAATACACAGGCGACGCGTGACGTATTGTGACGTGGAAAATAATTGAAATTCAAGACCTTACGGAGCCCGGCGCTCGCGCCGGCTGGCGGCTGGGCTTTCGCCCTACGGGAGCCCGCTTGTAAATGCGGTGCCCGATTTAGTGAGAGGAGCTCACGCCGGCGCAAAATACACGCAGTAGTACTCGACTGCTCGATGCTTTTACATCTGTCGATTTCCAATTCCCCGGCCGTCTTCGTCGAGCAAGAAATTTTCCCTCGCATCTTGAATCCTCATACCCGCGGAAGTATGATGTACGAGACGCGCGATGGGAGAAAGGATCGATTCGCGCCGTCGCGCCGAAGGTGCTTAGATACCGTAACCGTGAGAATGTCGCGGAGGTTGGCCGCGCGAGCGAAATTGCTAACGAGAGACCGGAAGAATTTATATGCTTGCTATCGAACTCGTTGCTTCCCGCTCAATCGGTACGTTCGGTCTCTTTCGAGATCTTCGTAACGATATTCGCAGGTACGACGCTCAGCGTGTAGCCGCGCATCTAACCGAGATCGAAGATAATCGGGAGGGGGGGGGGGGACGGGCACAGGGGCGTGAGGAAAGTCACGAGGAAAGAGAATTCGCCGGGAAACGACGCGTGAGTGAACGGTGAACAAATACGACGCGACGATTTATCTCAGTGACGACAGTTCGATTACTTCGCGGCTACTTACGGCTCGCGTGGACGGAACTGCGCGCTCGTATTTTAACTGGCTCATTATCATCGGATGGTTAATGGTCGACCATTTGGCACCGTACATTAGAATAGCAACGATAAGGCTCTCTCGCGTGCAACGTGGGCGTATTACTCCGCTTGCACCACTGTTGAGCTTGTTCAGCTATAGTGCCTACCGACATGCCTATAACGTCATTCGACGATACACGTTTATTTCAGCAAGGCACTCGGTGCTTCGCGGCGGACCGAGATACCGTCAGAAAGAAGATACTTCATTTTCGTAAGGGACTGCCTCGCGACGTTTGTCAAAAGTTAATTTGCCGCGCCGCACTGACGCAACGTTCGCTTTTGACAATTTTTATCAAAGGTAAAATCTCCACCGTCGTGTCTGAATGTTCTTCAAAGAGCGGCGTCGTGTCAAGTCGGGCGTATATTAAACCGGTAATTCTACTCAAAGTGCATATACACGTACACGTTGGCCCAAATTTAACGAGTTCGTTTCCCACTCATATGTTGCTTGATAACAAAGCTCACGATGTACGTATGCGCGACGCGCAAAGTTCTCTAATTAACTGCAACTTCCGGCGATAACGCGCCGGCCTGAACACTAAGGAAACGTTAAAACACGCGGGACCTGTCGGCGCGTCGCATTCGTTTCGTCATTCACGGCCTCGTCACTCCTGTTTAGCAGTCATTAAGCCGAGGCATCTAACGAGCGACTCGAAATATAACGTGTATTAATCCAGTCGCGGTAAAAATAACGTGTCGACTGAATGGAACGTAGCGCGATCGAGCGCACCTTCGGTCGAGGAGTCATTACCGCGGCTCGTGATATCGATCACGATGCGACGTCGTGTCAACTCATTCCGACTGAATTAGGAGCAATTACAGTTCGCATTGGTGGGGCGATCGCCGCCAAACCGGCAAGATTATCAATGACGCATAACGCGTTAATTGATAGACGTATCTCGCATTTGATAACCATCCTCTGAATTCCGCTCGGTAAGTTTCGTTCGATTATCGCTCTTCGGCGCTGTGCGCGCATCCCGCAAAACAGTGCGGGGGTGGATCTGTCTGTATTATTACCGCTCAAATTTGGCCGCCGTATTCCTTACGGCGGAATATCGTTATCGATGTCTAACTGAATGCGCAGTGTTTAATATCTCGCAGACAGGACGCGGCGTGCGAGGGCTGCTCAGGTATCTCGACTCGCCTGAGGTCTGATAGTTCGTGGCGAAACTGAGCAGAGAACACAGCTACAATGCCGCTGATGCGTTCGAACAGGAACAGCCCTTGGCGAAATCGACCCTCCTAAGCATGAAATCCGAGACTGTTCCCGGAGACACGAAGAACGACCGCGTGGTCTTTTTCACGCGTTTAACCGACTCGCGTCGCTCCTGTTTATCCTACCTTCGTAAACGGCGCGAAAATCTGCGACGCGTTTAAACGGCGAATGAAAAGTCGCACGCGCAAGTTGTAATGTAAGCCAGCTTAACGTTAGTCCCGGAAATGGTTGAAGTTTATAATTACGAAACTTTACTGAGTGTCGAAAAATAAAATTACTTAAATATGTGCGAAGTAACAACTTCTAAATGAGGATAGAGAGAGAGAGAGAGAGAGAGGAAGTTTACTGAAGCGGGATTAGTTAAATTACGATAAAACGAGTCGCACGGGCAGGAGAACGGTCAACAAATTTGCGGGATTGCAAACTGCAAGATACTGGGAGCTATGTACCGGTCGGAGTTTATCTGGAGGGAGTATGTTGCTTAGTCTGAATTGTTTCGAGGTAACTACGTTGTTCACGGTTACGCGCGCGCGCGCAGCCGGTGCGCGATTATGTGATTTCGTGGCTCCGATATGGTCGCGATGTTACGACGTTACATTCCGAATGTAATGGTATCGGATGCAATTGCTCTACGACGTAACTGTGTGTCGGGTATGTGCCGCGTGGGAGCCTTTCAACATTCAAGTCGTACGAATACGAATAGTATCCTTATCAATGGCCCGATTCAGTTATCATCGTCACGCTGGCCTGACGAATACTTTGCAAATTAAATGCTTCCAAATTGCAAAAAGGAGAGTAACTCGATCGGAGGAACTAACTACGAGTCTAACGACGAGTCGAAGTTTGAAAGAGAAGAGCAACAAGGGCGGAATCCCCCAACGGAGGTTGCAATTATTTATTTACTTCTCGCTGCCGCACGCGCGCAATTACTACCCGCGCATTGTTGCCGGCTTCACTTGTAGCGCGCATTGTTACAACGCAACATTCTTTACGTTGCACGGAGTGACGTTTAATTTCGTTAAGCGAAAGGCATAACGATAAAGCGACACGTCTTGCGTATCGTCAACGCTTTCGTCGGATGCTTCTCTCGTTGCAGGACGCTTTACTCGGGATTTAACTCGCACGTAACGAAAATTACGCGATTACCTTCTGTAGCCCTTTTCTTCAGAGATCCTGCTCTTGACAGCCACAATTTACTGCAAAACATTCACAGAGGAGAAACGTGGCGAAATAAGGGATGAAATAAAGAGCGATGCTTTAAAGGCTGGTAAACGTGACGCTTCCAACGCTATACGCGCGCGCCCATCGAGGTTTATTTCTCGTTTCCGTTGTACGCGCTCCCACGTCAAATTGACACGCGGAAAGTAAAAGCTGCAAGATCAAATTTTCGTGCGCGCGAGCACGCACTGTTGTCGCCGCTTTCACAGAGGCTTGTAATTATAATTAGCTCCCAAACGGAGCGCGAACGAGGTAAATATGAAAATTGCGCAGCGCTTTTATTCTCCATTTATGCTGAAAATCGCCCGACATACCTCACTTCTCGCGAAAATCACGCTTTTATTGATTATATTAACACAATCCGCAAATTACATGTTTCCTTTGTGACAAGGTTTTTCCTATCAAAATCACTGGTCGTTTCCTAAATATTTATCGAAAAATATCCGCGATGAAATTTTAACCGTGTCTTTTTCCACTTTTCCACTTGCGTTTCCGTACGACGGGCCGACACGCGACAATGACAAGAGCTGAAGCCATGAAAAAAAGCCATTGGTCTTTGCCGTTACAGCGATCCGCTGATTCGCTTTTCACGCCACGGGAAATGGCGTGTAACGGTGGCTGTGTAAAAACCGACGAGGAGGGTGTGGAAGGTGCGCGATCAACTGACAAATGTCCGCGGGCAGCAAACAACGGAGGTGCAGGGTCAGGTGTTAGGGGCGTTCTAACTTTTCTTTAGACCGACGTCTCCTGCCCGACGAAGAAAGGTAGTGTTTGCGCCTGTTGTGGCGCGCTGCGACGAATGCGCTAAACGCTAAAACTTTGCGGATAAGCGAGTGACATTTATGACATGTTTTGCGCGCGCCGCGCTGAAGACACGGCCGTTTATAAACAATGCTTCCGTAAATTATTCATGACGTAAAAGCCCCGTTTAATTTACGACGGACCGATCCGTTGAGACAAGGCGAAATTGCAAACGGCAAATGCCGTGACGACTACGTGCTCCGCATCGAATACAGCGTATAATCTCCGTGTTTAAATCCAATGATTAGAGCCCGCTCCGTCACGGCTGGAAACGGAATTATCCGGGTCTTGATACATCGGCGAATTTATTATTATATATTCTGCATATTAATGAGCGGTATTAATGAGCTCCTCCATCTCGAGCGAGCGAGCGAGCGAGCGAACGTTGCGGCGCGAAATTTAAAAATTCAGAGGCGACAACTTTCGCATTAAAGCTACCGTCATATTAACGGCGGTGATAAAGGCGGAAATACATTTCAAGAATTTAACCTCGGCCTGGAACATCGTAATCCTCGGTCGGAAAATGTTGGTCGCGCGCGTATACGGAAAGAACAATCGCTTCGCGGCTATACCTCCGCGGTTATAACAATCTCGATTTATCGCGAGAAATAAACAACGAACAACGCCGGTTCACCAGTGCGTCGTTCTACACTCATCGTCGCGCGACCGACATTTTATGTCGCACGCACACTAGCGACAGAATTCCCCGGCACGCCTACGTCACAAAAGTGATTTCGATTTCGAGCGGAGAGAAGTTCGAAGGTAAAGTCGCGGATATCAAGGAGCAAAAGGAAGGAAATATTCCGATCGGCCCAGCGTAGCGGGCGGTGGCAGGCGGGTGTCGGAGGATAGAAAACGTTCAGCTACCACCCCACGGAATGTTCTGGAATAAATTCTCGCATTCCAGCGATGGCCGACGTGTTGGTGGGGGGTCGAGAGGTGGCCGTCCAATCGAACGGACCGTTGCTCGCTCATCCCCTGGCCCTTACCCTCCCCGAGAGACGACCGATGCCGAAGGGTGGTTGCAATAAGGGATGACATTCTCTTACGTCTGGAACAAAGGATGAGCACGCGGCGCCGTCCAAATGTCAGGAAGTTCCATTATGCCTTCCAGTCTGCCCAGGAAGCTCGTCTAGCGAAGCGGCCAACGCGCGACACTGTGATCGTCAACGTGTGCATCAATAGCGAATTTATAGAATTCTCTCTCATCTACTCAGCGCACAAACACGTCGCACAATCTGTGTGAACTGTCTCAAACGGAACGCGTCAAGCGGTTATGAGTGCTTTCAGATTATTGAAAGGGTGAACCCTCTAATCAGGCCCTCCTAATCAAGCGCTGTTGATCTGTTTCGGGAAATTGAAAACAAAAGAGTGCTTGATATTTCAGTAATAATTAAATGTCTATTTGCTAATATAAGGCTATATCGAAGAGATTCTGATGAGGACGTTACAATAGACTAACTTCCCGTTAGCACTTTCAGAGGCGCAAAAATTCCCGACAGGGAATAAATTGTCAGAGGATAAACTTCTTAATTAATTTATGCTTCGAATATCGGATATTCCGCAGGAGAATGTCTTCGTTGTATGTTTCAATAAAGAGCTGACGGTTTTAAGAATATTGGCATTTGAGAAAAATAAACGTCGGATAAAATGTTTCGTTTAATCAACGAATTTAATCGTTCCTCGTTGAACGTAATGAGCTGAACGTTTTCATAATCCAACATTCGCGATAACCCGTTAAATTAATGCACGAAAGAATATTTCTTGAATACTACAGTGGTGGCTTTTTAATTTAATAATGAGGCGGAATTTTAAATATCCGCGATATTTTTACAAACCAGAAGAGTTGTGTAATTAATTATGGGATTGATTCTAATTCCCCGCTTCTTTCGTTGCATGCAATTAAAAGGCGGAACACGGCAAGCTGTAAATTCGTGAGTTTCGTACACAAAGTAAACGCAATTAAAGTCATTCGTGAGCTGCGAGAGGTTAAGAAAAATCACAGTGATATTTACGAGATATTCTCAAGAGCGCCTCTCCCGCTGCGGGAAAAAATCTCGCGAGAAATTACCTGCTTCGCATAACGCGCAGATAAGTAAAAGTTGTACTCAGCCGCGCGCGAGCCTGAAGCGAGACTTACGAGATCTTCGCTGCGCGAGTAACGGTGGTTAACGGTAGCCAGCAGAAAGTGTTCAATTAATCATTAACACCGCCGCTGCCGCGGAGGTAGTCGCCGCGTGCGCGCGGATACTCGCGCCTCCGTTAAGTAATGACATAATTTGCAGCTGCATAAACAAGACTTACCGTGATTTAGGTGCGCGCGGTGGTTTTGCGAGCGAGGTACACGCGTACGCCGGAAACGCGTTGCGGTACGCGCTAGACGGAAACGGCGTGGAAATTATATGATCCCACTGTAAATTGGTTTGAATATTGTGCGATGTGTCTGCGCGCGGACGATAGTCTGCATGGCTTTTATATACATACACACGTTTTATTTTATGTATACGCGCGTAAACTACATATACAAAATGCGCGGTTCCGTTCTAAATGTCCTGTTCCGTTTCTAAAAATTTAATTTTCTTGCGACGTCGCGCTTTTCACCTCGTTTATTTACTTGACAGCTGCTACTCTCATGAAGAAAAATATGTTATTTCTATGTTTAATTATTTTTTTTTAACGAGCTCCACATGCCCGTGGAGTTGCGCGCACTCGCTAATGCGGTTTTAAACTGCGATTTCTAACATTTTGCGCATTTATTCAGCACTCTCTCTCTCTCTCTCGCAAAAGAGAAGGTGGTCACGCAAAAGCAATACTAATCTTCTTGTTCCTATAATAGTGTAATATATACATCTTCGCATTCTGACGGATAATGCCACGCGGAAGACCTTCCTCAAGTGCTGCCTCACGGGTTCGAATTCAATCACCATCTGTGCGCGCCCGTTCGTCGCGTCGTACTCGTTTTGCCAGAGAAAAACCCGTAAAAAGACTTTCCGACGCGCAAACATGTAGATCAATCCGTTCGGCGAATAAAACGCGGGTTTGACTTACGGTCGGAAACTGTGTGGAACGCGAGCGGGGGTGGCAGGGAATGGTAAAAAGAAAACAGAAAACACTCGTTCCTTCGGAACTCCCGCTTCCCGCGAATTCGACAATCCGTTTCCCGGACTCTAACGAGCGCCAATATTTGTATCCGTAAATCACGTCCCAATATTTGCCTCCGCCGCCAGCAACATTCGTCCTTCAGAAAGTTTCTCACTTCTCTCCACTGCTCTCGCTCTCTCTCTCTCCCCCTCTCTCTCTCTCTCTCTCTCCCTCTCCCTCTGTCTCCTTTTTCCGATGACAATATTGAAAATCAGTTATATATTTGTATCAGAAACTTATTGTTACTTTATCTTCACATACGTATAAATTGTAGCGATGCGATTATACACCGAATATATTGCTAACTTACTCGGTAAATCGTACCAGTCTTATCGTACGCCTTTAGTTTAACAGAGAATCAGGCGACAGTCATAAAGTAGCTAACTAAGCTCCTACCGTTCTTTTTATCGCCGTCCGCTCTCAATTATTGTACGTTGCTGTGCCAATTGGGTATGTAACCGGGACGGAAATCGTCCGGCGCGTTCCACGTGCATAAACAGAAGATCCGTGGAATTTCTCGCGCGAAACGCCGCACGGCGGAAAAAAAGTTGGCGCTGCGCGAAGGAAGCGAAAGAGACGGGAAAGGGGGTAACATTCCTTCGTCAAAGACGAACTTGAGGAAGGAGAGGGATGGCGTTATTAATTATTCTTCGCGTAGTTTGGACTTCGGGGAATGAAACAAGGGAGTCGGCTTAGATTATCGCCCTCTCGTTCCTCGCGGAGCTGCCGGAATTCTATCCCGCGATCTTCTTTTTGTCATTCTCGGGCTTAATTAACTTTGAATCGCGAGACTGAAATGAGGAGGTAAGAAGGAGCGGGGGGGACGCCAGGTCGCGCCAGGTGGGGGGAGTTATGAAATTTCGATGACGCCGCGTCTCCCGACGATTTCTCGAAACTCGAAGGGCGGGACCCTTCATCATCGCCGCGAGATAGGCTTTAATGGTCGATTGAACATAGAATGGCTGATTACATTAGGGACGGCAATTACAGGTCGAAAGTTTCCGAGGGTGCGCGTCTTATCTGCGAACCGATGAGACGAGCGGAATTCGCTTTTGTCCGCTTGCCGCTATTGAAATCTTTTAATTACGTACTCAAGATCGCGAGGCTGATCGCGAGAGTTTCCGCCGGCGTGTTTTACCCGTAACAGAAAATGGGTTTCGTTCGTTAATGGAAATTACGTTCGGACGAGAAAAAAAAGCGTCAACGCGAACATTCCGGACGCGCACGCGCGCGCGCGATCGATGCCTCGTGAAATCGCGAAAGCGCTGTCGCAGCGTGCAGGATAAAGTGTTTATTGAAAAATATTTTCAATGGCGCCAAAACGTTTTATTATCGCGATACACGTTATTCGATAAATTGAAGTGATTCGTAGTAGAGTGTGTTGATTTTAATTGCGAAATATTTTATCAAATCCCCAAGTCACCTCTCCCCCTCTCCCTTACGCTAGGACTCACAACAGGTACGCAGCAGGTGTACATGCACATGTCAGAGAACAGCGGGGGTGTTTCCATTGTTGCTGTTAAACGAACACGAGCACGTCGTGTAGCATAGTCACGCGCCATGTTCGATTTAGCAGTCTTGTTCTGCATGCCAAGTGACTAGCAGCATGGAAGTTGTCGCCGAATCAAGTTCGCGCGATATTTTACATATGTATTACGTGTTCTATTATCCGTCAATATTGTGGATGCAAAGAAATTCCATACCGAGAAGCATTTCCGTGAAACGTTCCTCTTTCGCGAAACGCTAAACGTCGACCTCGGCGTCGGGTCGCTCATGCGACGACAATTATGCGCGATGCACATAATTGCAGATAAATATAACTAATAGCGGCTGTATCCACATTTACGCACCAGCAGAGCAATTCCCCGGCCAAATCCGACAGACCCGATTCTCGGATTCAATTTCAAGCTCGCGTCAGCGTGTCACGAATTCTCTATTAACAGAAACGGTATAATAAGCCGATAGGTGGAAGTCACGGGTCAAAGCGGAGAGAGACGAACAAGGAGATGACACGGTGGGACACGCTGGAGAAGGCTGCTCGAACTTAAGCCACCGCGCGGTGTATGCGTAATACCCTCTGGGATTTAATTAACCCTCGAGTATTCGTGGCTTGATTCCTCATGCGCCACTGCGATATAATTACGTCAGAGATATTAAAAATCGCGCGTTTCGCCTGGCGCGACGAGACGCCTTTTGACGCAGCACCGTAAAATCGGTAATTGATATTACGGAAATCCCGCGCGGTGAGGCATTTCCCACCGAACTTTGTGCGACGAAATGCGATTAATCGCGCGGAATTGCTCGGAGCTCCGCTCGACGTTAGAAAGAATCATTACGGCTAGATCGCTACGGCGGTACGTCCGAATGAATATATAATTAATCGAATGCGCTCGAGTGCGCGTTCATGAATTTCGACCGACTGCTGCATAATCATCACTGTCTCTTCGAGATACGTAAGCCGCGGTGGGTGTGATCCCATCCTTCCCGATCGTAATGAAAAATCCCGGAATCTCGCGGCGTCCCTCTGCTCGGTAATCCACATCAAAGCGCGGAGCCCGTCGCAAGGAATAAGACGAATCGGAGAAAAAGGAAAGAATAATATCCGGCTACAGCGCAATCAATAGCGAGGACTGCGCGTTCTATATTCGCGGAGCGGTTAATTCGAAAATGGCACAGCGAAGTGGCTTTGAAGTCTTAACGAATCGGGAAGATTTTCACGAGCCATCGAAGCCGAGTTAATCTGGCTCTGCGAGAAGCAGGAGCATCGAGAGAAGGTGGAGGAGAGGGGCGGTCAGGGAAAGGTAGAAAGGGAACGAAGGTATAAGGCTTTGAACGTAACCGCCGGATGGCGTGCCGACTTAAAGCCACTCCCGCTCTTTTTAAATCCATATCCACTTTCTCGCGAAAGAAGTGCCAAGAGAGTACGGAGTGCGCGACTATCTCGTCGTGATTTCTTCGTGGGGGAGAACGCCCCGTAAGCGTTTTCCCTTCTCGCGGCGTGTATCGTCGCGCCGCGATGTCTCGACATTTCCGCGTCGATCGCGTAAACTGACGCGCCGCGCCGCGCATAGCTCGATAGTGCTCTATTTGCGAGACTGATGGTTCGTCGAGAAGAGTGCGAGCTTCGCCCAAATCGACGTGAAAAAGAAAAAAAGAAAAAAGAAACGTGCGAGAGATAAATAAATGTAACAATCGACGCTTGCCTTGGGATTCTTTCGACGTACGCCGAGTTGAGTGTGACCGTTGCATGTTAATTACGTAAATTAGATCCGTTGTGTGGGGTTGCATGGAACAAACATAATCGCGTGGAGAGTTTGGTGAAACAGCGCGCGGTATGTGCGGCGTGTGAATAAATAAACATGTGTTTGGTTTTACGTATTCGCCGGATCGAATAATTTCGCACGTAAGCATCGCGTTGATACGAAGTTAGAGACTTCGACGAGCAATAACGTTCGAGAGTTAGTTCCCGTTTCATGCGGCGTCAAGTCCCTCTATTTATACGAAAGTTTCTCCTGAGATTATCAAACAACTGTGTGTATATTCACAGCATGATTCGATATTATTTAAGACGAGACGAAGGACGGAGAATTTTCGCCGTCGGATTTTTCTCGTACGAATCACGAGAGCGACGAACGTTTTCACTCTTTCCCGACGCTGACAGTTTCGAGGTTTTGATATCTTCAGAATACTGTCACTTCTCGCTCATTTCCCCCGCACAGTTGATTTAATCGCTCCTGCGAAAAATTCCGAACTATTCTCACGCAACAGTTTAGCACGACCGTGGAAACGGTCGTGCGAAAAGAAATACGACGTCAGCCGTGAGAAACGTCTCTCCGCTTTACGAGCGGCGAACATTCTGAAGATCTTTGATCGCGCCGTGTACGAGTAGCATACTTGCTTCTCGTATTCGACACGTCACCGCAAATGCGCAAATTTTCCACCAGGAAGGGAAAGAGAAGAAATCACATTGAAAATATATCCATCCGCGCGCTGCAACGCGCGTAGTATGTTCTCGAGAAACAATTTTCACGCAGCAAATTACTCAACGAATATTTTCATCGCTCGACGAAAAGCGCTCTCGAAAGGCGTAGATGCACGCGAATGCCGCAGAAATAACAAACGGTCAGTTGAAGCATCTGTAAGCCCCTCTCGATTCCTACCTGCTACCGACAAACAATAGTCAACACGGCTCCGTTCGTCTTCGATCTCCAATCCATAATCTCTTTTTCTACGCCGAGGCTCGCTATGCGTCCGCCTTTTGAAAACCGAAGCGTATTCTCAGGACTTGAGACAAAGATCAGAGGATAAGCCAGATTGATTCTGTTAGACTACACTCTGTCGAAGAGCCTTGGTCGATCGAAGGAACTCGGTGGACTGCTAAGACTTATGTCCGGTTTAAGTGCAGGCTTCGAACGAGGAAGTCAACGTTGAGTACAACCGCAAGAGACTTGGCGTGATCGCGTGAATTAAGAGCGAGCAATTTTATCGAATGACAGACCGAACGGAATTATTTTCACCAACACGCTAAGTCGTGCCGTACTTTGTTGCGATTATGTGTTTTATGTTTCTTACGATTACGTGTTTTATGTCTATGACGAGCTGCTGAATATTAATTAATTAAATAGAGGTGCGAGAAAGGGAGAAATAAGGAGGAAAGAGAGAGAGAGAGAGAGAGAGAGAGAGAACTCAAAACTAAAAGTTTTTTTTCCATCACCTTGCCACTGCGGTAAAAAGACACGGACCGTCTACGATGGCGGACACTGTTTGATCTTAAACTGGCAGCTGTTCGAGTGAAGTCAAACTGAGCTTAGAGTGCCTTGCGGGTGGCAAACTTGAGCAGGAGAACTTCCACTTAGTAAGCATGCTAAAAGAAACCTCGTCACGAACACCGAAGTTTTTCTTGCATGGTAAGAGCTAAAAAGACGAAAATTCCTCGGCTACGAGTTTTACGACTGATACGTTTTTGCTGTTTTTTCGTTAAACGTTAATATTTCCCTCGGTTCCTCCTTCAAACTCCGGACATATTTTCGTACGAGAGTGCCCCGTTAATATTTCAGCGCTAAAATGAACCGCCTATTGAAATTCCGTCATTTACGTTATATATAGCGTATGGTCAGAAATTTATGGTAATACTTTATTACAAAATTTCTCGTTTGGAAATATAATATTGCGTAAGTATAATAAAGCACGACCTCTCTGTGGATTAAGTGTTTCGCAAATAATAATTGTGCATATTGTATTATGCACAAAATTCTCCTACGAGGGATTGAGAATTTATAAAATAATATAACACCGCATTTGCGCGTGAAACGAGCGGAAGCTGGAGAAAAGTTAAAGCACAGGGACGTCGTTCGTCGCTACTTTTTATTAAACTCGTAGGATTCGGGTCCAACTGCAACGCAATCAACGGAGACGACAGCGAGACGTTTCTCTCGGAATTAAAACTTCGGAGAAAATATCTCCGCGAATGTTTCTTAATCTTCGCCAACGGTAGGAATATCGTTACAGATGACATACAACTTATTCGATTCTGAATAGCATACAGATAGGTAAACGATATTCACTTATCATAGAGGAAACTAAAATCTTTTATTTAAGCCGGTATTCATAGTCAGACCTTATATTTAAGACTGTCCGAAGTTCATCTTTAGATGCTATATATATTCTTTCATCTTTAGATGCTATAAATATTATTTCGTTGGCTACGGTGTATCTGGAGGTAAACCTAAGGACGGTCTTAAATATAAGACCCGACTATGAATACCGGCTTTAATTTTGTTAAATTTCAAAAAAAGTCATCGGTATTTTCTAAACATCATACAATACGAAAGACATCGCGATCTACCTAGGAAATTCACGCCAGCTAATGAATTAATCAGAGATACGGAAACGATAAATAAAGAGCTGCAGTACGCGTCGTACTGAATTGAATGAGCCGCGGACGCGGTCGCGAGGATGGTGTGAAAAAAGAATTTCGAGCGATTGTGATATCTAGTAGGAGTTAATTTGCTCCCTCGGCTCCCGTCCTACTTGTGGTTAATTGTTGGAATGCGCGCCGCTTACAGGCTGAAAGTGCGCGGAAAAACGGGCGTCCTCGCTTCTTGCGGTCGGCGCATCTCTCCTTGCGCTCGTTGCACACCGCGGATATATAAAGCCACCTCTTTAATCTCCGCTGCACGGAGCCAGGGGTGTACTTCGTAAGGCGTTTATTGTCGGAAATGGTGCGCTATGCCGGCGCTCTCGTAATTCCCTTGTCGCGGATCTGTAATATGCTTACGTATGCATACGTTTACGTCATCAATTTCATAGTGATAAGTCGGCGTGCATTCACGCAAAAGGTCCCGCGGAAAATTTATCCCGCGAGGCCGAGCAGGCAACTTTTTTCGCAGCTGCGACGGAACCGCCGAATCCTATAAAAGCATAGACAGTCGCGCACGAAAAGAGAGGAGAGGAGGACGAGAATTTTCGAAAGAAGAATCGCGCTTTGGGCGATTTCGAGAGGTGTAATATCCTCTTTTGCTTTTCATATCTTCATCACGCCAAGTGGATAGAACAAGCTATGCGGAATACATGCTGCGAAAAATGCTATTTTCCTCGGTTACCGGCGGAGAAAAATTACTCGACTTTTTTAAACGAGTATTCAATTATTTATCTTTAATGCGGCATCTTTAGTGCGCTCGATATATCACAATACGGCGTTTAGCGTTCTCTTCTGTTTGCAAGTCCCGATTCGCTATGTTCGTATCGCCAACCGGTTAGATGGTCGGATTATCACTTACTTGCACATAACGACCAATAATCAATTTTCGATATGCGATTGATGGTTACGCGATCCACGCCCGCATAATTGTATGCATAGTTCTACCGTGTAATTAATGTGGAAAGCGTAATACGTGATTAAAGGAATATACGCAACAATAGCAGCAGCAGCAGCAGTAGCGACAGTAAAATTTCAGCACACAGATGCGCACTTGCGGCAGAGTTTAATCACGCATGATAGCCGTGTTATAAAAACAACGTCATACGGTGCGCGGAACTACAATCGCAGAAGTACGCGGCGGCGCACGCGGTTATTGGCCCTTTAAGGGCAAACTTTATGCACGGAGTTTTTTATCCGACATACGCGCAACTGTGAAAATACGTAACGTATGCATACGTTTATTGTGGGTCTTTTTTTTTCTAGTTGCCGAGATAGGCTAAAATTAAATGTTCGCCCGAGGGAAAAACAAGAAAATTTCTCCAGATTAAAATCATATAATTTGGACTTTCCGCATGCTCCAAAGAGAATACTCACTCACGCTCGATATCTTTATCGCGCAATCTTTCGCCACACGAGAGCCAAGGAGAGAACCTTATTCTGCTTTTTTCTCCTTTATTTCTTTCCTTGCGAGACGTTCGATCGATATTTACGGAGTCTGGCTACAGTCTGTGTCGACTGTATGCGGGCAGAATTTTCTCCAGGCATTCAAATGGATTGTATAATTAATTTCCGTATAAAATGCGCAATATCGGCGGAACGTGATTACCGTAAGTTCGCCGGCGCGTTTGGGGAATTCGAAAAATTCGGGGCGTTCACCTTTTAAAATTTCAGCCGCGGAATCATGCGGAAGACGAAGAGGTCGTCCGGAGGATTAACGAGGCGGGTGGTATATCTCGAGGAAAATTTTATTACATGCCACGCGCCAGTAATATGTCTCACTTCGTTGTACATTGCGGTGTGCTCGCGTCTGGTAAGGTCTGGTAAGGTCGCTCGTTGAGCACTTACTTAAGTGCATCTGTCAATTCTCCGTGGGTTTAATTGATGTTTGTAAAGCCAAGCTGAACAAGCGTGTCTCGATGAAAAACTCTCATTTTCAATATGGATCTTTTTTATAATGGTATTATTACATACATATAATATATTAAGCTTGCAATGGTAATACTGGTAATTATGATTGGCAATTCATGCAAAGGACGAGAACGAATACATTTCCCACTGTATACACATTCATGAATGATAACGAAAGATATCCGTGCGGGATCCTGATATCGAGTAAGTATCGGTTTAATATGGCTAGCATCGGGCTGCAGTGTAATATCGATGTATAATATTCGCGATTGAAGAGCAAAGTAAACTTCATCTAGTCGCAATATGCGCAGGGCTCGTCGAATCCGCCGGAATCGGAGAGCTCATAAAATTGTAGGTCGCTAAATTTCACCTAAACTGATCGGACTATAATTTAATAAGGCCAAGTGAGCGGCGTGCTCTCCCCTGCGACCAATTCACCCTCGCGCGTTCGCGTTATAGATCGACGCGCATCGTCGGATAGCGCGATTCCTGCGGGACGTCGCGGCGAATAGAAGCGGCGAGCTGGCCGAAATTTTTCACGGTCAACGAACGCTCCCTTTTCCACGGGGGAGGGGGGGGGGGGTGCGGCATCTGGCGCGCTAACGACCGCCGATAGAATCGTACCGAGCAGCTTTGTCATTTAGTGGCCGCCGGGGCTGCAACGGCCGGCCGGTTCGACGCAACGCGCTGGGCAATCTATTGTTCCGAAATAATTGGAGACAACGCGCATTGCTGCGCTAGGTGGACAACCACTCAATTTTGGACAGTCCGACTGACCGGAATCAAAATATGTCTGTAGAGTGAGCGATTAAATTGTTAACGCGAATTTTCCCATGATATTCTCCGCCCGTTCGGATCTTTCGCTCTTTGTGAAACTTTCGATCATACATTGTTGAACGTCTTTGTCAACGACGATGAGTGCCCGATAAAAGCTGCAGCAAATTGTATTGTTTCGATCATCAATTGGATTGTGGAACAGAGAATAGAATATTTTCCAGAAGCAGTACGGCTTCAAAATATCGCACTGTTATATATTGGTCTCACGCGACCTGCTTTTTATCTACTTATTCGAGTTCCCCTCGGCACGCGCGCTTCTTCTCTCCCAATATATCTCGCATTTTATCATTATGCGATTATATATAACCAATTACAGGGTCTCGTTGTATAGTAAAGCCGTTAGGCAGCATTGTGCAGGAATGGGGGAGGGGAGGGAGGGGGCAGGGAGGAAGCCGCGTTTTTCAACGAGAGCGGGGATCGTACGAACGGCAACGAAACTAGAAAGTTCCGCGAGAGGGAAGAGAGGGATCGGGCAGAGAGGGGAGGAAGCCGGACGTGATAACAACGTGCCTTTTATTCGTCAGAACGGTCCTGTGCAAAAGCTGCAATATCCGGATAATCCGCGGGATGCACGCAGCCGAAAGAGGCAGAGGGAACGTCGGGAGGCGCGAGGGGGGGAGGGACGGTGGGAAGGCGGCAGGGCGAATGGAAAAAACGGCAGCGGGGTCGAAGGTTCGCGTGGATACGCGTGTTCCCTCGCGAAGGGGTAAATGTGCGGTCGAAAGGGGGGTTGTGTCGGGGCCGGTTAGCGGACGGGGGGGACAATCGGCCGACTTTAGCGCAGGCATCGCGGAATTTCAATGGACACGTTGGCCCAGAAAACCGATTGCAGTCCATCTCCCCTTTTCACTTTTGTTTCTTTTTTATTCTCTGTTTTGAAAAGCCGAAAGGGAGGCTTTTAACCCATATACGACACGTTGTTGCGGCTTGAAGCGGCCGCCCCCTCCCGTCCCCTCGCAAAATGAGTTTCACGTTTTCACAAGAGTGCTAGATTGTGAGTGCAGAAAGCACTGCGAAACAAGTCGCGTGCTTAGCTCCGCGCTTAGCTCCGCTAAATGCGGACTCTCCGAGTGTTCGTTGACGCTCACCAAGAGAGTTACTTTGCGACGATTTATCATGAGCGCGATTATCTCGGGTATTGTGCTGCTCACGAAGCTGATTGTCACGAGACAGCTGTCGATAATCGCGCGAGTATGCATCTCGTGCGACTCGGTTCTTCTCCCGTTGGGACGTTCTCGTATATTTCGGCTCTGTTTGGGCGGTCGCCGTGCATCTTCGCGTCTCCATCGGTATGCGCGTGCTTGCGTATGCGAAAGGATAAGAGAGATTTCGTGTTTCTGCACGCTCGATCACTCAAAATGATCCGGACTGTTTCGTCAAACTGTCACTTCGTACGTTTATCTATATGTGTGTGTGTGTGTGTGTGTATGTATGCATGTACATAGCATGTACATGCGGTATACATAGTATGTATACCGCCTGGTACGCACATCGGTGCGCGCTGCGGGTGGGTGTTTGCAATGTCAACGGCTTATCTGCTTATGTACTATTGACATCGTCAAGTGGCTCCGGTAAACATGCGCGCCTAGTCCGGCGTACGGAAATTTGCTCACGGCATTCGACACCTCCAAGATGTGCGAAGCAAAAGTCGACGGGCAAGAAGTCGTTCGCATATATTCGCTCTTACCATCGGAATCGCGATTTTTCGAAAACGACGTGAACGTGCATGCGCGCGTCGGATAAACGAGCGTGCACCTCAAATCTTGCAAGGGAATTAGCGAGAGTAGCTGAAAATCAACGAGGCGACAAGGGAACAAATCATATCGTTATCGACGCCTGACGTGAGTGGCATTTCGTCGCTCATACTGAGTTCTCTTTGCAGAATTATCTCTCCCACGCGTGCAAGACGAGTGGAAATTACTTTTGGAAGGCTAATTCGTGTGATCTCACTAATTACTCGTTTCTTTGTCTAACGAACACAGCTCGATAGCGTGTATATACTGAAACCTACATAGCAATAAGCGTGAAAGCTTCGCAGAAGACAGGCTGTCTGCCGATCTCTATGTAAGTAGAGTTACTTCATCGGGGAGTCTCTCGAGACGATCGCGGTATAATTAGTCTTGCGCTTCCGTTCATCTGCTTTATTACTATGGCAGCACATCGTTGTTGATTTGATAATGCTACAAAGAGCTCTCTATCCGCCAAGGCTCCCCGGTGAGGAATCGTGCAATAGGATTGCACGAGACAGCGACGATTTACACGAGGGAATATTTCGTAAACGGAGACACTCGCGAAGCGCAATATGAGCGCTCGTTAAAATCACTTCAATGCGGAAAGGATATGTTCGATCGACGCCCGGAATTGGGACAATCGTGTATAATTTCGAATGGACGATAATGTCCATCAAAAGCGACGGGCAGGGTTACATATCGCGCGTCGATGACACGCTTTCCTATCTTCGAAATTGATAGCGATGACTGTCAATGAGGCAAACCTTTGCCTCCCGGAATTGGAGGCAAACGTCGAGTACGAGGCGCCATTCGTCAAACATTGACAATGGACATAATTGGGACATTGAGAGCGATTCTCAAGCGCTTGGTCGAAAATCCGAACGTGGGCGCGAGTCACAATCAACATTCATATACAGGGTGTTTCGGAATGGTCTGTACAAACTTTCAGGCTATGTTCCAGGGATCAAAACAAGCAGAAAATGTCATATGAACATGGGATCGGTAACGCTTACTT
The DNA here is from genome assembly GCF_003227715.2 of Harpegnathos saltator. Taxonomy (NCBI): domain Eukaryota; kingdom Metazoa; phylum Arthropoda; class Insecta; order Hymenoptera; family Formicidae; genus Harpegnathos; species Harpegnathos saltator. The sequence goes on along the minus strand of NW_020230531.1, from coordinate 2,781,657 downwards.
AGAAAGTTACGACGATTCGAAATTTTCCTGCAGCAGAAGAAGAGTTACGACAATTCAAAGAACCGACTTAAGAAAAATTTTCTCTCTTCAACATCAGATTCGAACAGTTCTCGAACAGTTTTTGGAGAGCACCATTGTTGGCTGTTACCGGCCTGAATTGCCCAATTTCTTATAATCGTCTATTATCTGCTTTGATGTTCGGTTTGGAATTCGACGGCCTGCAGTTTCTTGCTACATTCCGGCTTTTTATTTGTTTTTTGTTTTGTTTTGGTTTGAAGTAAGACTATGTAATTTGACGTGATAAGTTCTTTAGTTATTTCAAAGGAAAATTTCCAAGCATCGTAACTCCAAAAGCAAGCATTTCAGTTGAAAATATCCTGCAAAGCTCGTTTGTAAGTTTGTAATTTTAAAAACATGAATGAATATTCATTTGAAGAATTGGCGGATATCCATCTCTGATGTATGACCGTGTCGATGGAAATGGACGGTTAGCCTCCCGAATGAATGTACCAAGAAACTTTTCGCCAATCAATGCGGCGACGTGCACAGGCTTCCTTGGAATCTAACGGAGGCCAACATTTTTGAACATTCGCCATAGCAAGTGTATTGTCTTGTTATATCCGTAGAAATAAATAAATATAGTTTGCAACTCCTATACGATTTAACGTTATAATTTCTTCTGCTGCAGGAAAACTTCAAACCGTTATAACTCTAGAAAGAAGCGTTTTCGACTCCATGTTCATACGACATTTTCTGCTTGTTTCGGTCCCTGGAACATATCTTGAAAGTTTGTGCAGACCATGCAGAAACACCCTGTATATCGAGTTAGCAACGCTCGTGTGGCATGATGTCGGTCCTTAAAAGCGGGCAGAGAGTGCGTACAAATAAAAAGAGAAAAAATCAAATTTACCACGACATGATATAATTCCTCGAGATATTCGCGTTCCAATCGGGCGCTATAAAAACAATTGTCTATGCAATAGTTCTCAGGGTATATAGCTAATTGCCAGGATCGACCTAGACCGCAACCGCAGGCAGTGAGCAACTTGACCGTTAACACATCTATTTGTCAAACTTGAACGCGGTGACGAGCGGCGGGAAACTATTAAAACAAGCTGCGACCACATGGCGAGAGGGCGTAGACTGCTAAAACCGACTGCGACCGCAGACTACGGCAGAGAACAGCTGTAAAAATTGGCCGGTGACCGCAGGTCGACCCGAGACGTTACTGTCTGTCAAAACTGACCGCGACCGCAGTCGGCGAAAGACGTTACGATTTATCAAAAACGATCGTGACCGCGAACGGCGCGGGACACCACCATTCGTCAAAGCCGACTATCGCCGCGGACGGTGAAATATATTATCGTTGCACCGTGAGGATTTTCACCATTACGAGGGAGGGAAAGGGGGTCACAGGCGGATTTTAAATTTCTCAGAAGCAGGGTTCTACACGTCGGATTATGGAAACCGAATTATACTCTGAGATTTTTATTCCTGCTCGCTTATATACCTGGATAAGATTAACGGCCGCGCAACATTGACGAGACTCGGCGAGATTTTTCGCGGATTACTCGTCGAGTCGTATTTGCTTTCTAGAAATGCAATAGGCAGGGCGGAATATTAATCATCAGCGGAAAATATATTTTGTGCTCAACTCCGACCGCATTTAGCTCCAACTAGGATGATAAATCATCGCGAGGCTAGGATTTAATAATCCTCGACGGTCGATGTTATTATTTCTCTTGCAGTTTGCAAATTTTCATAACCTTCTTATCTCGGGAATATCTCAAATAGTATAAGCTGTTCAACTTTCTCTCTCTCTCTCTCTCTCTCTCTCTTTATCCCGAGCGAATACGAGCTTATCCTTGAAGAAACGGAACGTCTTGAAAATCGACTGGGTAAAGGAGATGTGGGATTTAAGGAACTGCTTAAAAACGACTCGTTCCAGCGTTTTAGGATGGTTGGATTTAAGATTACACGCGTAGCATTAACCGGACAATCGGTGACGTAAATCTCGTCGCCGCTCGCATTTTCACGCCGAGTAATTTCGCGATTGCCGAAAGTGACGTGCCCAACGTGCTTTTTCTCACGGACCGGAGTCAGTGGTGGTTTAGCGGCGACGGAGCACCGTGAATGCGGCCATTGTGTGACCCGGCCAGTGCATGTCGGCGAAATGCGCGAAAGAGGACGGAAGGAAAAAAAGAGCGGGCTACGTTAACGGGATAAAGGCCGAGCGGCACACGTACAGGCAAAAGGAAGGATGGCGATGCGAAAGCCATGGGAGCGCGAGGGCGAGCCGGGGATGTTTCATAGGGAGAGTAACTTCGTTAAAACACTAGCCGACACTCGCCTTTATTAACGCTCGCGTCGCGACTCTTTCAAAGCCGACCGGAGTGCAAACTTCATGAAATCCGGAACAATAAGCCTGGTCGTCGGTTGTTGCCTTCGCCCCGACACGCATTACCCAACGCCCGGCGACGTAGTTTTCTCCGATCTTCCACTTCAAAGCGCAAACGTTAATTGCGCTTCGGCGTCGAAAAGATCGAGTTTCTCCAATTACGACATTTTTAGGGACGTGAAAGCAAACTGCACGCTTCCTCGCTTTTGCGAACTCGAATACACGAAACTGTGTGTCTCGCACATGTCAAAAATAGAATTATGATTTGAGTAAAAAAATTGGATCAGAAGCGTCAAGTGTCAGTTTCCCTACGTGCTTTTATTTATTTCGGAAGTCGGACAAAATGATACGCGCGGTGCACAACTCGTCGTTGATATTTTCACGACAGTTTTCGCCGTAAGTTTTCGCTGGAAACAAACAACGTATCAGAAACATACGATTGCGATTTACCTGACGAACATCGCGGAGCATTTCAGAGATGCGTCGGTGAACCACGACAATCCATCAATGTCTGCGGCAAAAGATAAAGTGAAACCAGTTTTCTAGGTACGTACATTTATCAAGAATGCCCCAGTCTTGCTACGAAAATATTTTCATATTAATATTAATGCACTCCTCTCTTGTCGAGGCGGGCGCGCGTGGTCCGTAGCGCGCGCGAATTCTGCAAAAAGGGGCGATGCATTAGACGCGGGGGGGGGGGGGAATGCGTGTGGGTTTAGAGCAATCTCTCGCTATCGATTTATTCTGCTGTCAAGGATTAATGGTACGATGTCGATGATTTTTGAAATGTGGTAAGCTACACGAGGATATTGCAACGGGGTAGATACGAGAGAGAGAGAGAGAGAGAGAGAGAGAGAGAGAGACATGCAAGAGTTTGGAAAAATTCCACGCTGAAAAATTATTATATCGTAATTAGGAGATTTTAAGCGCGCAATATAAAGCTAGAAATAAAAGGAGAGCGTTAACGAGGTTTTTCGTCACGTAAATATGAAACATTAAACACTGTAAGTTTTGGGCAAACATAAATCTTCCCTCAAGCCATGCCGGTTTTTCGCAAAAGAATCACACATAACTAAACAAAGCATAAAATGCATAAATCAGAGACTCTTTCTTTTACTCGGGATATGTAATCATGTATTGCGAGCGGCCGGTATAAAAATTTCGAGTGTAATTAATTACGCTCGAATACGCATAAGCAGTACGCGCACTCAAGGATGTCTAAGTTACTCTGATATTGTTTCCCGCTTATCGTTTTGCGGTTAGAAGCATAATAACTCCTTGCGACTTCTGTTCCGTGCGATAAACCAAAATGCGATAAACCAAAATACGTTCGATAAAGGAATAAAAATAAAGAGATTCTCCCTGTTTGTATACGCTGAAAACATTTTAATAATCTTTACTCGTCGAGTAACAATAACAGCGTGGAATAACAATAACATAATGGAGAATCGCATTTATCGTTACTTGATATTTCAATAAACGACGGCCCCGAATCGCGCGAAACGGATTACACAGCTGGTATAGATTGTACGTTAAATCTTGTATGTATACGTCGCAGTTAATAGCGTCATTAATCCATGCGGTCGCTAATTTTGCGACAAATATTAAACTGCGAGATTTACAGGCGACACGCGGCGATTCGACGAATCGAGGATTCAATCTAATCATACTCGCGCCGCTATATGTATATTTCAGGACAAATTTAACGTCGCTGCATCTAATTATCCGATTGTAGCACGTAGCTACGTTTGCTCTCTACGAGACAATTTCGTCCCGCACTTGTCTCTTCCATGAGCGTAGTTATCGTAGAATCCGGAGTGCCTTCCAGCGTCAAATTAAAACTGCTCCGACTGCATCGTTGCCCTGTACCCGCTTTGATCTCGCTAATTTAACTATATACCAAATATACAGAGAGGACATGGAGATACGATTATTTGTATACATGCTGAAACGAGATAAAAAGAGAGAAAGAGAGAGGCACATATAGAAAAGATACTCGTGTTTTCTAGAGCGGCGCTCTGTAGACGCGTAATAAAGTCGAGGCGACTGCGACCTTGCGGTTGCGTTACGGCAACAAATAACGCTAAAAACCAAATATTATCGTGGAGCTCTATAAAAACGTCAGATTCTGCAGTCATTTGACATTTAACAAATAGAGAGAAAGAACGCTACGGCGGCGTAGAATCCGCGTGCGTGCGCGAAAATTTGAACTACGCTACTATATGTTGTCGGCGAAATGCTAATTCGCACGGCGGCGTTTTCGAGGAATTTTCCGGATTTGAAAATGTCATCGACGTGATGCGAAGAAGGGTGATGGGTTAGGGGCGAGGGTGCAGACAGGGGAAGGGGACAAGGACGCAGGGAACGTGTCAGCCGGTGGAGCTCGACAGGAATTCTGTTAATTGAACGCCCGACGGATCCCAGGCGCGGTTGCGAGCGGTCGCATTCGACGCTCGGATAACTGCGGATCCAACTTTAATCAAATTACATCCGTGACTCGCTGTTTTCGCTATGCTAGTACCGCCCACGATCGCAGCTTCCCCATGTGGATCGCGATGCGCGCGTGGATGACGACAGGAGGGATAGCGGGGACTCTTTAATTAAAAATTCACTTCCGATAAACTCCCTTATCGGCAAATTGCTCTCGCGTTAATCCGATCAGACGTCGTTAACGTTAGACGTCGAAAATCGAGATTGCAGCAATATTGTGCACAATTTGTAAATTCGCATTGCCGGTGCGATATCGCGCGAGCGCGACAGATGCGAGAGCGTGGTAATTGTTCCTCGTCAATCGCGCGCGGTAACAAGCGTGCGGCGATAATATTCAGCATCGCTCTTTTAACGTCACCCTCGTCCAAGACGAGTAGCCGTGGTCGCGCCTTGATTTGTTGCATCCGCGGACTGTTGAAAAACACGAACTTTATTCGACAGCCGCTGCACAAATTACTGGTTTTTCCCGTTGCTTTCGTGTCACTCAGTGCGCAATAAACTGGAAAAGAACCATCGCTGGCCATCCAGCTCTCTTATTAAGTGGGCAAACATTTCGAGTCGCGAGCTCGAATAAACTCTCCACACCGCGGCACATTCGGATCGTTACCTTGAATAAAGCGCCTTTGCGTTAATAGTGCAAACAGGCGCTTGAAGAGCGCTTCTCCCGCTCGCAGTCTGCAAAATCACTGGTCGCGCTTAAAATCTTTATGCGCTCGGCGTCGAAGCACCGACCGAGAAAACACAGGAGAGCATAAAAGCGGGCTTTATGCGAGCCGGGTATCAAATTTTAAGAGGCGCTTGCCAAGGCGGACATCTTATTGAGGGGACTCGCGAGAAAAGCGTAGGAGGATCCGGTAACACGACGATGTTCCGATTACATTGTCGAGATACCTTTTGTCAAAGGGACGGGAAACGAATCGCGGTATGAACTCAACTCGCCGCTGACTTCGAACGTCAGCTGACCGCGAGAGGGTGAGAGAGAAAGAGAGAGAGAGAGAGAGAGAGAGAGATTATATATCAGTGTTCTCTCACGCGAACTCGCCGTTTCTCCGTACGGTGTGAAACGCGACAGGACATTCGCCGGGAAAAACGTGCGCCGGAACAATCGACATTGTAACCCTGCCAGTTTGTACCGGCGGCTACAATTTATGAAGTCGGACTAATCCGCGAGAGCAGCTTTTCCCGGCATTAATAACGCGCCGACCGCGATTTTTCGCCGCCTACAATGGCCTCGTTCGGCCATTGTCCACACCTCCTCAATAACGAATATTCATCGATGCTTTCATTCGCGATCTATTCATCCAAAGTATCCCTTTGTTCCGGCTCTGACTCGTAATGAATGCATAATGAATGAACAGGTCGTATAAAAAAGAGAAGAAGAGAGACAGAGAGAGAGACAGAGAGAGAGAGAGAGAGAGAGAGAGAGAGAGAGAGAGAGAGAGAGAGAGAGAGAGAGAGAGAGAGAGAGAGAGAGAAGGGGGGGGGGAGTGAAGAGAAAAGAAAGAAAAACACGAGTTCGGGAGTACTCTTATACCAACATTTTATCAATGTTATTTTGAATTGAATACCCGGTAAAACTATGCTAATTACTACCCCGAAGGAATAACACAACCGTTGAGCCCATGAGCCGCGGCCGCGGCGGTGATATCGATTTTTTTTGAGCGTACGCATCCGCGCTAAACACATCCGGACAATTTCCATCACGTCGCGATCACGCGCGATCGAAACGCAGTTTTCACGTTAGACGAGCGAGTTCGCGCTCGCTGGAATTGATATCCGTCAATTGGCTATCTTATGTCGCGCGTAACTGCTGCGTTGCGCATTGATCGCGCACAATCGGCAGGAGCGTACACTACCGTGCCTACAACACGATGAAAAGGCGAATGGGATAATTGCAATTAGTTGCGTTGCGTGGTTGAATACGCGCAAGGATACCAAGGACGAGGGAGGGATGAGATGGTAACTTGGTTAATTGCATTCCACCTAATTGGCAGAAGCCGAAGTTGGCTGGGTAGGAGAAGTACGTAGCAGGTAGTATGAAGCGAGACCGGTAGTCCCTAAACTTCGCCGTATCAGCGCGCGGCGAGACAAGACAATGTCGCGTCGATCATCGTTCCCCTTAACGACCCGCGCCCGATGCGCGATCATTACGCGTCGTAATGATCGCGCAGCTCGATGTATCGAAATGTGTCGCACAAGGCTACTCTCTCCGAGCTAGCGCGTTGATTGGCGTGCTTTCTGATGTCGCGGAGGAGCGCGAGTATTCGTAACGTCTATACGCGAGACGTCGTTGAAGATCCGAGGAGGATCCATTTTACTTGGATGCGGCAGATTCTTGCGCGACCTGAAAGGCATTTACGCTTTACGTCACATACGAGGTAACCGCATCACTCATTTAGCGGATGCGTCGTATCGTATTAACCCACTCGCGATACCCGGGGGATCCATTGCTCGCGTACAATCAAGTTTCGAGCGAGGCATTGTCGCACGGCACTGTACGAATGCGATTACCACGTTGTTTGGATAGTTGGAATTGTTTGCGCTGGGAGAAGAGACGAGCCGCGCATAGTTTCCATATAACGCGCTGACTGTTGTGTCTTGAGTTTTCCCGGATTTCGGCCCGCGGTAGGAAAATAGAATTCAGCTGGGCAAAGTAAGCGTGTCCGAGGCGGAAAGTTGTCCGACGGATAGTCGTGTTCTCGTCTCGAGATTGAGACGCGAGACTGAGATTCGCTAGATTCGACGGACGAATGGACACGGAATATACTCTCGTTTGTTAAAGCTCGTCGTTAATTCTCATCGAAACCGAGTCGGCGACTGTCGGTAACGAGAACACTCGATATATCGCCCGAATTTGGGATTTATCGGGAGATCACTTAATAATAAACGCGCTTCTCCAACGTCTTCCAGCGTCTCGGTGTCACTCCCGCTGGATAATAATCGCGCGTTCTTCGTGCTCGGCGGCAGCCATTTATCGATGACCGACAATCTATCCTGTATTTTGTACCGTTTCCCATTCCGCCGCATACGAGATATATGTATATATATGTATATATATATATATATACATATATTTGGGTAACCACGATACGCACGGGCATATATCTCATCTAGTCGTGGGTAGTGGAGTATGGTCGCGCGAATCGGTTCGAAACATTGTTCGGATAGTTCAGGGCGCTCGTCGAGGTGACAAGTCTCGCGCCTCGACGAATAGTTCGGTACTTGGGGTAGTTACACGTTCGTTATACCATTAGCGTTTTCATTCGTCGAAAGCCAAGAAGTGAATGCGAGTTAGTTCCAAACAATGTTTGATGTAATAGACTTTTTGCATAGCCCACGGCGACTACGCGCATACTTGGGCTATTTCCGATCTGTCTGCGGCGCTCTCTCTGCGCGGGGTAAGTCGCTGTAGATTACGCGAGCAACGAAGCCGAGCAGTCCCCGTGAAATTTAATGACACGACATCACGCGTGTGCTCGTAGGAGCTCGCCGCTTACCGACGTTGACTTATATCCGGATTACCTTGAACTTTCATCATCGCCATTATCCGCCATGAGACGCGAGTTTAACTTTCTTCAAGACTCCGGTATCCGGGGGAAATAACTCGCGGTACACCTATTCGCATTATGGGGCTACATTGCGCGCATAATAAAATGTCGCTTTCTACGGAAGTATGTGAGACGACACTCTCGTGAACGTAAATTGTGTCACGTGCTGCGACGCTCGCGCGTAGCGCGGCTGCTTTACTCCTTTTACCGCTCGCGCGCATCTCGCTGACGAGGAAACGCATCGCAAATCAAAGCCGGCGCCGTGTTGCGAGCGGTGAGGCGCGAGAGGACGTCATTGTTTCTCGCGTGCCCGATACGAGAGAATTTGAAAAGTTAAATTAGAAATCTAATTGAATATTGCGAAAGTTCGCGCGCGCGCGCGGCACTTCTTAATGGTATAATATGTTCTTCGGCAAAAGTTGCCATGTCGGTATATATATATATATATATACAGATCGCAAAGAAAATTCCATCTCTCTTCATCAGGAACGCCGCTTCATTTTTAACGTTAGATCTGCCTTCGGTACGTGCAGTTATTTAGTAGCGCAATAGATGTGTGTCTCCGGCTACGCAGAGCGGGATTCGTTAGCGGAATTCCACGCGGAAATTCTAAATGAGACGACGACGGTGCGCCGGCGGCGGGTCGAGGCTGATTTATATACCCACACCGTCGAGGAAGTCATCGTAATTTATATTCTGTATAAGTCGCGCGCGCGAAATCAAACGTGAATGGAGCTTTCGCAGCTACCGAGGGGGACATTTTCCGAGCTCCGGCAAGTTCGACTGGGTAATCACAACTTAGGCAAACCACAATTTCTGGATGCATATTTCCGCGAACGTACAATTTGCAATTCCGCGGCTACCTTCCCGTCGCGCCGCACGGCCGCGATGTTGTTCAAAGATAGACGGACAGTTTCTTGCGCGAGACCGGTCGATAACGAGTTCCTTCCTGAGTTTTGCGCGCAAATAACGATTTGCTGTTATCAGCGATGCGCTCTACGCCCACTATCGTCTGGAAGTTTTTGGAACAGTATGATTTATAAAGCACAAATAATTCGTGACTTTCGATTCAAACGGGCACGGCATACAAGATACGCGCACAGCGCGGAACTCCTTTAATGAATTTCTTGGCGAGTCGATCCCCGCGATATCGATATCGCGACTCGTAAAAGTGAAATACGATAACCGCGTAATGCAACGGTCGCGTGATGCAACCACGACGATGGATCAAAAATGAATTCGCTCTTCGATGCTGCGAAGCGACAGAAACGCGTGGCCGAAGAACGGGCGAACGGTCGCGTCGTGGAGCAAGCGGCGGCGTAAACGAGTTCGGTGATCAAACCCGGGAGCACGACGACAGCTGCGGCCCTGACTAGCCCGTAGCATCCTTTCACTGGCGTTTAACCTCATCTGACAGGAGAACAGGCATGCGCAACCACGATATGGACCAGTTCCCGGGTTTAAGATACCGTAATATTTTTTAGAACATCCCTTTCACAAGGCGCGCGCTCTGTACGCGAGTGAGTCGGTGAGTCCGCTATAAATTCGCGATCGTGTCGATTTTATCCGAACGGCATCTGCTCGTAAATTCAACCGCCAAGTCGGAATTTCGTCTCCCGAGGACGCATCGGAATACATTAGTCGGTCTCCGCATGATTTACTAGCCTAATTTACTGTACATCCAAAGCGTGACGCAACATGCGATTGTACGAGTCGAACTCGCGAGAGTCCATTTCCGTGCTTCCGTAACGAGATACGAAAGGCAAGAGCAAATGTCCGCGTTGAGGCCACGCTCGATTTTACCCGTTAAGAGGAAAAGCGAGCGCGTCTTGCGCCAGGAAGAAGATTTACGACAATCAAAATAATACACGCGGCGTATTATTTTCTCTGCGTTCCACGCATATGTGACTCCGTCGAGAGGTTTTACGAGTGCGACAACATAAATATATATATATATATATATGTATATCAAGTCAAGAGGACGCGCTAGAGACCTAATGCGAAATGTCAAAGTAACATTTTACAGCGGTTATCGCTGCTTAATATCTCCATCGCGAGGAGAAAGGACTCGTCCCTCCTGACTCGACAGTTTGAAATCTAACAGCGTCACGTTGAAAGAAAAGCTACGTCGCATATCTCCCGCCGTGATCTCGCGCCGGGATTCTCGAGAGGAGCGAGTTGTTACACGGTTTCAAATTTCTGAAAAGTTCCGCGACGTTACCACCGTTCGCAGCAATTATTTTCGCAAATACGTAACGAGGCCCCGGCGCTGTCAGCGCTGTTCGTGCGACAAAATTGCGTCGTTGGATTTTCGATTCGCGTGCGCGCGCGAGCGCCGCGTTCCTCAGAGTTGAGAAATATTTTCATATGGAAAACATGTGCGATATTGCCTGCATATGCATAAGCGCGTGCGCGTGCGCGTGCGCGCGAGCGCATGTTCGTCGTGACTTTATCCCGACGATTTTTCAACTGATTTGTCGGCGAAGACGATGCAGCTGCAAATGTACATGTAGCGCCGTGTGCTCTCCGCGCGTCACGTCAATGCCGTTTGTTTCTACTGCGAATCCGCGCGACAGGCAGACAGCGGGACGGTATTGTCGCGCCCAGTGTGACTTCGTTTTCGGAATTCTTCAAATTCGCGAATTTCTCGAACCCGCAGGAATCCATAGAGCGTTTCACAATTACCGCGCGTCGTTCCCTCTGGATTTTGAACAAATGTAAATTATTGCAGCACGGGTACGAATGAGACGGTTATAATTTAAAGAATTAGCAACGCAGAATTACATCGCACTTCGGAATGTGTGCGCAAGTTCAATGAAGTAGTGATAGCTGTTAATCGTATTATCGAGCACGAAAGCACCATATTATAGGTCGCATATCGTTGATATTTCACGGCAATAATATTTCAGCGATCTGTTTTTCTTTTGAATATTACATTGAACGGCAAAGTCACGATGTTTATTCTCGTGTACGCTTTCTCTCTCTCTCTCTCTTCATCTTTTTCAAAATATATAAGCCACTGCGTTCTCCGTCCAGTGAGATGAATAACATCGCGGTTAAGTATACAGAGATCTCGCAATATGCCGTTAGACATCTACCTAAAGGATTAGCGAGTTTAATTTCTCGAGATATGTAGGTCATCGTGATGGAATGTAGAGCATTTAATCGCGATCGTCTTTATACGATTGTCGATGCGGAATCGACAACGTATGATTACAACGTGACAGTGTCTTATTAAGGAATTGTCGAATTATCGAGCGTTTTTATTACGCTCGCTCGTCTGTTGGCGATAGCCACGCTGTTGCAATTAGCCTCCGGCTTCAACTTTATCTCCTTAATGTTATCCGCGCTCAGCATATATACAGAACCTTATATCGCTTTTGCAAAAATATATGCACGTAAAACAGACGGGCGCGCGAGAAAAATCTACGGATACTCGAGACAAGATGGAAATATCAAAATACGTGGATTTCTTCCACGTTGAATTCAGGAATAATATATTCTCCCTTCCCTCATCCCGCCGTTCCTCGGTACCACCGGTAAGCTCGATGTGCACTGAGCAAAGCTTGGGCTACGCACACGTTTGGTAGCTCGTGAAAAAAACACGACGAGGCAGATAAAAAGATCACATAATAGAAGACTCCTCTCGCGCTCTTTATACTGCATGAAAATTTCATTTAAGCATATAGCCGCAATATAAGCGCGCCATAAAACCCCTTTTCGCGTCTTTCCGCGCACTCTGTTATAACAGTGACAAAGAAAGAGGTGAAACGGAAAGGAAGAGGTACTTACAGGAGAGCGTTACTTCATTTATGATTCTCGATGTTAAAAGAGCCGAAAAGGAAGAAATTCGTCGCTTGTTTTTATTTCGCTGTCTTTCTCGGGGTTACTTTCCGACTCACTGGAGTTATTGGAAACAGCTGTACGTAGCACATTTAATTGACTGATCGTCGATATATATTACAAAAAGGAAAGAAAAATATAAAACTCCTGTGTGTGATGAGAGAGAGAGAGAGAGAGAGAGAGAGAGAGAAAGAGAGAGAGAGACGCGACTCGTACATTTTGTAAATATCGCGAAAGATCCGCGTCGCTGGTGTTAATAGTTTCTTACGTCTCCCCTGTGGACGAAGCGATTTTGCTTATGCGCGCCATTTAATTGTCAATGTAAACTGCACAGAAGTTAATTAAAAAAAAAAGGAAAAAAGAAACAACGGGAGAAAATAGCAGAGCGAAGTGCGTCTCATTGCCCTAGATGCTTCCCGACGACCGCGTATCTGAACGATGCATCGAGGTCTCGAAAAGTGGACCAATGAGAAGGGGACTTGAAAACACGCGATATCGCCAGCGGCTATTAACTTTGCGCCGCGAGCGTTTACGCGATCGTTACGAGCCGCGCAGCTTCCATTAGTCCCCGGAGGCTCGTCCTCGAAAAGATGCAGCGGGTGTCGCGTAACTTAACTCTCAACTTCGCGCGAGCGAAAGAACACGAGGCGGTCGACTTTTAAGTACCCGGAACATTGCACGTGATGCAATAATATCCGAGCAAAAACTAGCTTCGAATTACGCGCGCGCACGTGCGCATGCATGTGTGTGTGTGTGTGTGTGTGTGTGACACACTTACGTATAAAATGGTCGCGCGTGCAAACATGAAGTACGAAACACTCGCTCGTTTCTTCTAACGACGTTATTTCGACACTCGACACATAAGACAACGAACTAACAGCTAACAGTTAACAGCTAATAGCTAATAGCAACAACAACCGACGAGATTGCAATTTTGATTTCCAGTTTCAAATAAACGTCGCCCTAAATCATTTCAATGGAAGAACGTTGATCTATTCGACTTCCATGTTACGCGGTTCGCGTACGCGGTTATTGAGACTATACATTACAAAGTTTGCATCACCTGCGCACCTTAGTGAAACATTCCACTTGTGGATAGCAGTAAACCGCCGTGCACTTGGTGTAATAAACTCGGTAGCATCGAGCGGTCGTGCGAATCGAGAGGCTCGATTGGAAATGTCGATTGAGCAACTTTTGACTCGTTAAGCAACTCGACCGGGGAACGGGTTCGATCAAGTGTCCACCTTTCACGAATCATCCTTGGTTGGCGAAAAAGCGACATTCGTAGAAAGGAGCGACAAAGTAATCAGATTGGACCGAGAGAGTGAGAGAGGGAGAGAGAGAGAAAGAGGGGAAAGGAGAAAGAGAGAGATGGTAATATTTAATACATCTTTCAGATGGAGAGATTTATCATCGACCTATTTAATTTAAAAGTGCGAATTTAAGTGATGATATTTCTTCTCCTTTCACTTTATACGATAACAATATTAATGTCGAGATCTTTGGATTTTCTTTGGATATCTACAGCACGATGATAAATACGACGATTAATTGATGATTTTATTTTTCACCTTACAAAAATGCACGCACGCACCTTTGTTACTCCCACGTGTAAATTGAGGCGAGTCGTGTGCTTCAACCTTTTCGCTTTAACCTCTAAAACACTCCGACTCATTTATTTGGTTTTACGTGAGTAAATTCGCCGAGGTATTAATGAGAATTCCATTCACAGCTGACGCCTCATCATTATCGAAGGCCGTCGGCGGAGTTCGCTTCATCTCTATATTCCCGTAAAATATCGCTTGTTAAATGATCGTAAAATGCAGTTTCGAGCTCTGCCAGGCTCGTTTGCTCGTTCGCCTAAATCGCAATTTAAACTTGCACACATGGAAACGAGCCTGCGCGATAGAATATCCCGAAATAATCATCACTTGCCCTTGTACTATTGCATTTTCAAAAGAATTCGCAAACGAGTCGCGAGTTCGTTCGTCCAAAAAGCAAAGAAGAAAAAGAAGTCAATACGCGCTTGTAGCTTAACGCATCTCTCACGTTAATCCGTAATGCGCTCGTCTCCTCCTGCGAGGCAGGAGCTCAATTTCGAAAACGTTTAATGTTAAATCGCAAGTAGTCGTGAATTCGCGAGTAATCGCTGGCGTGTGCGTAGTTGACACTTTAATTTTAGCCGAGGTACTTCAAATACGAAGTGCGAGGAGCTACAAATTCGGTTAAATGATGCCGCGATTCACGAACGAGCGAGAACATCTTGCCGCTACGACTCGATTTAATCTTCTGCGCGGAGCGATGTATCACGGACTAGTGAGAAATCAGTGTCGAGCCCTAAAAGCGTAGTTTCACCCGCCTCCTCTCTCCTCTTAGCGCGCCCTCGCAAGCCATCAGTCTCGGCGTCCATACCCATCCTCGCCGCGTAATCTGCTAAAAGCAACATATCAGCGCGGAAACGCGCTTTATGAACGTTTCGCGGGCTAGAAGGTCTTGCTGGCACTCGACGAAAGGTGGAATCAAATTTGCCGACGCGAGTCGACGATCGATGCGACGTATGATTGAATCCGTCGTCTCTCATCGGCTTCATGAGTCCGACGTAACGCGCGTACGCGGCTCTATCCTCGCTTCTTCTTTCGCTAAAATCACTCAAATCAAGCGATATCCTCAGTGGGTCTCTTTTTCTTTGTCTCTCTCTCTCTCTCTCTCTCTCTCTCTCTCTCATGATCACTATCGACAGGAAAATACAGCAACGTTACGTAAAGTGAAATGAAAATTGAAATGAAAAAGAAAAAAGCGTTGCTGCGCTTTCTCGATGTCGACATTAATTTCGTCTAATCGTTGCTACCCACGAATCCGTGGGTAGTACGTGCGAAGGAGCGAGATGAGCTGCCTAATGGATACGCCGCGCGAAGTAGGTGTAACGTAGAATGCGCATGCATTGTGTAACGCGTAATCGGTGCAGCTTCCCCACACATCGTGAGAGGTCCGGCAGTGAAAGGATCGTCCTCAAAACGCGGCAGCGAGCGGTTCGCAGGAGAGCTTGATCATATTGTACTTGAACGTTTCCAGTGAAAGGTAATCCGAAGTAAGATCGTGGGACTTCGAAATTTCTTTTCACTTCGGAGAGGAGCGATTACGCGTTAACACTTTGAGCGAGACGGCCATTACTGCCGCGTTACTGATTTAACTTCCGTGCCGATCAAAGGCCGAAACGATCGAAAACGGTCGGTCGAGTCATCGCCGCGGTCGCTCGATCGACGAAAGTTCCTCGACGGACTTGGATAATCCGGAGACTGGCGCGCGTTGATTTCCGGTATACATAAACGTGAGAGTTCTGTTTCGTTGTATTCCTCGGAAGCAGCATCTTCCCTTCTGCGCGAGTCGCAATAAGTAATTCGCAGCATTAAATGCATGTCGTTTCCGGGAGAACAGTTTCTCCGCGATTCGAGTGTAAAAGAATTCATATCTCGTGCGTAGTTATTTAATTTAACCCGAGACGCTGTTCAAAAAGACGGGTGAAATTTCGCAGTTGTCCCGTCGCTTCTCGCGGCGCGGCTCCGCACGCTCTCATATTTCGTAATCAATCACTTCAGGTAATTTCGCGGTTCGCGTTCGTGCGATATTGCGTCGGCCGAGACTCGCCAGCACGACGAGATTAAACCGCTAAGTACGTAACAAACAATTGTTTGCGGCTCGTCGACAGCGAAAGTGCTCGTTTTAAGTAAGAGATGCCGCGAGAGGGATATCGAGTGTTAAATTATGCCGACGCCACAGCGCGTAGTCCATTCCGTAATATATATAATTGCACCTAAGCGGGTTGTTCTGCTTGATGGATGAAAAACGGAGAGAAGCAGAGGGAAGGAGAGGAAGGCAGAGAAAGAGAAGAGAGAGAGAGAGAGAGAGAGAGAGAGAGAAAGAGAGGGATGGGGAGAAGGTAAGGAGAACGAGGAAGCGCGCAAAAAAAGAAACGAACAGGAACCCGTCGCGGGCGCGTCGATTAAAAGGATAGCGGAGCAAAGTATTTCTTTAATAATCTCGGGAAAAGGAGGACGAGCCCGATATCCCTCCCCCCGCGCCGCAGATGATGCTGCGAAATTGATTTTTAAACGAGATTCCGAGGCCGATGTCCGAGGAGCGCAGAGAGCGCGCGCCATAAATTGCATTGGGAAACTGCGCGCACTTGAACCGGCAGAGAGACGACGCGATTAACTTCCATCGAGATATTTATCACCGCGTTACTTTTCGGGCTCGTCCGCCGCGAAGAGAGAGAGAGAGAGAGAGAGAGAGAGAGAGAGAGAGAGAGAGAGAGAGAGAGAGAGAGCTAGAAGCGCGCTCTCCGACAAAATCGCGAATCAAGGGGAACGTGGACAGGGCCACGTTTCTCGAGGTTTCCCCGCATCGCCGACACGGCAAGTGGTTCGCCTTGATCGGACTCGCTCGATCGGGATCATCGTGAATTCCACGACTTCATCGAGAGAGAAGCGGAGGGCAAGAGGGGAAAGAGAGAAGGCGAGAGATAAATCGAGCGTTGCGGCAGCACAGGATCGGACGCACGTGTACATCTTGGACCACGGCAACATCCGGCAAATCGAATCTCCAAGCAGATTCGTCATTAATCAGCCCGTATCGGGTCAAATCAAATTCCTCTCCGCAGGTCTCGCGATTAATTAATCGGAACTCCGTGTCTCAGCTAATTTTCGCTCGAGCGAGCAATCCCACGCGGTACAATGGGTCGATATATCTCGCGTCGCTGGAGAGGCAGCGCAACCGGGAGCGCGGTCCGGTTACATCGACAACGGGGAAAAAGTATGGACGCGATCATCCGTTGAATCATTCCGGGCTCTCGGGAGAGATGGGTAAAAAAAAGAAGGGGGTAGAGATACGGAGGCGGGGGGGGGGAGAGAGAGGGGAGGCCAAGGAAGAGATAAATATTCTCCTGACCGTAGCGGCTGCTAAATGGCGGAACATACCTAGTCTCACGGTGGATATTCAGATTCAACGACGCACCCTCCCGGCCGGATAGAAAAGGAGCTATTGTACAGCAGACAATCGACGACGCTACTTATTCAAGTTTGCTCGCTCTCTCGCCACCGAGCCGGCGCGGCGAGAGGAGCTGCAGAGGTGAAAGCGCGCGGCAAGATATCGTTCGGCAGAAAAAAAGAAGAGGACAGAGGGAAGGGGTGGCAGAGTTAGGGAGGAAGCGGGGGCTAAAAACGGCTGCGCCGTGATAAGTAACATTAATAATCCAACGTGAATACACAACAAACGCCCGTCATTCATAAATATAAATACCGCCGAGCCCTCGCCGAGCCATAGCCGATCGTTACTTCTCGCTCGCTTATGTGTATATATACACGTCGATGTGTAAAAATTTTGCAGTGTTTCTTTCTCGTTGTATTTGTTTCATAGATGTCAATCTCCATCAAAAATCGATTCTCAATTTCCGCGCGCAATGTCCTCGCAGTTCTAAACGCATCCTCGCGTCACGCGATATCGCGCTATCGAATTCTAACATCGCGATTTTCTCGAAAACTCGTTACTGCCGATGAATGAAATAAATAAGCGATCTGAGGCTGTGAAATGTTCCTCCGGCGGATATGTTCGCTGAAATCTCTCGCGCGCGCGCGCGCGCGCGACATCGGGAATCTGGGGCACGATATCGCAACGGTATCGAATACGAGATCCAGCATCTAATTATGCAGATAGCGGACAATTAATGATGGATATTTCCAATTAGGGCGCACATCATCATTGTAGCCTGCACGCATCGATTATAGAATATAAATGGAATTACAGGATATTTGTCCGCTTAGTGCACGTTGCGTGTACGCACTCAGAGCGATTACGAGATTTAGCGCGGTCGACGAAATCGTGCAATTTACGCGTATAGCCCACTACCGTGGTCGCGGATTCCGCGTGGCAGCTGCGTGACCCGCATACTTCGTGTCATGAGCGTGACACACGCGCGATTGAAATTTAATTAAACGTATATGACAGAGAGAGAGAGAGAGAGAGAGAGGGGGGGGAGGCTGGGAATGAAAGAGAGAGAAGCAGAGATCCTGTCGTTAATTGGAAGCCAGCTTGATTAATCTCAATTAAAACAACTCGGAGCAAAGAATCGCGTATTGGTTTGCTTCCGCGTGGAAATGATCTCGCAAAAAAACTATGGGGCTTTATGGGGTTTTACGACACTTCGATAGCGTCGTAAGGAAATGTCGGATTTGTAACATTATCTAACAGAGACAATAGAGCGAGATCAGAGAGAGAGAGAGAGAGAGAGAGAGAGAGAGAGAGAGAGGGAGAGGGAGAGAGTTCGTTATCTTATAACCTTCCGCGCGAAAAAATATCGTTCGAATGCCTCCGTCTCCGGTTTTTCGACTTATGCGCGAATTGAAGACAAATCTCCATATTTTCTTGCTCCGTCGTGGATTACCGAGCGAATGGAATTTATAAGAAGATCCAGCTCGTTCACTATCCGAGCTATCTCCACGAGAGAGGAATATCTCGCGTGACGCGAAATCGATGAGAAGTATGATTATTGAATTACGAGAGTACCGTCAATTTCACGAGCTTACAGCTATAACCGATTGCGGGATCCACGCTGGAAAGAAGATGGGATTTCCTTTCTCCTTTTCCCTTATGCCTACAGCTTGTATCGGACAGCTGAAACGGCAAGGTTGCACGTCGTATTCCCTACGAGCTTCCTTCCACTTTTCTTTCTTTTTTTCGCGACAGCTATACGGTACGTGATGTGAAACCGATGAAGAAGACGAGGTCGGAATTAATGATAATGTCTATCATTCCCCGCAATCGATACTCCATCACGGAGACAGACCTGACAGATTTTCTGTCGCGGCGGGTAAACTTGTGTACCCGCTTGTTCAACTTCTATCCTGTGAGATGTTCTTGCCGAAGTGGAAAAAGACGAGAACGTCTCGTCCGAATGCGTCGCTCTTCCCAGCAGGATTACTTTCACTTTCGCTCTCTTATCTTAACGGTAAGAACGATAAGAACAAATTAATCAGGCTGACAATGAGAATAAGAAAGATTCCAAAAATATTTTGCGACTGAAAAGCTAAGGAATTGACCAGTCCGAAAATAAATTCATACCGCGGCTTTTCTTTCAGTGAGAAATAATCTCACGCGAACAAGTTAAGTAACGCGTGTCTTTCGCGTAACGGTTACCGGGAGAATTCCCCGTCGAATCTGCTAACGAGCAGACTTGATCGGACCTATCGCCACCAGGTAATTACATAAGTATCGCGGAGCACGACGGGAACGTTGAATCGCTTGCGAGGAGCTGTAGGAATCGTCGACTTTATCCGGGAGATAAGAGACGGCTAGCGCTGAAAGATATCAAGCTGTCGTTCTTCTTCTCTCTCTCTCTCTCTCTCTCTCTCTCTCTCTCTCTCTCTCTCTATTCTCCTTTCATCTTCCACTCTCCCTGGTCGCGAGGAATTTTTCGTAGGTATTTACGAACTTTGGCGGGGTGTAACGGTGTCTTGGCTGGATGCGTTAATAGGTGTGAAATTTATGAGATGCGCGTGGCCTTGTTCCGAACTCGTCGTCCTTGACGCGCTGCGCTGCATTCCCGAGCACGCCCGTTGCACCGAGATAGGACACCGACTACTTTCGCGCCGTGCCGTGACGACAAAACCGAATGAAGGCGGAGGCGCCTATTGTACAATCGCTAATAGCGTAATCGGCTTTATCACGATCGCGCTGGTGACGTAAGGATCGTAAAGACGCGTCGCACCTGCCGCTTGATTGGATCGTCGTCATCGCGACTTCATCGACTACCTCAGTGGATAATTGCATCCCCCGTCGGGTTTTTCTCACGGCGATAACAACGTTCGGAAATGATTAACCGTAATTGATTGCAGCGCCAGATACAGCGGGAAAGAAAGTCCGCCACTGACGTAGATGCATCTGGACGCGCTGGAGGCGTGAATTGGCGTTTTTAGGGTTTTAAGGGTTTCGACGCTCCGCTTTTCAAACCGGAAACGTCGATCGCCGTTTTACAAAGAGATGAAGTGTAGATTTTTTTTTAGTATTTTCCCACTAGGGATGAACGTGAATGAATATCGCGTGCTGAAAACATTACTGGGATGTGTATTCGTTTTGATTGTACGCCGTGTAATTTCTCTCCCCCCCCCCTCCCGATAGAAATTTCGTTTATAGAATATTGCGCGCGATTGGCAATTTATCTGTGAACGACACGCCGCTCTTCGGGAAAGTTTTCGCCTTCGGGAAACGCGTTCGTACGTTTCGTTCGTCCTTATGCGAGGGTGTTCTTTGAGAAATAAGACAAGGAAACGTAACGGGGGGGGGGGGGAGGTCTCTTGCGCTATCGGGCGACCATAAAATAGAATTATGGGTCCGAGTAGAACCTTACTTCTTGCTTAATCTGCCGGCGGGAGAGAGAGTAACACTCGCGTAACATTTCGCTTAACATCGCCGCGCTCGTTCTAAAATCTAGCTCTCCCGACTGTGCGATCCTATTATGCTCTTAATAACGTGCCCTCGTCTCCTGCGAATGTATTCATTCGCGACACTTCCGGCCCGACCGTGTCGTGCCGAAAGTTTCGCGCGTCCGGCGCTGCGCCGCCGCCGACAGCTTCATAAATACTTTTTCAGCGCGCTCCCTTAACTTATTATTAATTGCAGAAGCTTGAGCAATTAACTCGGCGGATTAATTGCAATCGTAAATCCCTCCGGGCGCGCGACAGCGCGGCGGTATTTCCGATGAGCGTCGCCGCGCGTCGCAAGCGCCCGCATTATTATTACGGCCTGTTGCAGCGAGCGTGTGCATACCGCACGCGTGCATCGACGCGGCATCCGGGGGGGCGGGGAGGGGGGGAGGGTGTACTGATGCGGCATTTAGGGGAGGTTTTTACAGCATTTCAGGGTCGCTAATGGTCCGCGCGCGAGCGAGCGAGCAAGCACAGGCTGCCTGCTCGCGCGACCATTAATCAAAAGCGGAGAAAATATCTTGCGCTTAAAGTGCGCGGCGCGCGCTCCCGCCGGCGCTGATATGCACGAAGCTGCATGAGTAATGCGCATAAATATGCGACCCGGGGGGTCGCAAAAGCTGGGATATACACGCGTGCATGCTGGCTCGGGCACGTGGCGTGCGTAGCTACGTGTGTACGAACGTGAGGTCGCATGATAGAATCGCGGGGGATACTCATAAGCATATGCAAATCTATTGCTCGCGTTCGAGCGGAAGAAAATAGGCCGATTAGACGGGTTAGTGGTGAAAACTCCTGACTCGGCGCGCGCCGACGCCTCGGCGATCTAACACGCACGGTGCTCTTTTTCCCCGGCTTTTTTCTACTTTAGGCTTGCGCGGATTCGGAGAGACGCTTGACCTCTTTCCAGCGTCTCGCGAACATGTCTGTTCGTTTCTTCAGGGAGAGGAACGATTCGTGAAACGATTCGAAAGTTGCAAGAAATCCGCGGTGGACCCGCGCGGCACCTAGCCGGAAAGCAGATCCTTCTCGATATTCAGAATTTCTCAACGGTAAACTCGTCTTCTTCGAATAATCACTCAGCGTGCTGCTCCGCCGACGGCGATAAACTGCGGTTAACTAAATGGTGCTCGAGGTTGCGAAACCCCTAAAAAGGGATGTGTGATCGCTGACTAGGCTCGATTAGTTAACTTTGTTCGTGCGGGGCTTCAGCCGCGAAAGCGTTACGCGCGTGACGTGTGCGACCTTACGGGCCTTACGGTCGATTCCGCCGCGGACTGACTGAACGGAAGAGCAAACGTTGATTAACATTTGAACGCGTTAAGTTCTCGCTGCATGCGCGTCACTCGTCGCGGTCGATCTCAGATCTCGTAATGCTCATGGGCAAAGAGAGATCGCGCCGGTGTGTCGGGGGCATTCAAACTGCGAACAATGTCCCCGGCGATGAATCAAAGTATACGGGTATTTGCACAAAGGGGTACATAATCAAGGAACGTTGGGCTTGGATTCAAGCCCGGTTGATACCTAGCTTGCTGGCGGATAAGTATCTAGGTCGCGATGCTTTCACATATTTCGACGATTATATGGAAATTATTCAGATTGATGGCCGCGAGCCCGGTGAAAGACACGTGCGTGTACGCATGCGTGATACGCGTGCGTTTCCGATCGCGGACGAGTGGAGTAAAGTCAATTTATTATGAGAGATATGTGAGCTGAGACGAGAGACCGCAAGCCGGCGGGGACAGGGGACGGGTGAATAAAGTTCCGACGGGATCCAAATAGATGCTTTCCTTATCGCTTTCCCTCACGCAGCTAACATTCAGCGAATTATATCCTGCAAGAAGGTGAGTTTGGTGTATGCTTTCGGTGAGCGCGCACGCACTTCGGCCGACACAACGAGAGATCACGGCCGCATTAATAGAAACGTTTCCTAACGTTCGGCCCGATATTTGCGTCGACGTGAAACAGCCCGTCGCGAATTCTGCGTGCGGCGTTACAATTACAGCGGCGATAAGCCGCTGCCCGCGGAGAGGCACGTTGCACGTCGCTTGTACAGCATGCAAATTTTTACGTCCGACGGAAGCGAAAAGCGCGATTACCTCCCGCTAGGAATAATCGGAATGTTAAAAGCGTGTTGCGCCGCACGAAACATCCGCGGGAGACGCACGTTACGTTAAGTACGTTCGCGGCCTGCCCGCCGCGCCGCGTCCGCTTCCGAGTTTACATTCTTGCGTACGAGACCCTGAACGCGAGCGCATATAATTATGATAAGCGACAATATACGTATGCGCGTGCCTTTTCAAGAGTTTTAAGGACGACCCGACGAATCGCTGCAGTGCGGTTACCGCATTGGCCGGTTCGCTCGCGACTGCCAGAAGCGGCACCTCCGGCCGATCGATCGGCGGATTCCGCTCATTTGACTCTTCCGCTATTGTTCTCGCTCGCATGGGCCGCGTCTTGTGTGTTCACGTGTGTTCACGTGTGTCGTTGAGTCTCGGTACGCTATCGATAATCATCCTCATATAATGATTACAAACGTCTATTCTCAACGGCACGATGCCGCGCTAAATATGCCGATCGCTCGAGCCGAGGTTCGCGTGAATTACTCGAATGAGAAATTGTGTTTTCACGCATGTGAGTGAACAACATGTATACATCGAGTGTTCGCGAGCGAGGATCTTTTGTAAAGGGTGTCCCAAAATTCACGCATCAAGTCATTTTGATAGAAAACACAGGTTTATAATTAAAAATTGTAAATTTTCTATTGATTCATTAAGTATACAGTATAGGGTTATGTATGGAATAGCATATCGGGTCTCCACGGCTTTGCTGGCACATATGCACTCTTTTGTTGAAATTTTCCATGACCGTTTTGCATAAATGTGGCTGAATTTCATTGATGCAGCGCTCAATTTCCTCCTTCAGGGCGTGGGTGGTCGTGGGCTTGTTGGCATAAACCTTAGACTTCAAAAGACTCCAAAGAAGAGAGTCCAACGGGGTTAAATCGCATGATCTGGGCGGCCTGATCTGATCACCAAAACGGGAAATTACACGACCAGGAAATGACTCATGCAGTAATTGATTTGTTTCTCGGGCTGTACGGCATGCGGCACCGTCTTGTTGAAACCACATGTCGTCCACGTCCATATCTTGCAATTTAAGCACAAAAAACTGGTTTATCATGTCGCGATAGCGAGCACCATTAAATGCAGTTATTGCCTGACCAGCCGCATTTTCGAAGAAGAATGGTCCGATGATGCCTCCAGCCGCCAAAATCCGCACCAAACAGTGACACGTTGTGGATGCATTTGTTTCTCAACAATCACTCGTGGATCATCTGAACCCCAAATGCGACAATTTTGTCGATTAACCAAACCATCAGGATGAAAATGAGCCTCATCGCTGAAGATGATTTTGTTCGAAAAATCAGCATCCACTTGTTGTTGTTCCATAATCCGTTCAACGAACTCTCTTCGCTGTGGTCGTTTACCCGATATGCTATTCCATACATAACCCTATACTGTGTGTACTTTATGAATCAATAGAAAATTTACAATTTTTAATTTTTAATTTTTTAAACCTGTGTTTTCTATCAAAATTACTTCTTGCGTGAATTTTGGGACACCCTTTACAACCGTTTAGCGAGGAAAAAATTATATTAAGTTCAAACTTCAAATGCGCTTTATGCACATACGCTTGTAAGCGTTCCTGCAATTCCAGCGCACAATTAACTGTCACTTTGAGCGAATTATCTATATTTGCGGTGCGTGCATAGTTCGAGTCGAAGGTTAATCTCGCTTGAAAATTCCGCCTAACGAACGATGTGTCCTTAATTAGCAATTAACGAAACGAGTACTCTGCGTCACTTACAAACAAGGGAAGGACAAATACGAGAGAATGGTGGCAAAAACAATTATTTGGAGCATTCGAGGCATTAAGTGCCTTGAATTTGCTCCATGTTAATACCAGATTATTTCTATTACACGGTTTACACGGCTTCCGCTTAAGCTGAATGAATGGTCGAGCTCTAATTATCACCGTAGGGATACGATCTGGGAGTACAGCGGTTTCTTACTCTTACTTTCTCCTCTCTACTCCCTCTTCCCTTTCTCTCTCTCTCTCTCTTTCTCCCTCTCTTTCTCTTTGTCCATCTCGCTTCTCGCGTATTTTCCTTCGCGTAAACTAGGAAATCGCTATTTAACTTAGATGCGCGAGGTGCTTATAGAAAAACCAACGCACGCTGTGCTAAACGAAAGTATATGTGAAAATATAGGACATTCTATTAATTAAAAAGCTCGCTTTAAGCAGATTGGCTTCGATGAGCATTGGAGAACGAAATGAGAGACGTTTCACATCTTACTTTCATTCTCTTATTCTCCTTTCAAACATTTTATCCTTATCATGGCGTTTTTATTATAAACAATGGTACTTATTAAAATTTTTATTAAAACTATTTCTATCAAACTATTTCTATTAAAATGCAAAAAGCACACTGGAAAAAGAGGAAGAAAAAGGAGAAAAAGAAAAAGAAGAAGAGAGAAGAGGAGAAAGAGAGAAAGAGATGATGAAAACTTGGAAAAATCTTACACGGCTGGAAAAGTGACACGATTAATTATATTTCCATTTACCACGTCGGGACTGTTTGAAAATGAACGTACAGAGAACGTGTAGAAGTACAAACGCATCAAAGTACGAATGAGCCTTCGAGCGGCGGGGATATTAATGACCTCTCAGGTCAATCTCCGGTGATGCATGACCGTTTCCCTCGTTAGAGACCCCAGGAGGAATCACGAAGGTACGGTTTCAGCCGGATGAAGGTCGACCTCCAATTATCGCCGAAGACGAAGGATACAACCTAGACAAATCGTGTCGTATGACTTCTATCTTTCTCTCTCTTATTTCCTCTCTTTCTCTCTCTCTCTCTCTCTCTCTCTCTCTCTCTCTCTCTTCCCGCGCTTCTGTCTACCTTCTTATCCCACGGTAATCTGAATTTAATTGCCTTCGTCCAAGAATTGTGATGGCAATAAAAAGTAATGATGGATTGGGAGTACTCTTACGGATATCGCTGCTATTACTATGTTGGGGATTAATGAAATTTGCTCTAATGCGAGATATAATATCTGTCACTGCGCGAAGATATGCTCCCTCTGCGCGCAGGAGATAATTGTGACGGGATATAATTGTGATTGCGGCGATGCGATATGAGAAACCGCAATTTCCTCCTTTATCCGCCGCTTCCTGCGCGTTAGTTTCTCGACGCATGCCACGGTAGCGCTAAGTATCGATCGAACGCCGAAATATAAATTTGCAGTCGGTATAAAAAGAAAGGAAAGGAAAAAAAATAGAAGAAAAAAAACTGAACGAGCGCGGCGTCTCTTGAAAATGGCTTGTTTAAATGCGTGCACGCCGGTGTAGTAAATCATCGACGCAGAAGCGCGATCAAGATTGCAAATGAAAATACGCGCTTCCTACAAATTTCAACGACGTTAATTAAGCCACTGAATTACGTTCGGAGGCTTACTTTTTCTCCTTCGACGTACATTCCGGGCACAGCTACAGGTATAAGCTTCGCGACACAACGACCTATTTTCGCATTAATCAGGTCCGCCGCGACGCGCCGCGGTAACGCATCGTGATAATTATATCGGCGAAAATTACGAAGATAAAGAACGAGCACGCTCATTACAGTTTATTTTAATCCGTTCGTTTACATATTTGCCTCGCTTCAATTGCGCAATTAACGTTCGTTAATAATTATGGGGCAAATGGAACGAGCGCCTCGCGCTAAATGAGTGTTCCCTTGTTCGCACTACCGATTTGCAATCGATATACACAATTACGGACGCATCGCGACCAATCTCGCGTCGCAACTAATCGCGGCTCACTTCTGTTGCGCTCTTTCTCTGCCTCCCTTCATTCTTCCTTCTATTTGCCGTAACATCTAACGTTTCCATTCCAAGAGCCGTAAGTAACCGCTCGATTGCATGCCATATATTAACGTCCGATCTCCGTGTGGTTACACTTTCGCTAATTATCGCGGTTCATTCGTAATGTCCCGTTAGTACGTGCCGCTGTGGCAACTTGATAATTACGCCGGTAATGATAATTGCTACGTACGTAGTAACGAATCCGCTAATTATTTCGATGTAGAAGAAATGAAATTTCCCACCGCTTCTTCGCTTCCACTATTCGCGGCGCGAAAATGAGAATGTAACAATTTATAATGAAAAATAGATATGCACACTATGCTGAAGCATTATAAATATTCCCAGCCTTGCACCGAGTTTAACATCCAAAGTGTAACATTTTTCTCGCTTAATGCCATATTATTCCATTAACGGAATTTATCCACATCGCCGAGCGGGAACTAACGAAAGAAAGAAGAGAAGAAACACGGAGCAAAATGAGAAATTATTTCGTGGGATGTGCGACGTTCTCTTATTTCTCAAATGAAGTTCAATTCTACCCTCGGAATTGCACATCGTGAGATTTATCGAACATCTGCAGGCAGATTTATTATTCGCTGATAATTAGCGGGATTTATGCGCCCGAGGTAGAGAGCGTAGCACCGGGAGGTAATCTTATCGGAGAGAGAAAAGGAAAGATAACGATAAGTCTGCTGCGGCAATTGATAGTATTACTTCGAACACGTACGCGAGCACGTACCCCTCGCGATGTGCATTAACGCTAGGTTAGTCTTCGCCGAATAAAACAGGGCAACCGAAGTTACGTAGTCCTCGGGGAGTAATGTGGAGCGGGATAATCTCCGAGCGAAACTGTAACGAGTTTATAGCGCGCGTTTAATCAGCGCCGTTAGTTATAGATGGTGGTAATTACGATGGGCAAACGATTTACGTAACTATTGAATAGAGAGTTAACCAGTAAATGGCTATGGTGTGCGGAAGCGCCTACTATGGGAGAGATATGTGTTGTTTATTCATAAGATATATTATATAAAGTCGAGAGAGAGAGAGAGAGAGAGAGAGAGAGAGAGAGAGACCGTTCATGCGAGAAATTAAAAGGGGATTAGACACCTCTCTTTATTTTATAATTTTATCCCTACGTACAAAAATAAAGATTATCAATTTGTAATTACCTGTTATATACATGATAATATGAAAATGGAGCAAATCTATATTCAGCTTATATTTTCGCCATAAAATATTGTAATTAAAAATCGTCTGTGAGTCGTCAATGATGAGAACGTTTATATATTGGGTTGTCCCGGAATTT
Source organism: Harpegnathos saltator (assembly GCF_003227715.2). NCBI lineage: Eukaryota > Metazoa > Arthropoda > Insecta > Hymenoptera > Formicidae > Harpegnathos > Harpegnathos saltator. Next base: position 2,753,671 of record NW_020230531.1, on the reverse strand, counting down.
TGTAGGAATTTTTACGAGAAACTTTAAATCCATAAACCCATATATTAAGGTACAGCTTAATTTTTTTGTTTTTAATGAAAACGGTCAAGATACATTATTGAATAAAGTTATGTCTAGCTGTTGAAAAGTATTGATTTTAACTTTTATTGACGTTTAACAAAAATTCCTACAAACCTATCGGATATCAATTAGATAACGACCGAATTAATATGCGTGTGTGCATATCATATTTCCGTGGCCAGGAAGAACCTGAATGTGCTACTGGATGCCAAATGCTACTGGAAATCGATCAGTCGGCCGACAACCTTGAGTTGCATATGGACATACTACGTACGCTTCTCCGATTCCATTAATGCAGTTTGGAGTATTGGACTAGCCAAATCAACTGTACTGCTCTAATTAATCGAGTCAACCGAATCAATTGGACCCTTCTCAAGCAGATCAAACGTTACCGATTCTACTGTAGCTATCGCTTTACTGCGGGAGATCGTCTCCATTCGCTCACAGGTTTCGCTCACAGAGTCGTTCGAAAACGCGGAGGAAGTATCCGACAAGTGAGATATCTCTCTCTCTATCTCTCTCTCTCTCTCTCTCTCTCTCTCTCTCGCAAAAGTTACCGCGGTTTTGCGGAAAACAACTCAAGAAATTACCAATTCGATCCACGTACACTCGGTTAATTGTGACACTCAGCGCGTAGCGGATGACCACAGCGAATGCAAATAAACGACGCGCGGGGCCTCATTCCTCAGCTGATCTCTCGGGGGATTTTATTTTAATGGAATTTTAATTTGGATCTTAATTATACCAAGATATCCAGCGCTGAATATTCAACGACGTCGTCCGGGAAAGAGCGACTTGCGAATTCACTCCGCGGAACACGTTCCTGCGGTTCGATGCGATCCTTACGAAACAGCCGTGTGTCACTTACGCTACGCTTGTAACTTGTCTTATCTCGCGACAAAAGGCGTCGGGCACGCTCACGGTTGGCGTCGTTTTCACTTCTAAAGAACAATAACACCTCGAACAATTCTTTCTTCGTGCGTATTACGTAAGACGCGCGAGCATCTCTCTTTCTCTTCCGCCCTGAATCAGCGGTGTGCTATTGCGAGCACTTTAATGTAATCGCCGGGATCAAGTCGCGACGCCAAATTATTCTCAAGGAATACGATACGTCGCGCTTCCGCGATTTCTCGCGAGATACCCTCGCGCGCTCGTTAATCTCGGATGTATCCGGTGAAATTTGGCGAATCTCGCCTTTTCTCTCAACGCCACCGCCGCTCGCTCCGCTTGTAACCGTTGTTGAGTTTCGTTGCGATTCATCATCATAAATCATGCTCGTCCCGGCTAGACAAGATTGCAATTAATACGCGTAGTAACGCGTGTAGACGTCTTTCTCGAAATCCTCCGGAGCGTGTCGTGAAATTTCGTCCAAATATTGTGATCCGAGTATGTCAAACGCGTAATGAGAGCGCGAGCGTGTATACTTTCTTCTATCTCTTCTCTTACTTTTCTTTCCTCGCGGTGAAAAGTGCGCCAACCTAGATCTCTCTCTCTCTTTCTCTCTTTCTCTGTGTCATCTTCGCGGCTCCCGACATTCTCGATATTCCGAGTGTGCGGGGAGAGTGTAATGTGAATATATAATGAAACGTTTCCTCGGGACGCGCGAATGGTTAAGCGACAGAGGGATTGCGCGAGACAGATGAATAGCAGACGCGGGTTAATTTATGCATCGTCCGGACGCAATCCGACTCGGCGGCTGAAAATAGCCCCCTGTATGGACATTCCCTTCCTCACGATGATAAAACCTACCGCGCGACACTGCGCGGCGGATTAAAGCCGTTTGTCCGTTTTCTGCTTCGTAAATGGTATTCCCTGCAATTCGATAGTCGCCGGTGTTAAACCCCTGAAGAAGGTAAAGTCGATTAACTATGCTGCCTCTCGCAAGAGCGGTAACTAGGCACTCGCACGTTGCTCCGTCTTTTCCATTAAATCCCCCTTTCCCCCCTGCGTTCCTCTTCATTTTGTTCTTCCTCTTTCGATGTTTCCCCGCCATTCCGTCGCCCGCGAGCCCCGTTCGCACTCTTTACTTTAAGAACGCGAACCTAAGTTACGCGAGGCGAAAGCGTGGCGTGGGATTCTTGCGGGATTATTGGTTTATGAACTCGGCGAGTTTGTTCATAGTTGTTCTACGATTGGCTACGCTTTCTGTCGTTCCGTCCCTGCCGAATCGGCTCGGCGGATCACGCAAATGTGTACCGGGCGAGACTTAATCTCTAAATATAACGGCATCTGTCGTTCAGCGGCGCATTCCGGTGTCCTAAATGTACCGGAGAACTCGCGCGCTCATCAATCACCGTTCGACGGGTAACGAAAGATTAACAGCGCGATCGTTCGTGTTTATCCAACGTGTTCGCGCACGCCAACGGCTTCTCCGTAAAATAATATTCTCAGGTCACGCAGAGAGGCGATGAGAACGCAAAGCGAGATGCTGATCGCAATCGACGAAACGGTCGTGAAACGCCAGATTTATGTGCGCACCGGAGACGCAACCGGACTTTCGCAAGAATATGGAACGTATCGAACGATGCATCGCGCTTAACTTACGTAAGTATTAAGTGCATATACGATCCCCGGCACTCTTGCCCGTCAGGTATCCCGTATCCGATCTCCGTAGGCTATCTCCTACGCGATTCGCGCATCTATAGAAGTTCTGGTCTGTTCGGAACAAAAGCAAAGCGTGTTGGTGAGAAGGAAAAGGAAAAATTGGAGAATTGGCAAAATTCTCCATTTACGGTGCGATATATTCTCTCTACACGCCCACAGTTATGAATTTGCCTAGTTATATCGTTGAAAACCAGCATTTTTTGCTACAAAAATTGTGCAATTTATATATATATATATATACATATATGGGCAATTTATATATATATATATATGGGTGTGTGTGTGTCTTGTTTCTGATAGTATGAAAATCGATAGTATACAGTAAACGCATTTGCGAACTTTTACATGAAATATTCTCCTTTCGTTTCCATTATTTTGCATAACCGACGAATAATGAATATCGAATAGCTTTTTGTATTCCTATCGCAAAGCTCTGTTTAATATATCGTCAATTTACATTATGATATTATAATATAATGCCAAAGTTTAGGAGAAATGCGTTTTCCAAATGCTTCTTGTTGTTTTCTTCTCGTAATCAGCGGATAAACACAAATCAAGATATTTCCGACAATTTACTTGTGAGATCTTTTCACTCCTCATTGCCTATAAGCAGCGTAAAGTGATAAATGCATTCCGGGATGAGATTTTTTTTTATTCTCATGTCCTTTTATGCAACGGCTTATCCGAACAACGTCAAACAAAGGAAAAGAAAAAAAACCAAGAATGAAACATGCGCTCCCCATAGTTAATTATTTTTCAATTTATTCTCAGAGTTACTTTCCACGTTAAAAAGCGCGAATTAAAAGAGTGAGCGCGAGTTAGGAAGAAACAAAATTCCGTCGTAATTTAATGTCTGCCCGCGACAGAAATGGCATATTTTCTATGCGAGCGAGAAGTCGCGAGGGCCGTCACACTGCAACATACAAAGGGAGCGAAAAGCCCGTGTAATTGCAGCATGTAAAAAAGTCGACGGCGAAAAAATTGGCGGCGTTTCTCGCGACGAGTGTATCATTATACGATGTCGCGCTGTGACAAGATAAGACGGAGCCGCGCTTTCGCGTGTACGTAATTATAGTAGAAAATCGACATGCCGTCTGCGGAACGGCGAGGGCGCTTGTTTGTTTGCAGTCCCTCGACGGCTTCTTTGCGGATACCGTAAATTGGATTATTATCGGTGCGCCATTTGAACAGGCAAATTGAATCAACGTGCAAACTGAACCAAATGGGAGGGTGAATGTGATTACCGAGCGGTCTGTGTTATCGGAGATTTTATAATGTAATGCGAAACGCAAAATAACTTACGAATATCAAGTCGGTATTGTCGAGAGCGCATCGAGAGAGGAGAGAAATCTGGCCATCTACGTAACTGACTCACCTGCAAACATAAAATAAATTACTGTTACGATTGTTGTATAATTATGTTATTACTGTGCAAATCAACTTCTATATATCTCTTATTTCTATTATGAATACCATCTCTTCCGTCAAGTAATCAAGAATTAACAAGTGCTAAGAACGCAATCAGGTTCGGTCGTTTTCCTCTCGCACGAACCAATTATTGTCCTTTCCACGTGATTATCTTTGCGCTACACGTACACGAACAGAGATATAACAGCGACAAACGAAAAAAATAACAGGGTTGAGAGAACAGCGGAAAGACGAATCTTGGCGGGGAATCGAACGAGGGAATTTGGCTCCCTCGACGGGAAGGGTGGAACCGACCTTCTCGATTAATCGTCGCTTTCGTGTGAACGGACCTTCAGGAGCAACGCGCTACGTGAATCCCTCTTGATGCGTCTGCGATTGAGACGTCTCCTCCCTTTTTGGATCCCTCGTTAAACCGACCTGATCCACCCTTCTCGTAGCAGCCATGCTAACGCCAGCCGCTAGGACTAGTTTTCGTTTGCACTCGCCGATTTCTCATACATTACACAAAATATTGGCCCTCGTTATACTTTCCAGGCAAATTTAGCTAACGCGATGGGTCAGTACTATGTTTGTCCAGAAACACGAGTAGTCTCAGGATTAGTGGACACAGGTTTAGAGAATCGTTACTCGTGATATTTCAAGTCAACCAACAAAAAGGGAATAACTTCAAAAGCGTTTTTATGAATAATGGAATAATCATCAATTCATCGGACAATTTGCGAGTAAAATATTGAACGTTAAAAAATAGATGGTGGAAAATTGTGAACTAAATGTCGGATTAGTTTGCATTGATCACAAATAAAAAAAGCCTCAATGCGCACTCTTTGCAAATAGCAAAGCATTCTGCATACGGAAGTATACAATCGTTCCTATTATGGATAATTGTGAGAATAAGGTTTTTTCTCTCAATTATGCGATACGAGTATATTGAAAAACGAGCTCGCGAACGCCCCAGTTGGCAACTGTAATACGACAAAGGCTACAGGCTTGTGTCACCTTTGATGGACTCCCCCTTGATAGGATCTTCGTGCACGAAACAAGGTAAGACGGGGTGACGGACAGAGGCCTCAAAGACTCGCGAGCTTGACTGACGTATCCCGTTACAACGGCAAATGGGATTCGTGTCTCGTTCGAACTGCTCTAAGGCGGCACTGAAACAGTTTCGCCGCGGATGAAACTAATCTCGTCTGCTTTCGAATCCGAAAGCAACTTTAATCGGACGTGCGATACTGGGTCGGGCGCCTGCTTAATTTGACGTCGACACCTTCGACGAACGTAACGCGCTCAATTTTGCTGAACATTCGATAATATCGTGGACGCGTGTGTACGCGTGCGCGTGTGATGTGTACGCTGGCGCTGAAACTTTTCGCGAGAGAGAAATTTGAAGGGAGAAGTTTCACCGCGAGAATTCCACTTCCCCGGGGTGTCATTTAATCGATCGAAACGAAGGCTGGAACTTGGAACGTACAACAAACACGCTCTCTTCTACGGATGGTAGTACGTGAGCAATTTACACTGCGGATATTAACGGAGTGTATAAACAAACACTACTTGGAACTACTTCATACTTAATGATCTCCGAAAAGGGAGAAGCTGTTAATTGAGGGAATTGAGGAAATATACTGAATCATACTCCAAAATATAATAATGATAATAACAACAACAATTATGGATACTAGAAATGATATTGCATGGAAAAGTTGAAGAAAATGATAATATTCTGAATAAGAATATAAGTGTCAAACTTTTACGAAACATTCCTCGTCTACGTTCCGTGTTAGCCAAAGCAAGCAAGCAAGCAAGCAAGCAAGCAAATCAAAGTTCCCGTCCTTCCGAAAACTTTTACCTGCGGGTTAAGTGACGTTATTCAATAGCGACATTTTTCTTTTCGCGAAACTTTGTCTTTGAGACGACACCCCGAGCCGCGGCCCCGTAAACGACGCTTTTCCAGTACACTAAATACGCAACGTTGCGACACTTTCGGCAACTCCGAAAACTTTGAAACTTACAACGCTCCCGTCCGCGCACCGAAGGGGAGTACATCATCAAATTTTGTCTCGCTGCGCTTGCCACGAGAGAATACGGCGGTATAAAACGTTTGATCTTCTCCGAAACTGAACGATATTATTTCCGAAACATAAATTCCGTGCGGAGACGGACCGCGCGGCAATTCATCCAGAAGGAACTTCAATTCTTCCAGAAGCTTGACTCCCTCGACGTCGCGGTGAGCGATCCCGCGATTACTCCGTCGTATATACGAAGTGAGGGAAGAAACGAGCGTCTTTGCGACTTGGCGTCTTGCGTGCAGACGGAAGTAAAGAGAGGAAACACCACGCACCATACTACTACCACCACCACCACCACCACCACCACCACCACCACCATCGTCGTCGAAGAATGGTTAAGCCTCGGAAAATTGAGAGCGCGCCCCGAAAGAGACGCCGCGGTGGCTTCGAAACTCCCGTCCTTCGCACCCGTGACCCTTTCGTCCTTGGTGAGAGAAGGAGAAGAGGGGAGGGGAAAAGGAAAGGCGCATTCTTCTTCTTCGTCTTCTTCTTCCTCCACCTTCCTCATGGAGAGACGAAGAGTCTCCTTCGAAGTTTCAGTACAACTATCCCCGGCAAACTTTATCGAACCCCCGGCCTGACGCCTTCGGGATTACATTCCCCGGTTGTTCCGCGGATTTTCCTCCATGCTTTCATTTCGCGCACCGGCTCGCGAGGTCCGTCAAGATATCGACAGAGATCCGATGTGATGATTAACCCTTCGATCAAGGGTCGATCCTTAGTCGTTCTCGTCGCGTAGATTATCAATAATATAAGCAAGATATCGTTTCGTCGGCCATTGGAGGTGTACGATGCGTCGGAAAAGAAACACAGTCGAGAAAGCGGCCGCGAATAATATTTACATCCCCATTGGGAAAAATTCTTCACGCTGCAGGGAGCATGTAAACTCAAGCAGAGCAGAGAAGAGCAGATTTAACCGCTACGCTCGCAAAGTCACACTCCCTAAGGCGAGCCCTGTAAATTGCGCGAGGATACTCGCAAAATAATCCGAATCCGGAGTCCGAGGTGAAAAGCGTGAGGAAAAAGAAAGTACGAGATATTCCCGCTCGTGTTCCCGCGACGGCGAATGCGTAATTCCACCGTCTTCGGTCGCGTATAACGCGAGCGCGAGCGATAAATTGGCGACCTACTGGAAATAGACTACACACAATGACGGAGAATAAAAGGAGAAAGGAGAAGGCGCGAGAGGGAGGTAGCAAGGGTGCGAAACACGCTGGAAGAACGAATAAAAGTTATTGGCGTGACGCACGGGCTGGTAAACGCGTAAGAAAAGGGCCGAGACCCCTCGCTCTTGTTTCTCGTTGCACGTCGGCCTTCGTTCGTCGGCGGACGTTGCCGGCCAAGGTGTCGGAAAAACAAGCAGCGCGCCGCTTCCCGACTGAGATCAAAAGCAGCGCTCTGCTCCGCGCTGTGACCGGATGTGACGCTCACTTCAGACCGATTATAGCACATGCTATAATCCATTCTCAATAGCGGCATAACCGCTAATTGTTCGTTATTCAACGAGTTCGTTATCTCATACCGCAATGCGCACGACAGTTCACGTGCGCATGTCTGTTGGTAGTGGAAAGAGACCGCGCGGACGGTGTGACCTCAGGCTAGCCATTGCTTTTGTCCCGCAATTTTGCCCAAACCGTTTGCGACCCGTGCGAACCGTGAATCTGCGCTATGCGCGACGTTGACGTTCTATCCGCGGGTAAATACGTTGAAAATTTCCTGGGCTGGGCGGGGAAAGGACGCGGGCGAGCGTAAGGGACACGCGCGCGCAGGTCCTAAGGGTCCCCTTTTTCAAACCGTTTCTCGCGTCCTTCCGACATATATAGACCTCCGGATAGAATCCGGATATTCTTTCGCGAGCAGAGCGCGTATTTCTCTGTAGCCGGCGCTCTGGGAAACGTCGCACAGTCGTTTTAATGAATACTTCAAGCGGTCCCGCGAAATTAGTTTCTGCTGGTAGATCCGTTCTCCCTGACTGAAACCGTCGTCGTCGTCGGTGGCTGCCCCGCAACGCGACGTAACATTGTAAGGGGATCCTAAGAGAGCTCGTGTTTTGCGGGGGCAAACACGAATGAGAGCCGGTGCGTTTAAATATTCAAGCGCGATCGCAATTACCGTGCGACGAAGCAATTTTCACGATGGCGCTTGTATTTCGGGCCGCGCGCGAATTCCCAACGGAGGCATATCGGCGCGCGCGCGCGTGTCGCGCCGATAATAATATAAAGTAGCCTCGTCTCGTAAACCAGCCTTTTTTCGTCCTATTTTGGCGCAACAATATTTTACCGTCACCGTTGCGAGTGCGCGCTTCACACGTAAATTCGGATATCTGATGAGCATTGAAACTAATGACGCTCTTAATTCGATGCGTGTATAACCGTGCGATAATAAGAAGCAGCGAAACGGGCTGTCATTTCGTTCGTCTTCATTTCGTATTCATTATCAAATTAATCGAGAAGAAAAAGAAATTTCACTCCGCTCTGATTGCCGTCCGGAAACTTAATACGCTTAACACGACCTCGAGTCTCCTGATACTCAATATCAGAGATCTTAAACAGATCTCTTGAATCTCGCCGAGAGAAAGAGAGATCGCAGAGGAATTCTCGAGAAAAGATAGAAAGATCCTGCCCATGTTCGAATTTTTCCTCGATGCTCTCGTAAGACGTAACAAGAAATATGTAGGTTCATAGGTGATCCGCAGATAGAAACGCCGAGGAGATGCTTTCGCAGCGCACGCCGCTTTATTTCCCTCGAAATCTCAAGGGTTACGCTTCGGTGGCGGACACGGACCGCCGCTATAATTTAACTTTGCCTTTTAACGAGATAACTATAAGTAATTGCGGACGGAATCAGCCTGGGCAAAGAAAGAGAACGAGAAGGAAGGAGATAGCGTGTGTGCGCGCGCGCGCGAGAGAGAGAGAGAGAGAGAGAGAGAGAGGAAGAGACAGAGGAGGAAAGAGAGTCTCCGGGTGGGCGCGTAAATCCAAGGAGCACAAAGCACTCTCTACTCAGAGCCATACTATCCGTCCCAATCCTCCACAGAGGACGAGTGCTCCTTCGACGACAGGCGAGGCTTTGAGGTGTCGCGACGGAAGTTGTTTTACTGCGAACCTGAGCGAACGAAACTTCCGGTACTCATCATGTCCGCCCAACACCCGCGGTGGATTCGACGCCGAGTGGGACAATCGGCGTGATCCAGTTCGCCTTGCGACTCTCCTAAGCCTGTTCGGAGGGAAATTGCTTTGATTGCGTACACTCGAAACCGCAATGCCGCACGAGAACTGGTATCGCCAGCGTAATTCACGGCTTTACGGGATTTAAGGCTCCCGTTTAAAGGCGCGCCATTTCAGCGCTGCAGCATCGCGCGACCGCGTCCCCATTTCTTACTAATTTTACAATACTATTGACGATCACCCCCTCCCCTCCCCCCCCCCCGACTAACAGGAGAAAGCGACATACCTGTTATCTCATCACGCGTTCTCATTACGTGACAAGCATTACATACAAGCGCAAGATGCAACTTGTCCAACCAACTCCGCAATGTCGTCGTTCTAAAAGAAAGAACGGAAAAAGGGGAAGAAGAGGAAAGCGCGAAAGGAAGAATTATGATATCATCGTCGTTAAATTCCTGCGGAGATCCGCGCTTGTAGCTTCGAATAAATCACGCCGCCACTCGGATAAAGTACTCGGATAATAATGCCGTGAACGCAATCATAACAGTAATATTCACGGCATTAAAAAGAGAGAAAGGTGTATTCCACGGGTCGACAACTCGTCACGCGCGAGATCCCACGGCTGAGCTTTCTAATACCAGCGAAAGAAAAAAAAAAAAAAAAAAAGAACAGACTGGTGATTAACACACATCGGCTGATGGGATCGGTAATCGTAGACGACTGCATCGCTCTCGCATCGCATTCTCGTGTTATTATCACACCTAGCGACTCGCGATGGAGGCAATGATCGCGCGGGCCTGAGCTATTTTTGATAGAAAGTTGCACGTCGCTGCAGATCGCGCGCCATTAGGGTCGCATATGTATGCGATCACCCACTTTCGAACGTGTTTGTAGACGCTCTGTCGTGAAAGAGAAATCGATACACACCGCGCCGAGAGGTGTGCGGCGTATGAGGCGCGTGAAGTAAACTCTGAAGAGTGGCTACGCCGGGATGGCCAATGTGTAAAGTTCCCCCTAGGTATACCTATCGAAAGTTAGATTACTTTCGTGTAACTTACGGGCGATGCGGTCCGCGGTTACCTCTCGAGCTCGATATCAAGCTGGAGCTTTGCGACAATGCTTAAGAGCAGGGGGCGGGGGCAGAGAGGGACGGGAGGAAACGAAGTCGGCGATCAGAGACGCAGGTGCGGATTATATCGCGCATGACAGGCGCGGACGTGCAGCAACGGATGAGGTAATGAGAACGTAATACTGTAAAAAGGGAACAGGTAGGGTGTCGTGAGAGGAAAGGAAAGAAAAGAGGAGGGAAGGGAGAAGAAGGAAGAAGAGAGATTTCCGCGTTAAACTTAGAGGATCAATTCGCGGTGGTAACTCTATTCAGCATCGGACTCGATTCCACTTCTTCCCCGCGATCTGCAGTTTTCGCAGAATTTTTTATGTTTTATTCTTTTTTCTTTCTTTTTATCTTTATCCTCCCGGGAACACTCAGCGTCAGAACAGGTGTCTTCGCGTTTTATAAAAAAAAACTCGGTGGAAACTCGGTGTGTGTGTTATTTCATTGCATCTTTAAATTGCGCTTCATCAAAGTATGTAATTAGCATAAAAAGATTATTATGAAGAGAGAGAGAAAGAGAGAAAGAGAGAGAGAGAGGGGGGCGGAATGATTTAAACCCCCTGCTGTACCGCCACACGCGCGTTTCTACTCTCGTGAAATATTACCCGGGATTAAAAGCGATGTCCGCCTTCAGAAACGAGACAGGAGAAAAATGTAACGAGACCGTGGCCGAACTTTAAATCATCTCTACGCAAATATAGACTTAATTCAGCAAAATTTCACTCCCATGCCCAAAGTTGCCGGTCGCGTTCGCCCGTCGGGGGATTTTGAGCTCGGCAATTTCGAGGCAATTACAAAAATTGAAGCAAACTTTTTCCATCAGCCGCTTAGATCGCATTTCGGGTCCACCTAATTGACGCCGCTTCCCGACCTGTCCTCTTGTTTACGGTAATTCCGCGATTTTTGCCGGCGCGACGCGTCGCCGCAGACGTCCCAACGAGGAGAAATACGGATTCCTAAGGAGACACACCCCTTTTATTCTCGCGGAAACAATTTCCCGGCATCGACCAGACGACGACGGATTAAGAATAAACTCATCCTCTATCTCCAGGGATGGTAAGAGGAAGCGGATATCGTTCGCTGGTGGATAATTATCTGAAAATGGGAGGACGAGCGACCGATTAAGCGGAAACTGTACCTCGCGCCGGATCCCTTGCGAGCGGACGAGCCAATTAGGATCACGCGATACCAGAGCAGTCGAGCTACACACAATCGCAATGTGTCACAGTTGCAAATATTATATTTGAATATGATGTGTACATATGGAACATATATCCTCTTGTGTAACTTTTTTCAAAAAATTAAGCAACGCGTGAAATATACAGAGATATGTGAACTATTGAATGAAATATAACGGGACTTTATGTCGATCGATGGATTTTACCGAAACATGAAAATGCAACACAAAATGCTCGTGTATCGCGGCCTCTCGGACAAAATTTAAATAATCCTCCGATCGCGCTCCGAAATAAATGCATTGTAAGGGGTCGACGTTGTAATGCAAAATTACTGTAATCTCATACACCGTTCGCTGATACGCCACCACGAACATCAAATTTGCTCTCATGTATAAGCGACGTAGGTACGTAATGATAGCGTATTTATCGTAATTGCCCCTATCATCTATCATATACGTGTCAATTTCGCGCGCGGGGTGATGCCGGCAACTTCCGTTGCGTTGCCAAATTGTTGGGAGATAAAGTCGCGCTGAAAAATCCAGGCTGAAAGCGCACGCGTTGCGGGCGCTTTATTTCCGAGTGAACTATAAATTTATTGTTCCCACCGCGAGATCCATCCTCGCTTCTTCACCCGACCGAGCGAGCGTAGTTTCTCTCTCGCACGGGAGGTCCTACCAGCCGTGAAGGGATACGCGCGTTGTATGAGCTGCCATCGATAAAGCCTGCTCGGATCGAACGAATACCGTGAAGCGCAATGGCGGACGCTCGACGAGGCGGACATCCGACCGGCGAGTTCCAAGGATGATCACGGCGTTTTTGCGGAGAAGCGAAATAGCGCCGCCGCGCCGGTCGCGAGGTGTAAGTGTCTCTTATGCGCCGCGGGGAATCCCCCGGTTTTAACGGCACTGGCCGGAAGATTGCCGGCGTCGTAATTGGACGAGCGCGACCGCCGTTTCCGGTCCAATAACCAGCACAGGTTATGACGAGACGGCTAGCTGGGAACTCTCGAAGCCGGAGATAAGAAGAGCCGGCGAGATAGTATATATACACCCCGTTACCGCCATCCGCCACCCCGTCGTCGTTAGTGCATACGACGTAAGCGGACGACGCGGACCCGCACCTGCGCCGTCTCGTTCTCGCGAATTATCTGTGAGGACGAGTGCTTTCTCGCGGCAAGTGCATATGGTCGTGATGAACGAGTTTCGAGGTAAACAGGAGGCGACCCTTCGCTTCCCGTGATACTCGTGGCGCCGTGGCGAGAAATTAAAGCGATCTGCCATTGACGAGCGAGAGTCTCGCTTCCCAACCGTTTAAACAAGCTCGGAACTCCGGAGGGTAGACGCGCACCCAGCCGTACCGGGGGTGAGTTTCGACTCGAAACTCGGTATATCCGCGGAGCGATGGGATCATGACCCCGTGTGAGCTTGCCCTCGTGTATTTTCAATCAGACCGGTTGGCAGCCGGTACGGAAGAAGAAGTACGAGCGCGAGGAGGTACGAGAGGGAGGCCCCGGTTCCGGTTGAGAAAGCGGCGCGTTGAATCTCGTTACCTCACCGTGATTTTGCCGAAGGCTCGCCAGAGATTCGCGGCACGAACGATTACGGCGGAACCAATCAGGTTTCTCCGGATGGCGTCTCGGGTACACGGGGGAGGGGGGGGAGGGGAGGGGAGGGGGGGGGAGGTAATAACGACCTGCGCTCCTCCGTCGAAACGAGTCGATTCTTCGTGTTCGTGCGTGCGCGCGTGCACGCGTGCGCGTTTCCCGTTGAAACGATCGCATTGTGCATTTTCACGTGAAAGCACAGCAGCCGGTGACACGTCTTCCGCTATGAGGAAGGTAAAGGCAGGCAAACGCGCCCGGATTCTCCAGCTTCTACAAATCCCATTACAGACGACAACATTAATTCTCTTCTCGCGCTAAGCACACGCTAAGCATTAATCTCCCCCATATTCGCGAGAAGCGAAACTTATTTTTCTACTCGTGACTGCGTTTTGCATTTTTCGAGATTGGTTGAGGCCCCTCCTCCTGGATTAAATCCGAATAGCTTCGTTGACACGAGCCTCCGAAACTCTGAAACACTCTATCTGCGTGTAAGCCCGTACTCTTTCGGCGCGACGCGGAAAATTGCCTCGTCGACGGTGGAATTTTTATATCGACGATAATTGCGCACGGCTTTTTTTCGAACGCTTCGTGCGCAGTTCTGCCATTAATTCGTTTCATCGTCACGGATGAAGTTTTTTTTTTTCATTATTTTTGTAACGCGCCCATACAAATCCCTCGTACATCGGCGTCCGGAAACCGTTGCGTGTTAAAAACTGAACGGAAATTAAACGTAACGTCGAACGAGAGTTAACGGATTCGATTGTCATGTAGATAACAATAGTTCACTATTTTTTCGCTTAATGGAGAAAGGGAAATGAATTGTAATTTTCAGTACGTTAGTTTCAGGAATACGTAGTAGTGGGGCTGTTCTCTGTGAGAGAGATTGATGAATCTCATTATAAGTACATACTTCGTTATTTTTCTGAAAAAAAAAAAAAAGGAAAATGACCATTAGTTGCTTTAATTAGTTTCAAGCAAAAAGAAATTCAGAGGAAATTTTTTTAAAAAGTATATACGGTCCGTAGATTTTCGAAATTAAATGGAATTAATATGATATTAGAACAGAGTTTCATCAGTGAAATGTTGATGAATATATTCGAGATTATCTTGCAATCATTTATTTTACAATGTTAAACTTATCACGACAAGTAAGCGTCTTGTATAAATTAAAATGCTATAAATAAATAACATTTTATTTATAGTTTTGCGCTTGCGTGATCTTCACAAATCACTGCTGATATAAAATATGCCTGTCGATGAAACGATTGTTGACGTTACGTTACAACAATAAAACAATAAACAGTACTATAAATTATTATTATTAAATAGTACTATAAATTATTATACCTAGTTTATCTTTACACACAGTGATGATTTTGCTGCGACAGGAAATCGAAAGCGACGTGACTGTCGTACGAGATATCCTGGTAATGGTTAAAACGAGAGATAATGGTGAAACTTTGCCCATCAAATTTAGTTAACTCTCGAAGGAATTCGTCCGGATAATGCTCTGAAACAATGTGACAGATCGCTACCGAAATATATTCCCACGTATGCGGAGGTAGGTTGTTTATTTATTTATCTCACAGCGCGATCGCTTTGCTTCAAACAATTAATACAAATAAACGAATCGACAAACATTTTGGTAGATTCAACTATTGAATGATAAAACATAAACTAATAAGAAAAGTGAAATCTCACAAATCCGCAAAAAGGAAAATATTCGAAAATAAAGGCTAAAAGGCTGTCAATAGAATTCCTGTCTTTTTGTATTCCGCTCCTTTTCCGAAACTTTCCGATCGGTGCAAACCGATCAAATGAAAAAAGTCAACTTTAGCCGTCGAGAATCTCACGGATACGTTTAAACTTTCCGGCTTCATTGCTCAAGGACGAGTCAGCTGTAAATCTTTTATCGGTTAGGTTTAAAGGACCTGTCCTCTCGCAACGATGAAACACCGAAAGAGGTCGAGGACCTTCCTCCTTTCCGCCCTTTCCACCCGGCCACCGAAGAGATCCACCGGAAGTTCGTGTACCATGGATGAGATTCCAGACACTCAAACTTCACTCGTGTCGAGGATCTATTATTGGATTCTCATTCTGTCCGCCGAGCGCCTTAGTCCTGCAGGAACTTGGAAGCTACTCGCGGTGATTGTAAATCGGATTCCCCTTGTGACACTGCTTCCCCCGAAGAAACGCTTTGACAGAATTCGTAACCCGACGTGGCATGGCCAACGATCATTGGACTATACGTCACATCGAAGCTGGCACTCCACTGTTCCTAACGCGGTCAGACCAGGACAGTTGACTGAAAACCGTGAATCCTAGTCTGGCCAAGTTTGGTCGTTTCGGCATCGGTCTCCCGGAAGAGCACGTACAATTATTAGGTATTGCTGTGACCTTTACAGCGCGTGGATATCTCGAACAAAATAAGCGGGTGTAAGATTTGACGGCTAGTTGTCATCACCTTAGTCGCCATACGATTTTTGGATATCGCGCGAGTATGAAATGCTCCACGTTGGCGATCGGCCGAGGCTTTCGAGGATGTGACGCGACTCGCCGCGCCGGGCAGATAGAAGAATTCAATAGCGTAGGATATCGCGTAGGATTAAAAACACATTAGGCGACGGGCAAGAATCCGGAATCTGCCATCAATTCAACTGAGGGACAAGCGGCGACGGTTGACGCGCGTTCACAGGGACGTTCTCTCGATGGGTACATTAAAATCACCACGTTAGGAGATAAAATTTCCCGAAGTCTATTAAGGCCACGTTGCCGATAAGGAGTAAACGTCGTCGACGGACAGCCGAACGGCGATAGGACGTCGTGCCTTGACGTCCCTCTTTTCTCGGGGTTACCATCGTCCGGAAGAAGGTTCCCGCTGAAGCTTCTCCTACGCGGCGTCCTCGTTCTTTGACGAGGCCGGAACACGTCGTTATCGTTAGCTCGCACCGTTCTCGCGGCAATAGCACCGCGATAAATGCTAACTGCGGTCTAGGAACGAGGACGTGGCTCGCCTTAGGAGGATCGTTTTCGTAACGGAGCGGGGCGTGAGCGTGCGCGTTTATCTCGGGAAGCTGATTGCGGAAAGAAGTCGGAGTCGGCGAGTCGATACGTTCTCGGGGAAACTTCGCCCCGATACTGACGCGAATCCTGCGGCTCCTTCAATGAAATGACGTGTTTCGAGAATGTACGAGTGTTGCTTCGCAATGATGAATGGACCATCGGTTCTTTTAATCGGACGACTACTGGCTTAGATCCGACTGTGAAATTTGTGTATTACATCTCGCGAAAAATATGACGAGCACGATCCTTACAACCGAAAGAATCGACTGCGAGACAGCCAAAGCGAAGAGTCGCGTCGATCTATTCGCCAGTGTCAGCTTTAAAGCCCGAACAATCGGGTTCGATGGTTGGGAACTTATGTTAACTAGTACAGTCCCGATCATCGCATAATGACTGACGGTAGCCGCAATGATGTCGCTCGAAAGGATTTCACGGTTTGTGAATACCGTGATGATCGAACCTCTAACTATTCATTCCACAGTAATCCAGGGTCACACGATCGATGAAACGTTAACACTGACCGGACACGAAATTGCGGTTTAGTTACGGAGAGTTTCGCGTTACCGCTATACAAACTCACCATGCATCAATTATTCGATTAGCCGCCGACGCTCGTAATTAGTTGTAACTTTCGCCACCTCTCGTTTTGCACCCCCGAGCCTTGCCCTTGCTTCGGCGCCAATCTTCTATGTTTCGTTTTAAATACGTAGACAGGTCAGTTTTGAGGTAATCCTTTGAAATTATTTCAATTTTTTTCAATCCTAAAGCAACATGCTTGATAGGATTAAACGATAGAACAAAGAACCGATTGTGAGATACGAGTGCAGAATTTCAACGGGAAATACAAAGGGAGAGAAGGTAGAAATGAATTTAGCTTTATCCGGTGTGTCCGTGTGTGTGCAAAGGTCAAAGCCTTCCGCCTACTTACTCTCCTGCGATCCTCTTATGCTTTCTTCTCGCGCGCTACCGCTGTCGTGACATTTGACAAAGCGAATGCGAGTGAATTCGTTCCAGCACTTGCGATATCTCGCTGATACACTTTTGATATTCCGCTTCGCGCGCGAGAATGTCAGTGCGAGAACAGGATGGCGAAGGCATCATGCGGGACGGTCGTTGTTGCGGCGCTTTTGAAATTATTAATGCCAATTCCAGCCTCCCCCTTTTCCTCTCTCTCTCTCTCTCCCTCACCCGCCCCTTCTCGACGGGCACTTACGACGGGCTAGGAATTTTTTAAAACTACCGCTATTCTCTGCACGGCCTCCTATCTTCCCGCCTGTATAAAATATTCGCGCTCGTTCGTAGGAGAATCTTCAGTCGACACGCCGCGCCGCCGTTGCGGATGTGGAAATGCACGGGCCGAATGACTTTTTGACGGAACCCGTTCCGCGAGCGTGCAACGCTCGCTGAACGAAATTATGTTTCCCGTTAGAAATGTCGCATCTCCGCGAGGACCTCGAGTCGCGTGCAACCTCCTCCGGCGAGTGTATGCGCCCACTCTGCACATTTTCCGCATTTCCAATCTTCGTATCGCGCGCGATCTTATCTCGAATACGTTTACATCGCAGTCACGTCCGAGTAGATGCCGTGATACCGAAAGTTTAGACGTTTCGGGGTCGATAGACCGATACGAGGGTCACGTTCCCGAAGATACGTCGTGTTTGCGCCGTCGGAATTCTCGGACGGAATTTTCTCGGCGATCGATTCGAGGGTGCAGGCGAGAGGACACGATAATAAATCACGGCCAAGTTTCGGTAATGGTCGCTGAAACACGAACCACGCGTAATCGTCGTCGCGCGCGCGGCGCGTACGTCGAATGTGCAATTCGACACGTACGAAACGGAACGCACGTACGCGACATCCCGTTAACTGTCCTAAACAAAGGTCCGCGAGCAGACGAATCGGCGAGATCGCGGAACGGAGGAAGGCGGGCTGTTCGCTCGCCTTCCTCCGTTCAACCTCGGTGAGGAGCGCTGATTAACTTGAAGAAATGATCCCGAGTGTTTGCACATCGACGCGACCGCTCGTTTCGCAAATTGACCGCCGCGGGAACACCAGTAACGTTGTTCAGCGCAGGTGGATTCAAAGCCATGTCAATGGCTCGCGTGATCCGAACGATTTTATGACGATGTAATTGAAAAAAAAAAGAAAAGTCAAAAAAAAAAAAGAAATGTTATCCCGCGAAATTTCGCTCCATGCCCTGAAATAACTCATGGGGCTGCGGAACCGCGTTTTACTGCTAATTCTTGCATAACTATGGCCATGCGTAATTTCGCGCAATCAGCTTTGTATCGCGCTGCAGAAAAATATTCCGCGTTTTCTGCGAGCCGACGTGTAGTCGGTGGATATTTTACAGACGGCCTGTATAAACGCGATAATTTATCCAGACAGATGTTTGCCGTGCCGCCATTTTTGCGAAACAGAATTCGCACGCTTCAGATATTTCAAATAAATCGCGCAAATTTCAGTGCTTCGATATCGGCATGAAGCGCATACGTCCGCTCGTTGACGCGCGAGTCGATAATGAGGCGAATTGCGTTGTAGCATAATTGTATTATAGTTATTTAAACATTGCATCAGCACGTGCGCGTGCGTACATACACACGCACACATATACGCATACACACAATACGTATCATCGGCACGCACATGTTCGCGCGCGCGCGCGCGCGTCTCTACGTTGCTGTTTATTCTATGCCGTACGACGCATAATCGAGGCATAATCGAGGCATAAGCGCGCACCTCGCGCGAATCCAGTTCGTCCCGCGCCAAGGACTGCAAAGTCCTTGGAAAGTTCCCGGCGGGCGAGTGTCCTCGGGATTATTCCGCGCTCTTCCGCCAGATGTGTAGTTTTACGCGACATCTTGCGCGAACTCCGATATCGAATTCATAGCGAACTCGGATTTCTTCTCAAAGATGCGACGTCCCACGAAATGCGGAAACGAAGATGACACGAACTTGAAAGAAAATGCAAAACTAGACGGCGACCGACTCGATCGAAATGGTGTACAGGTACCGCCGGCGCGTGAGGTCATCTCCCGAAGCAAAGACTGCCGCGTACGCGTGTGTGCGTAACGCGCGAGCACGGCGCGAGCACGGATTCCGTCTGAATGTTCAATCGACAGGATCTCCATGGCGGCCTTATTACACGATACGTCATCAGCGTCATACACATTGTCCTTGTGGAAGGTGTCTGACGATAATACATATAAAGTTCTCGTGCACGTGTAGATTAGGTCGAACTGAACCGAACCAGAATTTCCTCTACCACTTTTGCAAACAACCACATAAAAGTTTGAGTTATTAAATAAGAAAGGTTTGTGGATGAACCCTCGCGCGATTTATTAAATGAGATGCGATGGCGACGCTTACCGTTGCGTGCTTGTAGATTAGGTCAAACTGTACATAAAAGCACCGCATCCTTTTGCATAAAGACCACGTAAAGTTTTGAATTATTAAGCTAAGAATATCGGTGAATAATTGCATAGGATAATAACATATTGATCTTCTTTCTAATTGATAATTTAAAATTTTACGTGTTTTTTTGTAAAAAGATGTAGAACCCTTTTGCTTTGATCTAATTTAATACAAGCATGCGACGGCAAACACCGCCATGACAGCTCATTAAAAAAATCGCGCAAATTTATTCATATATTTTATTTAATTAACAAATTATTAATTAACGTATAATTAATATTAATGATAAGTTATAAATATTTAATTAATGATAAATATAGAATAAATAATAAATATTTATAATTAATAACTTAAAACTTTACACGGTCGTCTGCAAAATAGAGAAAATTTTGTTCAGTTTCACGTAATTTAGAAAATTTTATATTTTGTCGTTAGATCTTTATATATCAAAAACATACGTCTAAAGAAGAAAAAAATGAAATCAAATTAAAGAGCGTCGCGCGCATTGAGAATTTATATTATAATTAAAATATAATATAAACAATATTAATATATGATAAAATTTTTTTTGAGAATAAATTGCTCCCAAATTCCTTTGGGTTTCTGTGAGTGAGAGAAAATACAATTGTCTCGAGACATTTCGCGTAAACTTGTATCATCGAGACTAAGGTATATCAAATGTACGGTTAACCACTTGACTTGGTAGCAATTTATCATGAACAGGCTGCTTCAAAAGAGCTTGTGAAGTCATCTATAATCGTGCACAGGAATGTCCAATTCAATTTCTCCCATTAGTTTATTAAGACGTTGAGCATTTAACACGCGCGCTACGTGCTATACTTTCCACGTTTCCGGTTTCCTGCGTGCGGCGTAGCGATCGCGTCAAAGAATCTTAATGCGTGAGACGCGTCCGCAAACACTGTTGGGCATGAGAGAAAGTCGCAACTCTATGGTCTCACACACATACACGCACATATGTAACGGGAAACCCGCGATAAATTATTTATCAATCTGAGGTCTCGTGCACTTGGTAATCCGCATTCTATTATTCAGCGACCTCCATGAAGCAGGAAACAAAACGATTTCGCTTAAAGTGACGTCCGATTTTTTGACGATCAATTATTCAAACTATCATCAACATAGCTCGCCTCATGGCAACTGAGCATTATGCTCTTTGTCTCGTAATATTTTTTCTGTAAATCTATGGGAACCAAACTGAAACAGTATCAGTTTTCGTATCTGTATAAAGCAGGAAAATTTCGATATTTCGGTAACTACAGTGTTAGCGAGATATATTATACCAAATAAGGTTCATGAAATAAAAAACGATGCGAATATTCATAAAAGAACGAAGACGAAGCATTTTTGTGATTTGCAAAGCGATCTATCTACAAGCAGAGCATTGCTAATATAACGAGAATGTTATTTTGTCGTCGCATAAAAATTCTTCTCCCGAGGAAACTTGCGAAAAGAGATGGGAGCAATTTTCGCGAACTTCAGTCTCAAGCCAATACATTTAACGTAATTTAGAAAGACGTAACAAGCGCATGGAATAATAGCTGCATACGGCATACGTGTTATTTGAAAATGATCTCCGACATGTTCATAAAATCGTGTTGCACAAAGGCGACGCAAATGGAACCATTATCGAAGAATTTATTATTAAAGATGCACCAGAGAGAAAGAGAAAGATTGGAGGTGAAACGTGTAGAGGAAACGGATTCTTCTCAAGCCCTATCATTAACCGATACTTTTTAGAAATACCTTTTCACGCAACCGCGCATTAAACTGAAGATAGGCGAATTTGAATAAAAGCAGCTTGCTGTATCGCGGCTGGTGGGCGCCATCCCGTGGTCCGACGAATTTATTGCTAATTAATTTCGACTCGGCTGAGCCATACGCTCGAAATTTCCATAGAATCCGCGTCACGGCGCGGCGTGGCGCGCTGTAACCGCGTGTATTCGAAAAATGAATTACTCTCGACGTCGATGCGTCATATCGCCGTTTATTCGACGCCGCGGACGTGGAAAAAAATAATGCCCGGGCGCGTGACAGGGAGGGTGCCGATAACTACCACCGCTGCCTGTCTACAGCTCGTAAAACCGATTATTAATATTTTATTTCCGGCCCACGGTTCGTCACTCTTGCAGGCGCGAATTGGAAAATGCGAGCGGCGAAAATAGCCGCGCGCGGATATACGCGCGCTTTGGGACTTCCGCGCGTATGTATAAAGACAATCATTTATGCACGATCGTTAACTTTTATTTATATCTCTCCGCCTGTAATTAGAGCGGATCAGGTACAATTTATGGCAACGCGTGTAATGCGGAACGAGGAGTACGAGGTGGATTGCAAGAGAGTCGCGGCAATAAGTGTCGTTCTATCGTGCCTATCTATCCTTTGCCTTGTGTGCGCGTATTCAACTTCATTCATCTAATATGCGATGGAAGGTGAGATCCATGGATACATCTCACGTAGAGCGCGCCGAGGAATCACGTATATGCAATTTTGTCATTTCGAGGGCAAAATGTACGTTTCACAGAGGCGCCTGTGAGCGCATGCACACGCGTGATCGAGCGTGCGGGATGCGTGTACACGAGCGACTGCGTAATTTGAAATTGCGAAAATAAATTAGCGACACGCGACTGTGCGTAGTCGAAACTGAGGAGTAGCGTACGCACGTGCTTGGAGACAACCGGTTCCATGAGTGTGATTTATCGCGATTCGAGTAAGACATATTTGTCGGTGAAAAAGGATCGGATATTAATCGAGGGTCTCTCCATTAATCAAGAATACCGTGCCGATTCAAAACGGACAAAACTGCGTGAAAGGCGTTTTCAATTAATCGCGCGAGAGTACGTCATATTGCGCTACGAGACAAATGTCACTTCTATTCCGCTAAACGAGAATACCACGAAGGAACATCTGAATTCTTCGTCGCGCCGTGTTATGTAGTATAATTCTACACGGAAGCTCAACTGAGAGATAAAAAAGGATGAAGTATATGATATGTCAATTCGAAGTTACGGTCGATAAAAGGTGAACGGTGAAAACACGACTGGAGCTCCAGAAAGTAGCTCGTTAATCTGCCGAGCAGAATCGTCTTCTGTCAAGATGACAGAAACGTTCTTTACGAACGGATGACTGGCACATCGCGCGCAATCAAAGGAACTAATTTTCAATGGTCCACAGGTACCACTCGACTCGCGCGTCGCTGTTTCTCCACGTTCACGCCTGAATTAACGCCTTCGTGCGTCTTCTGTTCGCGCTAAATCGCGCACTGCCAAATTATGTGCGAGCTCTCCGTGACTCTTGATGTTCTCGTGTTACTGCGTAAAAATAAAATTTCATTTTACGCCTCGCGTGCGCGCGCGTTTCGCACTACGGAGCTTCGCGGGAAACGCGCATCGGGCCAATGGCACGCGACCGGAGTAATAAATTTTACGAGAAATCACTGACTGAGCGCTCCCACCACCACGTCGCCAATCTCGCCAGCCGGACCCTGCGAACTTCCGGTTTCGACGTGTACGCGGAAAAAAAGCGGCCTTACTAGTTGCGGTCTGCCTTGAGAGCGGTGTGAAGAGGCATTATTGAATTACAGATTTCGAATGGGCACGCGGTTTTACTGCGAACGCTTTTGCCGCCCTCCGTCACGGACCGGGCATCCTTCTTTTATTCGCGGCTCCAGTTCCCTCGCGGGGGTCGACGACGCCGCCACTGACGTCGACAATAAAACACATCCTGACGATCGTCGTTATTCGCCACCCCGTTGCTGCCGACAGCAATAATAAATTTTCCCATTGCAGCGGAGTGAAGCCGCACCGCTGGCGCCGCGCTACGTAGCGCAAAGTGCGTCGTCGGTTACAACAATAAAACCATTGTAAACGCGCAACGTATCCCCGGCGCTGTCTTTCGCCGTTCCGCGGTTCGTTGCAGTCTAAAAGCTGAGAGAGAGAGAGGGAGAAAGGAGAGTAGAATATCGATCGTAAAGTGAGCGATGTGTTGCGAGTACATCAATAATTTGCCTTATCGAGTTGAGGCATTAGCAGTAATTAACGGATAACATTTCAACGAAACTCGCTTAATTAATAAATTAATTTCCGATTGGATAACACATTAACGTCGCGCGCCCAACGGTTTAATATCTTGATGAAACTTTCCGAATAGCAGAATTTAAAAATAAATTTAAGAGAAATCGGATTAAGAGAGAAGGAATTATCGTAACGATAAATTTCTCTTCCACGACAAGAGTGCCTCGCGAGTAGCGTAAAAGTTGGAGGTATTTTTTACGGAACTTGATGAAAAAATTGCAATCTTTTTCCCCCAAAAATTTATCCCAAGATTAGAGCGCTCAGTAGGACATATCTTTGTAACATTTAATCCGCAAGTGACTCCAAAACGTTCCGAATATTTTTGGCTAAACTTTCACCGTTTCCTTCTTGGAAAGTTTTTCCTTCAAGCTCCTTCGTAGCAGAGAGTAGACTTTAGTGCGGCAAGAGAAATCGACCTTTTGCGATATTTTGAGTTTCTTTCAAGTTTGGAACGTGATGGAGGAGGCAGATGAGTTTAAGGATTTTCGCGGAATCTCCGAAAGGAAACAGAAACCGCTCGTTAGGATGACCCATTGAAAGAGCTTTAAACATCATTATCGGTTCTTCGTTCGACGGCTCCGAAAAGGGAAAACGGACAGTGTGAGGACGAGAAGAAGCGAGAAAACTTTCTGTGTCGAGCCCCTTTTACGACGGAAACTTTCCGTAGACTCTCGCGGTCGGCGATTGCAAGTCATTCATTCTGCTCTGTTCTCACGTTCGTGCGGGTCCAACAAATTTTAACTTTTATAACGAGAAATAATGGTCTTATCGGTTCAAGTGGAACCGCTTGAACCCGATTTACATAGTGACGTATAACTTCGACGCGCCACGATAAATCTAGTTTTAACACTTTGCCGAGTGTCTGCGAATTTGTACGCGCTCGCTTTTGTGATTCGGATATTACAGAAATCATCAGAACTTTATCATTCTCATCGATCACACGGTCGCATCACGGGATTTGCTAACGCGGGTTTTATTCAACTTGCGTAATGTACATGACATGAATATTAATTCTTACGCGAAACTTGGCGCGCTTCACATGAGTATTAAATCGACCCCGGCGTATTTTATGCATAAAGATGACGATAACCACCGACGTGTCCTGGGTCTTTCTAAGTATGCAAAATCATTCGGAGGGATTTTAATCTCTTCATCTTGACTCGAGAAATCGTACGGATGAAATGCTAAAGAAACAATGAAAAACGTTCAGGATGAAAAGCGTAAGAAGAGAGAAAAGGCGAGAGAGAGAGAGAGAGAGAGAGAGAGAGGGAGGGGAGGGGAGAGAGAAAGAGAGAGTTTTCGCGGACACCTCGGGAGATATAAAAATACAGACTTCTGATCAGGCGCGGCGGAATGTAGTAATTTTCGCTCAAGACTCCGAGATTTGAGACAGAACTTTATTTGTACTGTTTGAGCGGCAACAATTGCCGTTCAGCCGGTTCCGATAAAATTTCCACGTAGCACCGTCTTTCAGACGTTCGCGACCCCCCGCAACCCGCAGCGCGGGTATACATACACGAACAAAGCGAAATTGAAGCGGTATAAAGTGCTACTTTACTCATTTTCGTATTAACACGGCCGGGACGTATGAAATGCTCCATGTAACATGCGCGCTCGTCTCCTTCGTCCGTGAAAATAACCCGGCAAACCCGACGGCGGCGCCGAAGTGCAAACAGGCGCGAATGTTTGCAATTAGCAAACATCAGCCATCGGGGTGGAAAGTTCGTTGACGATTCGCGTAACATCCGGTGATTGTTGCCGGAAGTCGAAACTCGCTTCTGCAAAGCCTCCCGGGAATGGAGACCTGGCTCCGACAGTCTCCTCTCGTTCTAGCCGCAGCTAGTGTTGTACTTCCGAAACAGTTGAGGATCTTCCGCACAGTCGCGATAAACCGGAGCGGCACGATACTAACCCGCGGCAGAAACTACAGCACTGGCGGCGGCTACGTGATCTCCTATCGAAATTCAGACGAGAACTAAATCTCGACGATTAAACCGGGCAACATAACGTTTCGTATTTCCGTCCGCGATCTTTCTGTGTGTGCGTGTGTGTGTGTGTGTGTATATATATATGTGTTAACTGATCCAATTATTTTTCAATTAGGATATCAAACCTAAGAGAATCAACGTTATATTTTCATTAAAGAAACATCGACCGCTAATTCATAGTTCACGAATTTGCGAATTAGAGAAAGAGAGAGAGAGAGAGAGAGAGAGAGGGACGAGTTTCGAGCAATTATACAACAATATCGCATTAACGATTTAATATCCGAGCGATTTTCGTAGCGTTACGACAACGATGGCACATGTATCGCACGTGAGAGAATAATTTCGACGATAGGCTTGACGGAGGAGCTCTCGTAAATACACGAAAATACGCGACGCCGAAGGGACGGCGACACTTCGGCGCGCAAGGCTTCTGTAATAATTAAAGTGCGTCGCACGCTGCCAAAGCGACCCCCAGTAATTACGACAAACTCGAGGGTCATTTTGCTACGTAGAGCTCACAGCGCTTCGTTAACGTTATAATCAAAAGCACTGCACCGCTCAATTAATAATTCGCAACGCGCCCAGGTTAGCATATGATATAATACGTCGGTGCCGGTTGCGTTACACAAAATATTAGCCTCGGTGGAAATGAAAAATGAGTCGCGGCCAGCGCAATCGAATCAGCCCGATCGATTAAGCATCAACAGTTTTAATTGTAACTCGCCATCCCGCTGTTAAAACGCCGTATATAAACGACGTATACGCGACCCGACCGTCATTATGCGAAATAGCATATTGGCAGCTCGCTAGAATTCGCAGCTCAATACGTTTTGTTCGTTAGTCCGCACGCTGCATGTGTAATAACGTACGCTAAATACTTCGCTACCGAAATGCTAACATTAATTGTGCCGTGCGTAAGCAGCGTTCTTCGTCCTGCGCTCGGAGTCCACAATGTGGACGATCTATAATTCACGGCAGAACTCTCAGCGGGGGTAAGAAAACGTTTGAAGAACAGGAAAGAATAGCATTAGCAGGCGCAGAAGTACATTACACGGTGCAGAAAATTACGAATGGTATTCCGTCCTGAATTCTATTCGCGAATCGCAGATCGTAGATCTAAAGCGAGAACTTGACTGGCACGTTGCCAACGTTAAAAAACAGTATAGTCGCATGTATAGATAATAACAAGACGCTGCTTTTGATACAATTTTAGGTGTACATTTCCTGAAAACTGATTGCGTATCTTAATTACACGGCAATTCAGTCATAAAGCGTGTAACACAGCGGTGGAGGCATTTTTGTAGCGTTCCAGTTTCATTTTAATGAAACAAACAGCAAATTACGAGGAAACGGGACACTGGAGTAATCAACTTTTTTAATTTTCAATTCTCCGCTTCGCGACGCTGCGCGAGGATGCGAGACATTACAAAGGCTGTAGGCGAAACGAGCCTAGCATACAAAGCAGAGATCGAAATTCATCATGTGCCGTCTGGACGTAATTCCACCGGTGTACGAACGAATTTGATGAACAATAAACCCGGACTCGGCTGAATGAACGGAGCGACTAATGGGCAGCAACGATAGAAAGGACTTACTTCGCGAACATGTGTATCGAACGCGTGTCGCTTCGACCCGCAACTCAGCTTCTCTCATCCTGCCAACAGTAATCAGCAGTGCAATATCGCGTGTTATCGATGTTTTAATTACTTCCTTTGTTATATGTCAGTTAATTTAATTTAATTATGTTAGTTAAGTTAATTTAATTTGATTATGTTTCCCTTCCTTGATCTCGCGTAAATATCAGTATGAGAAATACGTCGCGTCTGTGAAAATAATTACAGCGGGAAACTCATCTGAAGATATAAGAAATATAAGAAATTAGCCGAGTCGAAATTTTACTTCTATATTAATTTCGCAAACTTGAAGAGCTAGCAGAAGATGTCGAGATAGAATGTTATGCAGGCTGTTGCCCTACGTTGAATGTGCGCAGGTAGAACATCGGGATGAACGAAAACATCAAATAATGCTGAAACAAATCCTTCTCCCCGGCCTCAGCACGAAGAGAACAACGGTAACCATTTGTAACCACAAATGCAAGACGCACAACAAGCCATGTGCTTTAGAATGCCCTATGGGCACTTTAGGCTTAATGCAATACAAAATAGGATTAATAGGATTAACCAGCGGAAATAGGCGGAACCGGCAGTTTGTCTATTTTTCGCATTTATCGCATAGATTATATCTTAAAGAGAAAGCTTGCAACTGATGCGGTAAGTAATTAAAGCGCGCACAAATAGGATCTGCGGAGATGCCAAAGGGACTCGAGAGGCTTGAGAGAAAAGTCTAAGTCAGCTTTGTGATGCGTCATGCGAGGTCGTATTAATTGCATTTTATGCTCCGGCGTTAGAAGTGCATGTCAAGTACAGAGGACCGAAATCTCTCGGTAACTTCGACTGCAAACCGACATCGGAACTTGTCCCGGTCTGGTAACCAGAACTTGTATGTAACACGTGTTCTTACCTGCAGGCATACCTAGTTACCGGATGCATTCGTGCTTACGGATGTCGAGTGCCTTTTGAATGTGTCTCGCAGCTTATTAATTGTTAATGCCTGGATGCAACTTATAATGATCTCGCACAGCTAATTTCAGTAATATAATTACTATACGCAACCTGCCACGAGCGAGCAGTCTTCGTCTCCCAGACTAGCTGACTGAAATGAGCGAGCGATTCGGAGCCGCTGCCGATAATAAATCGACCGCTCAACGACAAATGCGCGGACGAGTGAATAAATATACGAGCCATCGGCTACGTCGCAAGAAACGGCCAATAGAAAAATCAAATAGCGCGTAAAACAGAACGACGATCGTCGCGACGATTTCGTTGTAATGTTATTATGTCATCAAGGCAGAGCTCTCGCGATCGTCGTCGTCGCGGCAAGAAACGGATTTGATCAACCGACGACACGGCTGCCGCCTTTTTGCTTTCACCTTCAACATTTTTCACTCAGATCGAAAAGGTTAAACGGTGCCGTCGCGAGTGCACGTCAGCTAGTACAAGAAGCGTGGAAATATCGAAGTTACTTCAGCTTCTGCCCGGCGCTATACAGTGCCGCGCGAAACTCCCTTTGCGTTGGCAAAACGAGAAGTTTATTGCCATACAGAGTGCACGTACAACTCGCGGACTACCTGTCCACACTCGAGTAGCTTGGAAATGAGTTTCGCAGTGTTAACCACGATCTTGACCGCGGGTATTGCCGCGATACTGCGTCAGGCGGACGCGACACGATGGCTAACAACAGGTCGAATTAACAATACATTAATACACGCCTTCCGCCGAAGGTTTCGCCTCACCCGGAAGATGGGCACGTGCAAATGACACTGAGCAATAGCGCTCCCGGTTAGAAAAGAGAAATTAATTAATTAATTGGACATCTGACGATCAGTTTTTCTTTTCACGGCAAATTTTCATATATTATTGATCTCATCTGCCTGTACAATGCACAGACGAGAAATTTTGAAGTTGATTTAAACTTAGAAAACTCAGCCGCGCTGCGCAGACTGCTTTGCAGTTTCACCCACATTTGTTCGTTCGTAAATTCGGCGGGAGGTTATGATTTTGAATAATTACCTACGCATGCACTACTCGAAATCGTTATCCGTTTAATGATTAGCAAATTCCCGCAAATCACTCGACCGCAATTATCGGTTACTGATTTATCAATGAACCGCCGCATTATTACTGTATTTTAGCTAATGGGCATAGAGATGTACGGTCGCGATTGCCAAAATTTCTATTTAAATGGGATTTAGCACTGCGCTGATATATAAAATGACAAAGTTACGTTCTGTATACAAACCACATCGCTAAGCGAAAGGTGTGCTTTGTTATCCGTGAATAAACCAGAAATATGTTGAGAGAGCGCGTGCGACTTGACGGGAGAAAGATAACGCGCGCAACGGCCATCACGATTTCCATTGTGTGTTTAATGTTAAACGTTCCGAAATAGTCGGGATAAACGAGCGTTTATTGTTGGCACGCGCGGAAAAAGTATTGTACGGGATTCGTTAATACTATGAACGGCGTGATAAATTTTCTCGCGCGATAATGGACCGATGAGCGCGATATCGTATTTCAAAACGTTACAAACTCGTCTACGATATTTATGGCATGTAATTCGTTTAACATTATTGACGGAGATCGTTATCCTGAGTCCCGAGCCGCAACCAGAACGCGACAAATTATCGCGCGCCTTTTTCAGAAGATCTCGATTAAAAAAGTCTAAAACAATTTTCTCGGTCACTTTCTTGATATTTGGATTCTCCTCGGTGTTATAATAGTGATAATAATAGAATAACTAAATGTGTATTATTTGCAAAGCTATGTTTTTCGGCTTCATAAGTCCACTCTATATAAAGGAGCTCTCGCGAAAACAATGCAACAATTTTATTTTAACCCTTTGTATCCTGACGGTGCTTCAAAGTACCGTTCTACATGTGCGCTCTTGAACCTTTTTCCCGTGTCCTACATTTCTCGGTCGGTACTTACAAATACCACGTCAAAATTTAATCATTGAATTGTTACAAAATTTATTTTCCTGTCTTATGTTTATGATATGCCAAGAGTTATTTAATTACGCAAAAATTTAATAAGGTCTTGGGTAAATTAATTTAGGATATAAAGGGTTAAAACATCTTTCAAATTGCAGGCATTTGAAAAGAGAACTGTATTTATCAGACAACTCTATGGAAATTCTCGGCAACTACTGAACGTACAACTTAAACTTCGCATAAACAATTAAAAATAATTTCAAAATTCTTTGGTTGTCTTTGTTGTATCGATGGAAAAAATAATTTTTACGTTTAAAGTTGATTGCTTCGTACCCGACATTATATAATAACGGTGGGACTGAAATCAATATGAGTCTCAATGATAGGTATATAATGATTGTACTGTACGAAGCAACTGTATTCACTGTAGTAACCTGTCATTCAACTTTCTTGGAGATACACTGACCCGATTTAATAGCTGCTTCGCTAATAATGGTGGAAATAAGAACGGATCCTATAATAACCGTAATGTATATACCAACGTCGCATGAAGTTCTTTAAAATCCTTTCAACAACCAGGTACATCGGCGGGCATGATAGTTATTCTTCGATAATAAACCCGAGAAGCCTCAAATCTGATAATTTTGCAGCATTTCTTTGACATTATACTTGTAGCGACACATATCGGCTTATATGGTGCGTAACGCGGCCATGAATATGCGAATATTACTAAATATGTTACGGTGAATTATCGTTGAAAGCATTTTCAAATATTCAACAGGATACGCGTGATATTTTATCTACTGAAACATTAAACTCATTAATACGGTATTGCATCGTGTATAAAAGATTTTTTAAACTGATATATGCGCATGACGTGTGCAAAATTAAAACGGTAGCCGGCGATAAAATGAAATTTGTATTTATTTTATTTTATCACATGAGGCCGCTGGTTCTTCTTGTGAAAAAAAATTTATTTTGCCTACTTTATTTATTTCTTTTCATATCGGCGTAATAAAAATTCGAATTCAAACCTCCGATCGAATAATAATCGTCCATGTAAATGGATGACATAATCGCATTCACGATCACACACAGGATGTTCCAAATTTCTATCGTGTTTACTTCTACCCGTGTAAAATTGCTCTCTACCGTCGTGCGCGTCTGAATCCAACGCCGCAGCGCGCACTACAATACGGTATCGGTGATATATCCCGTCCATTTGCAGTTCGATCTAATCGTATTTCAATTTCTTCCATCGGATGGGCTAGAATGGCCGACGCGAACTAGCGCGAAATGTAACCCGTAGCCACCATAAACTACGGGAAGAGCAGAAAAGCGAGCGGCTACTCAGCCGATCGAATATCGCTCGTCCAGTAATAACACAGAGGTATTTTGCACTGTACAATCATGACATAACGACGCGCTTCTCTTCGTGAAGTCCCATTACGACGCATTATCATTACCCATAATCAGGTGTGTGCACGCCTGATCCGCTGGATCATTTACTTAAAGCGTAAAGCTCGACTATCGTCATTATTGGCGGGATTAGAGGAGAGATATTCCGCGGACACATTAGCATTGAATATACCGTAATAGCTGAGAATACTGTAAGATACGCTTGTCGAAAATTCATCAATTTTTATAGCGCGCAACTTAATGATGAAATTTAATCATAACTACAATATACATCGTACATTTATTCGGAGTGAATTCATAAGAATCTCCGTGCTTTTGTATTGGAAAATTGCCGCGACATCTGTCATTCTTGTGGCAAATTTTTCTCGCGGAAGGAACGCGCGTCTTGACGATATTATAACCGCCATTATCCGCCATAGTTAATAAAGCAACTATGCAAGTAGCTCACACATCAGTTCGCCAGTTAGTAGCAGGAGTAGGATAATAAACACCCATTATCGGCTAACTCACTCAATATTGCAGTTTACCGTAGGTCTCTAGAGGATCGCTTACACGGCGGCGCATGGAACACGTGGTGCCGCGATGCATTCGTTTCTAATAACTCGCGCGCTTAGATTACCGCTAGCTTCCAAAATTCTGTACTAGGCACCTGCATCTTCGCTCTGATACGCGAGCCAATATCGCGGCAACGGTGCGATAGGATCGATACGGCATTTGGGAGTCGTGTCGGGGGATGAGCGGGGTTCTTAACATAAGCCGGGAGAAATCATGGCATTATGCGTTACATGCGTCGGCTTGCCTGAGGCTTAAGCCAGTCGCCAGATCGAGAGAGGTGTTTTTATGAAATACATGCAAAGCTGGTGACTCTGAATCAATCAATTATCACGGTTGAGTGCGACGTCTCGAGAAAATGTGAAAACGCCGGAGAGTTTCGTTTTGCCGCGAGCTACGCGCACGCGAAGTGTTTACGCGGCGTCGTATAATCGTTCATACTCGATTTTTCCAAGCATCGTAAATGTCTCTCTCTCTCTCTCTCTCTCCCCCTCTTTTGCAGAACGCGAATTATTTAAACTGGGAGAAAGTTCCTTCACGAGAAACGACGAGATGAATGAATCAAATCTTACACGTTAACGAAATATTTATACCGATGATATAAATATTTTTTCACATCACATTATTTGATCATTTTTATTCGTACGAGGAACATTTTTCTTATAGTACGTTCACATTTGTAAAACATTATTATTTACTTCGTCTTTTCGTTTATTCGCGTTTGAAGAAATGGCACAATTTCGCTTTATTTGATCCTCCTTCGATACTCTATTTTAGAAAGCAAGACTGTTACCGGGGTCCAATATTTTCTGGCGAAATTACTACGGAATTGTGTAACTGCAATTATGTTTTTCTGCGTTACGATGTAACAATCAGTAACGGTCTTGCAGCAATTAAGTTTTTCACGGCTCCATGAATAATTCATGAATCCCCCGCGTTGTATCGAACAGTTGTTTTATAGCATCGCACCTGATGTATATATACGAAGCTCCCTCTTATAAACTAGCTTCCATAATGCAAATTGCGGTTATGCCGCCTTTGAAAAACTTAACGAGACCCAGCAAACACAGCTACGTAGCTACAGAGCTACATTTTAAAGCGAAATGATGAACAAGAAAAATTCAGTTTTTCCTCTGAAAATCGATCCTTCCTTTCTCGATCCTCATAACGATAATTCACGCATTCATATTGATCCAAGTGCATTTATCTCGTTGCTTTCCTCATTATGCACGAAATCTTGAAATCTATCCTATCTATCTAGCTGAAATCTATCCTCTTCGGCTTATACTTTCATAGGACTGTGGAGATTTCCGCTCGCGGGAGTTTCCGTGCGCGACATTTTCTAGTCCACTACACCTTGAAAGGGCACAGAAGTCGTTCTACCGCGAATTCGGAGTACGCGAAGGTGGCTGTACTAGACGCAAGTATGAGATCCCTGGAATTCGGAGGCGCCAATATGTAGATGTATATAACGGTAAGTACTACTTGGAGGGAGGCGCGCGGGACGGCGGGCAACTTGAAACTCGACCTGCTTAAGGAATACGCATCTCCGGATGGAATTTAGATCAAGCTTGACTTTATTCGCAGGATGTCACGATACCGCAATCTCCGCTGAGCAATCCTCTTTACAAAAATTTTACAATTTTTGCGATAAGAGATAACTCCCTCGAAAGCACATTTCAGAAATCTAGATAGATATTTCAGATATAAGATATACCAAAAATTTTATTTTTACAATTTTTATCCGACACGCGTGATTTTTATATATATGATGTTTTAATCAAAAAGTTGTTTAAAAAGATACTGTGTAGCATAGAAAACATAAAAGACGTGCGTGGTATATCTTTTATCTTGAAATTAAAAGATGGCAGAAGTTACATTAATATTAAAGAAACAGTTCTCTGATATTACTCGCGCCATTACGACTTTGAAGGGATTACCTAAATACTTTCCATTATTGCTCCTACGTGGACGTGCTCGCCTTATGAAACCTACCGAATTCCACAGAGCTAAAAACTCCACGGGCAAACACAATATTAAAATACCCGGCACGGAGAATCGACAAGAAAAAGGAAACTTTATGCACAAAGGATTAAATCCGGCGTGGGCGTTGAACGTGCTATTTTTATTTCTCATCGAGCGCGCATCGCCGCAGTTTTATTTCGAAGCGTGCTCGCCTCGCAACCGAACACGTCTTGTACATCTCGGGAGCGCGGGAGTATCGGCCGGCGATGCGGTGGTAGTTTATCACGAATCAATCGCTCGTATCCGGAGCGTAAAATGAATTTCCACTTGCGATCGTTAAATCCCTTCAGGATTACCGCGCTCGGAGTTCGTTGTTTCTTACCAGGAATTTTCTGGGTTCTGACATCTTCGAACACCCGACGCGCACATGCACACGCTCACGCGCGCTCGGATGCACGTGATATGTGACATGTATATAATGCACGGGGTTTGCGCGCGCCTCCACCCCTCTCTCCGCCCCTCACAATGACCCGAAGCGAACGCGCACCTTTCGGAATATTCGATACGCGCGCGGAGGGCTTCGCCCGGCACGTTGTATCCTTCCGTCTCTTCGCTCGTGTTCAATTATGTCGGGGATGATAGGTGCAATTAGCTGCAACGCCGATCGCTCAAATCATACATAAGCCTCGGTGTGATCAGTACGCGTACGCGTGTACGCGACTGGCGAATACACGCGTCCTGCACACATAGCACATAGACGTACGCACACGTGCAAGTGGACAGCAAACAAACAGGTTCGTTATAGCTATATCCACGCGGTTAAGTGCAGCCGTCAGACCGTGCGCTCTGCTGGGGAAATGCACAAGACTCCGATCTTGATTGCATCGTGACGAGGAAATGTAAAAGAAATGAAAGGAATGTTCTCGATGTAATGCCGCTTTCGGCGGCGGCATCGGTAGAAACACGTGGAAAATGACGAGACATTGGTCGACAGGCAATAACTATCTGCGTGAGTCACAATTACGATCGGCTCTGTGAAATTACGTATCAGTCGCATCGATGAGACGGCTACAATTTTGAATTGTGTTGCCAGTCGCAATTTCAACGGGCAAAGATATGAAGCGGTGATGATTGAAATAATGTTATTCGATAAAATTGAATAATACGGAATAATGAAATGAAACGCACATGTCTTTCGCGAGTATCTGTGTATTTTTTTAATTTCGCAATTAATAATTACGGTTGCATCGTGTCATTACAATCATTGATTGCGGTTAAATCGTAATCAATACACCGCAACACAATCACCGTTGCGTCGAATGGACCGACGGCGAATCCGCTTAATTAAGGCGAAACGACGCACATGTAGCTTTCGAAATCGTCGGAGCTACGATGACGCGGCGCGACACTCACGGCGCTTCACAATCATGCTGATCATCATCGAAGAAATTCAATCCCCGCTCACGGAGGATATTGCGATCGCGGATAATTCGCACTCTCGAATAATAAGGTTCGAGGTTTCTCATTACCAGAAGGCACGAGCCTCGCTCCAGGTCTCGTTAAGACTTTTAAAAGAACGGGGCGGCGAGAAACTTTGCAGATCTCCTCGCCGGGGGTGAGTCCGCTGCTCGCCACCCCCGGCCGCCTCGCGCCACCTCGTTATGGTATTATGAGGAAAACGCAGCTGAGCATGAAGCCGGCGACGAGGAAGAAGGAATAGGAAGAAGAAAAGAAACAGGGAAGCCCTTAACCGGGCGTCGCACGACTTAACTGCCGCGGCGGTACAAAACGCGCGAAATAAAGATTTTTATCGCGTCCCGTCTTTCTCTCCTGCCTCCCACTTCTCTCTCTCTCTCTCTCTGCAGTCGTCGAACTTTAAAAGAGATCTGTAATTTCCGCGAGATTCCGTTAACGCATTCCTAGTGCGTACTCGGTCGTTCTACTTGCTGTACTCTCTATTAATCTCTTCCTTCTTGCACCGGGATATCCATTAATGATTTCGCGAGCTGACGTAATACATCCTTCAAGCTATTTGATGAGTCTTTGAGGTTCACCTTCTTCTTCGTTGGTTCCATCTATTCTGATAAAGCAATCACCTCAAAGTAATGTACTCATGCGTTACTTATGCACAAAATGCTGCGAACGCGCATACTGCCTTTCACAGATGCGTGTAGAAAAATTTGAAGTAGGTATTTTTAGTGAAAGGTGATGATTTAGTGATGTATCAATTAATTTTGTTTTGAAGACAGTTCGATACAAAGTATTTTGTGTCGCTTCAGGAAGCAGTTCGATGACGAAACATGAAAAATCGCGTTTATCGAAGCGTTATTTGCTCTTTGCTGCACGTCTCACGTATAGATAGTTCAAACATTCAAAGTGTCGCGGAATATTTGAATTTGAAATGAGTTCTTTCCCGTGAAAATCTTTCCGTTGATATATTCGACAGTGTGTTTGAATATATTGAGAAAATATTATGTTGGGAAACAAACACCGGAGTTAAGGAAAAAAAAAAAAGGAGAAATATCCCTATCATTTTAAAATATGAGTGATACGAGTGAGAAACATTAGGTAAATTTATCGCGTATTTCGTGCGAATTTCATTTACGAAAGTTTACGCGAGATTTATTTCTCTTGTTCGCCTTCTTGCGAAAACTGCACCAGAAGCATATTGCCGAAGGTCCACGAGTCTAAAGCTCGTTGATTTCAGTCAAGTTATCGGCTTCCCCGGAGAGAAAACCAGCTGCCTCGAGACCTCGGCGATTTCAAACTACAGTGATCTCATCTAATCACCCTCTTTAGGATCGCATTAAGCGCGATTACACGTACAATCGTGCGAACGTGCGTCGAGAGAGGATTTGGAGCAAAATAGAACAAAATAGATCGGTTACGAGGCACAAATTGGGGAATTTGTCGCAGATCGCCGTGCAATTTCTCCGTTTTCTTCCAACACATTGAAACACTATCTTCTACAAATTTAACAATCTAACGTGTACGACGAAATTATACAGAACATGCGATAATGGAATACACGAGCGAGCCGAAATTCAGCCGACGACGGGTGAATGCAATCAATACGTAAAACGTATCGCACAAACGTGCGATCTTAGCCGAGCTAGGCGAGGGTCAACAACCCGACGGTAAAAGAAGTTAACGAGATCGCGGGATCTATGTATATCATAAGCGAAGAAACGTGCGCGTGATCAGAATCTCGATGCACTCGCTGTAGCTGCAGGTAGATCTACCGATTCCTGATTGCGTCCTAATAAAGGGGCGTAGGTTAAACCCCGCCCGAGGGATTTCACGCGCCTCACGAGCGTTCACGTTCCGCGCGCAGTTTCAACTAACGGCAAAAAGAATATCTCGCGCTCTCGCCAAGAGACGAACGTGGCGATTGTCCCGGTCTCGAGCGAAGAGCGTTTCCGTTCACGCCGGAAGTTAACGCCCACGGCCGAAGAGTATACCTCGGTAATTTGCAGCCGCAGTTTCGCTCCGAGTGTTCCGTAAGCGGAACGCGGAAGCGCGCAGCGCGCGCCTCTAAGCTGCGCGCCTCTAAGATGCGCGCAGGCACAGGTTTGTACACACCTGAGAACGGCGCGTGCCTGACCCTGCGGCGCCTAAAGCAAATAATTACACGGCCTGGTAAAACACGCGCGGGACATGACGGATCGCCGAGGAATCTCACGTCGTGCGTGCAGCAGAGCGTGGCTACCGCGCGTGAGTCTGATAAGTGCCGGCAGACCTGATAATTAGAGCCCGCAACTTTGTAATGCGAGGCCGAGTCATGAATCGTGAACCCCACGCTCGCTGGATATCGGCTCGATCTCGATCCGACACGGAAAACCAGGTCGCAGGTGGTAAACCTGCCGCAAATTCCATTTTCGAATACGAGCATTCGAATCGAATCGTCTCGGCGATTGTCGCGTTTGGATTTTCGCGGACGAGCGTAGCGATCGTCCTCGTGTACGTGTGTGCACGCGGGAATTATTCCGGCTTTAAATCCTGATTAACCGTAACAGTTCGCTGAAAGTTCTGATTTTACTATTGTTATGTAGAAAGTTCGTCGAGGAAACTTTTCCTTTATTTGGCTTATAACCGGTAACCGAATAGCAACTCGACCGTAAGAGACGGAAACTTCCGAGCGCTACTAATTGCTCTTGACGACGTTTATTTGTTTGTTTTCCTGTCCTCGACGAACTCGGCTGCTATATAGCCATGAGCCACGGATTTGCGGCTCAGCTCTTTGCGATACGCGCGCGCAGGTGAAGCACGCCGGGATTGATATGCAAACAGTTCACAGTTGCGGTTTCATCCTTACGAGAATCGATGAGTTACGCGCATTGCTTGTGTTTGCCCAGAGAGGAAGAGGGAATCACGCAGCTCTTCGCTCCGTCCGAGGGAGATGTAGAGACCCAATTAAATTTCGGCGTTTTAATTAAACGCGATTAGTTACTGAGATCTTAATTAAGTGTCCTGAATTCTTAGCGCTACCCGCGTCTCCCGGTCCAATATCGATGAAGCGAAAATCGGAATCTGTCGCACTGCACGTTCGTCGCAATTGTCGGTATCTTCGTGTTTCTTTCTTCCTTTTCGCGGGGGACACGTCGAGTGCGCCCAGAAGCGTTCGGCTACATTGGTAAATGACGGGTCTCTCTCTATCCTGTGCGTTCTAACAGCCGATCTCTCGTCCTCCCGGAGGTATACAACGAGAGTGACAAACGAGGCTATTGGAAGCACTCGTCGCGTTTCGTACGACTGCGTCGTGTCTAAATATATTCACCAGTTCGCGCATTCCCCCCCCCCGGTGGCAAAGTGCACGAAGCGAATAGACGCGCGGATCCATGCAAATGTATCGCCCGGCGCATATCTTCAGCACGTCGCTGCTCGATCCAGCGGAATGGTACATGGACAGCAGATAGCGGCGGAATTACGACCGACTGATACAAGAAGTGATATTGAATTTCGGGGATTGTTTCGTGAAACTCGTCTACGCCAGAGTCCATTCTGTTTGGATTGAATTCGCGTTCCGTCGGATAAAAAAAATTTCTACTCGTACACTTGTATAATATTATCGGTTCGGAGAGTGCAGAAGGAAAGGTTCAATCAATTTCCATCATTCTTAGTCTTAAAGATCAGTATTGATGTTCCAGAACTCTCTGGAATGGTAAACTAAACTGGATTTATATGCCTCGATTTTCCGCGAAATACGCAGTCGAGAGAACCATAAAAGTGTGATCTGTGTGAACAGTCGTCAAAAAGGTCATAAAAGTAACGCCACATTACAAAAGCCTGCGTGACGAAATCGTTATTTCCTTTCTTTCTTTTTATGAGATTCCATCAAACTACGATAGGTACGGTCGAACGAATAAAAACAGTCGTCTAGCCCTCTCCCCTCCCCTCCCCCCCCCCCGGTTAAATGATATAAATTTCGTATGATAAGAACTTTGAAATGATTCTCCTCCTCTTCATCGAAAGTTAACTCTTCAACGTGACAATAAACACTTAAATATGAAAAAAAAACTGACACGTACACGACCGACTTTAAATTGAATTTAAATTCTGCCAACGCCAAGTATGTTTTGCGATTTAAGACGCTGAATTT
This sequence comes from Harpegnathos saltator, assembly GCF_003227715.2. Classification (NCBI taxonomy): domain Eukaryota; kingdom Metazoa; phylum Arthropoda; class Insecta; order Hymenoptera; family Formicidae; genus Harpegnathos; species Harpegnathos saltator. The sequence continues at coordinate 2,713,811 of NW_020230531.1, read as the reverse complement.
TATTGTATCTCAGAGCGCTTATCTCCACTTTCTCATAGAATCCATCCAATGCGACGTACGTAACTCCCAATTTCTTGCCGCGCATCATTTGAAAACACGTCAATCACATTATTTCACGTGCAACTTCATACGTCATTAATGGATATTCTCATTCGATACTATTTACTCGCCTGTTTCATGCGCGATTCAGCTCATGCGCAAGTAAACACGTTTCACAGACCTCTAACGAAGAACACGAGCCAGGCTGTGTACTTAACTGATTAACAGAGTCGAGCTTGTAAAGTGCGCTTAAAGCCGAACACACGTCTTTCATCCTACAGGCTGCAAAGCTGCCCTCGTTCCTTACTACCACACCACCACTACTATTATTGCTACGCTACTGCTGCTGCTGCTACTATTACTATTATCACCAGCAACACCATCGCCTCCACTACTGCTGTTACTACCACTACTACTACTACTACTACTACTACTACTACTATTATACCAATACTACTACTATCGCTGCCCTACTAACACTATTATACTTGCTATACTTGGCCCATTTTACGGTCATTACGATCGTCAGCAATTTTTATTAATGCTACAGTTAACTTTAATTTTGCTATTGCCATTTTCATTAACGCAATAGGTTTACTATTGTTAAGTGCGTTACGTCATTCTGTCGTTAAAAGAACCAACACTTGGGAATGAAATGCGTTAATGTTTCATTATTTTTCTATTATCGTTGATAATACAACAGATAATAATAATAACAATAAGGAAATAATGAAAAAGCGTAAGCTTAATAATATAAATTTACATTTCACACCGTGGACAATTGCAATATCTACAATTGCAAACGCAATTATCAAATGCTTACGATAACGGTTTACCGGATACCGTCAACCACCTCCGCTTGCTTTACTAACGCTAACATGCTAGTTTTATGAATGGACATGTCATGTCATACGTGCTTAAGGTTATCGATCGAATATAGTAGTCACGCAACATCGTAATCTTGCAGAGGATATTATCAGTGAATTATAATGGCACACTTTCTGATAAGATAGCACCTGACCGTCATCAAGACACGTCTGAAGAAGGAAGCGCTAACAATGATAACGCGATAAAGGTTTCTCCGAATTTTGCATCGAAACACGTTGCTTGAAGGCAACATACACATAAATATAAGAACTCGAAACGAGAAACGAGAAACACAAATAATACAAAATAATATAGAGAATGTTATTACGATATTCATCATGTGGCTCGTGCAAAGATAAAATGTTGTTCGTGAATGATTTGACTCGAGTGACAAATAATTCGCTAGTTTAACAGGGAATGATCATATCACGATGTAGCCGTGAGTTAGACACTGCTGGCACTGTTATAATCGAAACATCATTAATGTGTCAGGTATGCGTATAAACGTATGCACAGTGAGTGCGGGAGTGCCATTACGCCTGTCATAATCAACGCTGAACGAGGTAACGATGGCAACGACGAGTTAGTCAATTACGTCTTTTCTAACTACTCAAGCATTATGCTAACGACCGTTATAATTCGTTTACAATCGGCGTTTACCTGCTGATATTTGCACCTGGAGACTTTGTATGTGTAAATGACGAACAAGTTGGCGACTCGGTTGAGGTAAAAGCAGTTCAACGTGTCAAATTAATTTACATGGTGAATCGTAGCCTTCTCTATCGTCGAAACGCCGACGTCATACGATGCGTGGTTGTGATATCGCGATAATATTTCATCAAAGAGCTGCAGTTCGATGGAAAATAAATTTGGAATACTCCGTTCCCTCCTCAACAAAGCACAGCGAGCAGGAATCAGACAGAATTATCCGAAAAGTGTCTCGTGAAAAGTAGCAAAAAACACCATCGCTTTTATCCTTTGCTAAAGGAGAGAACTTGTCTTCTTCCACTCGTTTTCTTTGGCACTAGTTTTTTCTCCGCTCGTACTATTCATTCGCCACTAGTGCGATCGTAAGATGAGAATGAAAAGAGCTAAGCGCGAAAAGGGTGTTAAATTCCGCTAGATGTATTTCCTTTCTGCCGTCCGGTTTGATTACCGTCACACGGCATTTACCGCTGATCTTGTTAAAACTTAAAAGTCATCCCCGAACGTTCCGCGCGAACGAATATCGTATCGGTTTTTCCCTGCGCCCGCTCCGCCGGAACAAGCGCGATAAATTTTTCGCGCCCGCAATATGTAAATGAGGCATCTCCTCGCGGCAGCGCAATAATAAAACCATGAAGATTATTATCGAAACTTTAACAAGCAATCGGAGTAACCGGGTGGTCCGCGTGTTCTGGATAGCCGTTATAAGAGCTCTTGGCGTGACATGGCCACTTGTGGGATGAAATGCAATAAAAATATATCTTTCATAAAAGAGACGTAAAAAGTTTTGCAAGATGTGCACACGGCGAAATGAGCTTCGTAACGTGTCCTTTTACGTTCGATAGTGTTAAACAGTTCGACCTTGTCGAACCGATAATTCCGATAATTTCCCGGACCGTTTGACTCGCTTCTACAACGTATCTATATCCGGTATCGGATATACCAAGCAATTATTCAGTCGCGCTCATTTAAAAATTAAAAGAAACCAGCGGTAACGGTTTCGATCGAACCGCTTCGAACACATTTCTCGTGTTTTTCCTTTCCTTTCCTCTCTTTGCCACTTTATCTATTTTCCTTTTCTGATAAAACTTTTCCAATACAGAACTCGCATAGGTAGAAGATGTTGCCGGTTGATCTTCGGTGATCGTAAGAAGTTAGCTACACAGTGCCTCTCGGAATTTCCACTGTCCCATCCCCGATTGCAAGACTGCGGTTGCGATCGATCGGTCTCTGATCGATTGCGCGCGAGAGCCCGCCCGCCCCGCCATAAGCAGTGGTGCGATACGTAACGGGGGAGACCACGCATCGTTGACAAGATCGGCACACGCGAGTCCCAAGTTGACGTACAGCGTGAAGATAGCGGGACAGACGACGGGATAGATAAGGAGAGTGAAGAAAGATGAGGCGTTCACGTAATACCGACCCGGCGTCAATGCTCGACATGATCAATCGTCTTCCCCTCCCTCCAACCCTATCGCCCGCCATCCCAGCCTGTCTGCCTGCCTGCCTCTACCGAGTAGGAAACGTGATCCAGGAACAATATTGCGGCGATGTTCCTACTTCGACCTGGCAATTTCCACCCCCTAGGTACTCATCGCCTGCTCACCCCCTCGGTTCCCCGATCCCTTCAAGAAGAATCTCGCGCCACTCCGTTCCACCGGTTGAGATGAAATCCTTATGAAAAATCACCGGGAAAACTTATACCTCTCCCTCCTTCCCCTGTCTCCTCCTCTTGTTCCTCCTGCTCTTTCTCCCACACTCGTAATCTTTCAGCGAGTCGGAGGAACCTGAGATAACTTTGAATCGCGGAATATCGCAATGGCGTAACAAACTTGCTATCCGCGCTATGCAGAGAGAGAGAGAGAGAGAGAGAGAGAGAGAGAGAGAGAGAGAGACAGAGCGTTATAATATATCATTCGATGATGCGGTTTAGCGTTGCGTTTGTTCAATACTCGATTGCGATGTATAATAGCAAGCAATCCGACGATGAATCTCGTCGGAAGATTCAGCCGTGGAGATTGCGATGGATGTGTAAGAAAATACCGAAAGTATAAACGGAAATAATTGCAATCGATAATGCGCAAGCCTGCATCACAATTTTTTTCTGCAAGTACGTATAAGGAATGAGAATACTAATGTTTATTCGACAAGGATTGCTAACGAAAACGCGTATTTGCGCGCGTATTTGTTGACACGGCAAATATGCATAATCACTTTACGCAGGCCTTCGAACAAAATTGCATTTCAAATTTCATCACAATTCACTTGGCTCCCGCTCTCGGGACTGGTTTTTGCGACGCGACGCTTGAATACTCCGTTAGCGAGCAGGTATTTTTCGTGTTTTTCTTTGCTTTCACGGTGGAACGAGCTTTAACGTTCTCGCGATGCCTCACTTCACGCTTTTCGTCACACTCCTCCGTTTTCACCGGCGATTTCCTCCCCGATTTCGTTCGTCTGGCTTGACGTGATCTACCAGCGACGTGGCTCAATTATACATTCAACCCCTCGTCACTGACAGCCAACTTGGCCGCGCTCTGTCTCTCGCACCGCGTGCGTAACGCATATCAGCGGGGTGTGCAACAATTTATTAAGCAACACGTGCGCGATAGATTGTCATAGTGCCGTACACAGACGGCGTTTATCTATCACATTGCAGCTTGAATATGTCGTCGCATTAAAGTGTGACTCGTACGACGCTCGATAGCGATCGAATTGTTTCGCGGGGGAAGCTCGTGAGGTAACGTGGGAAATCAGTTCGAGACTTGTGGGGCCGATCAGTTGACGAGGAAACACCTGTTTCTTCTCAAATATCGTACAGCAACGCAAACAAACGTCGCGGACGGCAAGCATTCCCCGCGGAATTTTCGTCAAAACTAACAACTCCGGCATGAAAGAGGGGAAAGAGGACTGGAAGGGGCAGTTCTGCTCCGGGTCCATTCGGAATAAAAGGGGAGCGAGCGTAAGGTAGTCGAGGCATGACGAGTTTTAAATTTCCCTCGTCGTTTCGCGGCCGGGTATCAGCTGGAGGGTCGTAATGTCGGCAAAAATCCAATATCGCATTCAATAAGCCGCGCCACGGAAAAGATTCAACCGCATCCGATCCTCGGGGCCCCGCCACCACAACGAAACCACGAGAGCGTCTTTGGCGCCCCTATCGCCCTCCCGCCCCGCCCCACTGCGGTCCTTGATGATCCCGGCACCGTCCGGAAAGATTTATCCCTGTCCTCCGTGGATTGGTCGAGTTATTCCGCCGGTGGAATGGCTCATCGAACAACGAAAGCCACGGCTTGGCGTCGTTCGACGGGCGATTTTATTTCGCCGGAAACGAACTCGACGACGGCAACGTAGCACGCATAGTGGAAATAACGCGGAAACCACAAACAATGGCGGAGGAAAATTGAGAACAGAATTGAAAGGACTATCGTCGCTCATGGCTCAGTGTTTCTGGACGCGATTGATAGGAACTTTTTTTTTTTCCTACAGGAAACTCGATTTTTCGTGTACCGTGTGACGAGAGAGAGAGAGAGAGAGAGAGAGAGAGAGAGAGAGAGAAAGAGAGAGAGAGAGGGGGCAAAGAGAGAGAGAGAGAGAGTTCACAAGCAGAATTCACCATGAATACTCGATTAAGGCGGGAGCAATTTTTGTTTTCTCTTTTTTTTTCTATAAATATCGGATATCTTGATGAATCTTTAATCTCCGTCGGTGGAAGGATTTATTGGATTAATTTAGACTTCCCTGTTTTCGTTCTATCTTTTCCAGGGGTTTTATTCTCGCGTCCGTTATTATGTAATGACAATTGGATTGATGGAAAAATATCGCATTTAAAGATTCAAATCTAAAGCGTTCTGAAGCGTAAAACGCAAGCGGCAGACGCGAAAAATACGCATCTCTGTCATTGCGTCGCGGTGTATCGAGCGACCAAATAAATTTATGGCTGGGTGGATCAACTGGTCGTAAACCGACTGCACACGCACGTCGTTTGCACGTTAGCTCACGTCCATTAGCAAGTTTAAAGGCCCCGTTCCCGATAACAGTACGGTAATAGGCTGGCAAAACGAGAACCCACTACCGTATGGTGTTTGATGGCTAACCTTCATCAGAGGATGGCCGTCGACAAATCTCTGACAGTGTAGCTATTTTAATCACTCTACGATAATCTACCGCTACGTCCACTTTATTGGTTCTAGCCAATAATGCAGCGACGTCGGACACTTGTTGACCAAGTCTTTTAAACGTCGTGTTATATAAAGTCACTCGAGTATACTGAAATTGCGCCCAGATTTCTCCGTGTGTATTTCAGACAGCTCCCGGTGGTTATCTCACAAGAGAAGTACATCTTATTTTCATCTTGGTCATCGATCAAGACACCATTACTCATCCGTGTTGTCGAGAGATACGAGAAAAACGGCAAGAGCTTGAGAAAACCGGGCGTAAGGATATAATTCCGAGCTCCGTCCGCGAGGGCAAGACAACGTTTTATCCTATTGTGTCGTGTAGGTAGCACGCGAAGTATTGTGTCTTGTCAATGAAATCGATTCGATTTGATTTTCCTGTGCAGCGGCAACGGCGACGACGCGGCCGGCGGCAACAGTGGCACGACTTCTTTTGCTTCGCCGACCATGAATGGAGCTCGCTCGCTCGCTCGCTCGCTCGCGCTTTGTCATATTTTACGCGCCCGTGCTCCCCGTAACTTCACTCCACCGCGCCTCGGCGCCAAGAATACAGAAGCAAAAAAAGTCAAAATGAAATTTCAGCAGAGAGCCAAGCGGGGCATACAAAAGGTTCATTGTGCGTCACACGCGTGCCCCGTTGCGCTGCATGGGTATCGGGCTGGAAACTGTGTTAAGGGATAAAAGTTATCTTCGATTCTTGAGAAAGCGGCGGACGATCTGAGATATCGATTGCGCCGGGGAGAGCCCCGCGGAGTATGCACTTGAAATATATATATATATATATATATATTTATATATATACAGGGTGTTCATTTGAAAACTTTCTAGCTAATTATCTCGAAAACGATGAAAGATATTAAAAAAAGCTAAAACACGTGTTCCATAATTTCGAAGGGGAAAGAGAATGGCATTATCAGTTTTTTATTTGGAGGGCATTTTCAATGTCAGACTTTGGAAATTTCAAAATTATTAAATTAACAAAAGTTAAGACACTATTATAGTAATATATTCTTGATAGTAAATAAAGTAAAAAAGTCTAATACTATTTTTTCTTTCGACAAACAGTTAGCGAGATATCGTAAGTTAAATGTTGAAAAAGTTACCAAGTTTTCCTTAAATGTTTCAAAAAATATTAGGCAAATAAAAAAATGTTTCAGACAAAAGTTGTTAAAATTGATTGGTAGAAAAAGAAGATATAATAAAAAAGAAATTGGGCTTTCTATTTGAAAAAATTAAGTTGACTTTCAACTGACCTTGAAAATGCCCTCCAAATAAAAAACTGATAATGCTGTTCTCTTTCCCCTTCGAAATCGTGAAACGCGTGTTTTAGCTTTTTTTAATATCTTTCATAGTTTTCGAGATAATTAGCTGGAAAGTTTTTTTCAAATAAGCATCCTGTATATACATTGAACGTGCACCGTCGCCGAAAAAAAAGTTTAGCCGATGATATTTTTGATGCTGCTAAACCTGCTTAACATCACGTAATTTCTATTCCACGAGCAAAAGTTGTACCTTGCGCGAAAGATATCTTTACTCCACATGTTCTCTCGGAGGCAGAGTAACGCAGACATTTATTTTTTCAAATGGGAATAAGTGCATTCGGTTGTAGCAGAAAGCTTTCCCCCTTTTCATTTTCCAGGGAGAAGGCTCGCCAAGAATTTATATTGACTCGTGTGAGGCATGCGAATTAATATAAGTACGAGAAATGCACGAAATAAATTCTATTAAATCGGTCCCCAGTTTCTTTCGCCTTTTAATATAATACGTTACATAATTAATAATAAAAATATTATCTCGTTAATCCCGAAGCCGCTGCGGTTGGTTTGTTTGATCGCGCGTGCCTGGCACGAAGAAGATGCAAATTAATCCGACGGGATGCTGTCAGACACAATGTTTATACTCGAGAGTTGTGCAATAAACAAATCAAATCCCGCAGCTGAAATATATGTACCGCATGCATTTGATGGGGGGGAAACAACTGTTTTGGATGCGGTAATATCCGCGGATGGTACGCAGTACCATCAACAGAAGTATCGATGCCAGAAATATGTTACGCACAACGTTCTGTTAATAACAGCGCACGTAGAAAAACCACGTATTTTCGCAAAATGCCAACGGTCAATTTCTGCCGGAGTATTCAGGACGAATCCGTTCCCGTAAGTCGCGTATTAGAACGCGAATTGCTTTCCTCGGAGTGATCCCCGCGAGTAGCCATATGGCGTTCGTACATGCCCGCGCTTTTCTACCGCCCGAGTTTCGGAAATTTCACCGCTACCTCCTTTTTATTTCTACTTTTGCACGACGCAGGGTTACGAGGGGTAATGGACGGTACAGGAGGGGTAGCTGTGGCGAAATAAGGCGATCACTATGCATTCGACGCTCCGCGACAGCGGCTGTGTCCTAAACGAGGGGCGTTGAGAAAGGGGATGGTTTCTAGGGATGTGGCGTTCAGTGGCGTAACATGAAGATGTCTGATTTCTTCGGTCTCTCTACGTCGCACGAGTAATTTTATAGACGGTTATATTTATCACGCGAAGAAAAGAAATTCGGTAATATCGAGGCATGTGAATCTTCATCGCAAAATTCGAAGGGAACGAAAACGAGAGCGAGCGGTATCATTACCCAACGCAAATTTCCATTATCGATACTATCAAAAATATTCTTACCAACGTGAACGGCAAATATTTTCATCGGCCGCGCAACACGAAAACAGAGGTGGAAGATCGATCACCCGCTACACGGCATACTAATATGATAGCACATACGAAGCATACAGCACTGAACCATGGCTAGCAATAAAGGGTCGCCGGATGCTTCCGGCATTTCTCTTTATTTCAGCATCAGCGATCAGCCGATGGCGATGGCACCGTGAGGAATGGTATCAGCTTGCCCGGAGTTAAAATGGCGCGGTGTTAGCAGATAGGAAGGCTCGTTTAGACAAAAAAGAGGCTGCAGAGAGACTTTGTTTCTCCGTTGCGCGCAAGAAACAAACATCGGTTTCCGGTGATATCATCTCTTAATCCTCGCGCATCGGTACGTACGTGAAAACTGCCGCCGCCGCTGCCGCCGCTTGCAAGAATAAACCGCTGGCGCGCTAACGGGATTTTTTAATAAAAAATTGGCTGAAGAAAACATACGAGAGGTCGGCCGATTGGTCACGTGACTGTTGTACGAATAGTGTTCTCGATATTCGGGGGAGATGAGAAAGATATATTGAGCTTGAGGGACCTCGAAGTCGTAACATGCTAATCTACAGAGCGCGAATTGCATAGCCGAGCAGCCAAGAGAGCTGCATAAATTTTCGCGGACTCTTTTGAATGTGCTTTTTTAATATAAACTACATTCGTACATGTAGATCATTCTGACTCGACGCAACTCTTCATACGTCGAAATCAATATTTGGCAGCGAGAAATAATAAACTGATTATAAAGACCGCTCTTAACTTTTTATGACTGAATATAATGTAGTCGCTTTATTCGGCAGCACCTTCATTTGCGTTTGTGATAAAATAAACTTTTCTATGTTTCTCTTTGACAAAGAATAACGAACAGCGAGATAAATGGAAGTCATCCCGGTATTTCATCACGAAGAGACGTGATCGTACTACGTAATTGAAGCGGCAGTCAAAATACAGAAATCCATGCGGTAGCCCAACTGAATATTATGGAGAGAAAAATTAAGGGGAATGTGCAGAGTCATGATGGTTATCGCGTTAATTTCAGTTAACCGGTTCTAAAATTCGAGCAAGCAACTGAGAAAACGTGCAACTCTACGTGTCGATTTTCGAGTCATCGCTCTTCGTTGAAAGTACGAGAAACAACGATAATTGTATACCGATGATTGCACTCCGAAAACTACGTGCAGCAAAGAAAGCGACGAACAAAATGGTCAGACAATGTGCCACAAGAAAATAGTCAAATTTTTATTCCAAAATTCATACTCCGATATTTTCTCCAAGTGTGCGATTCCTAAATCTCGTGCCGTGTAATTGATATGTGAATTAAATTCGGAAAATCTTCGCTAGTTAAAACGAAATATCAAACGAGTTAAATATCAAAAGGCGCTGTATTGACTGGGGTTGCTGTCCCGTGACTACCGATGTCCGCGGGCGCATCGCGATATTGCGATCGAAATTTATCACTCAGTAGAACGTGACACTGTAAAAATCGTTCTCACCCTCTTTTTTCCGTCGCGGCTCTCACGGCCGCAATTCGGACGGCACGATAATTATCGCGGCGACCACTCGCGTTCGCGCTGCGCGTCGTGCAAAATCAATTAATCGGACTATCGATCGACAGGATAACGGGGCGAGATCGATTGTATCGTGTGTCGCGATCGAGTAATTAATGACTCGTGGCGGCGCGATTAAAGCTCTCGCGTCTGTGGTCACCGTGAATTACGAACATTCAGGCAGACTTCGGGGATGGAAAACGCGGGGTGGATGCCCCGGAGGAACGAAACTTGTTGGGCGTCACATGGCTGCAAACGAAACCTGAGAACCGGGTCACGACTCGGCCTAAACACCACGAAGCGGAAACAAAGTGGGACAATCAAGTAATGTAGACGCGAGTAGGAGATAAAAATCAATCGATGGAAAGTATCGTCGCTATCGAAGTAATATCGCGTTACACGCGATTAAGTCACGTGATGAAAAATATTTAAGCGACTGCCATGATAAGATGCCATGGAAATATTTGGGGAAATCAGTATTTGTTTCTCTATCCGCTCTACGACACAGAACCACGCTATCACGAAATGACCGCTGTAACGCGTAAATGAAACTTTAGAGGCTACGTAATCACAAGTATATATATCTCGAATGAAAGAAATGCGACCCGACGGGGTGCTTAAGGAGATATTCCGTCCTTTCGTGGCGTCTATCAGAAACGACCACGACTGACTTACCACCCTTCGTATTATAGCCCTTACACATAAAAACGGTTAACTTCCTCTCTTTATCTCTCTCCGAGGCACTTTTCGCAAAAATACTGACAGTTCTAGGCGAAATATCCCGCGTTAAAATCTCGTCCCCGCTAAAACGAGTTTCTTCTCCTCGCGTTGTTCGTTGATTCAATCGCGGTTATTGTATTTGCACTAACTTCACAAATTTGTATAAACTTTTCGAGTAGTTTCAGAGCATATTATAATAATTTTATTATAGCGACAAATTAGATGTTAACGAAATAAATTGTATCAACGGCTCCGCCGCCGCATTAAAAGTTGGTGAAAATGTCGCGAAACGACCTACCTCTCACTCCCTCCACTTTAGCAACGACATTAAGGTCGCGCGACAAACTGCGAATTAATATTGTTACAACGTGAGACACCGCGATAAAACTAGCTTCAATTTGCCCGTTACGCGCTGCGAAAAGAAGTAGCGTGTGCGCGGAACGCCTTAATGCGACTGGTTTCAGGTTTATTGTTATACCGTTATCTCACCTAGCACAATGAGATTCGCTGATATACAATACCGCCGCTTCGTTATTGTATACGTTTATTAGCGTTAATTAGACTTATTCCGTAAAAACATGACGCAACGATTTGATAATGCCTCTTTTTCACACTCGATGTTACACATTAGACTCACGTTGCAACATTTCACACGAAATTCAGGACACGCGATATGACACTTTACACACGTATCAATTATACTCGTCCACGTCAAAAGCCAAGAGTTAATAAAGTGATACAGAATAGAAGAAAATGAGGCTAACTGAAAGTTCTCTCCCCCCTTCGGAATTGTTTCGCCTTGCATTTTATATTTAGAGGAGAACAATACTCGCGGAGCGTTTTTCATGCGAACTCACCGAAACCGTCTGTTCAGTTAACACGGTAAAATAAAAATGTTTATCCAGAAATGTTTTTTTATACGTCGATAAAGGTTTTGCGCCGAAAAGACTAATGTCATTGTGTTGAGAAATAAATTCTCGCACGTAAAAACATCGGAGAATCGATCGCCGTGCGACTCGATCGTACGGTTGAACAACACGATGACTCTGTTCGCATTCATTTACCTCTGCACGATTGTTCGCGCTACGGTACCGCCAATAGTATGTTTTTTTATTCAAACCGCTCGCTCGGCAAAATCATTGAAGCCGTTGGGCTTGAAGGGTGTTGACCCTTCACGCTCTCCTATGTGTTCGAGATATCTCTGCCGAAACGCTCTTTTTATTCCGCGTAATCTTACAGGTTCGCTGGGCAAGTGGAACGAGCTGTCTCCGAATTTCTCGAAATTCAAGAGTCTCAAACAAATGCTAGCGCACGTACCAACCGTCGGGGATCCTAAATAAAGGTGGCACGTAGACGTAGTTGCATCGGATCATCCTATCGTGCTAGAGATCAAGATAGAGAGATCAAGCTTCTCCCTCGAAAAAGCAAAGATGTACCGCCGAAAGGGGAAGTCATATTTATCGAGGATCAAAGGGAAGGATCGGAGATGAACCTAAAAGTTCTGCATCTTGGACGAACGAGTCTATGAGGAAATTTAATTTCGCAACCTTCGTGCAATTTTGTAACACGCATACAAAGTAGCGTGTAAAGTGAAAAATGCAACATCGACTCTCTGTCGGAAAGAGAGAGAGAGAGAGAGAGAGAGAGAGAGAATAAATGCTACTTAAATTAAATCACATGGCACGAGTGAAATAAAATGGAAGAAATACTCTCTACGAAGAAACAGATGCGGGGCGATGCATCATCCAGTATTCCTCGACGGAACGTTGACGAGCCCAATGGCCGTCGCGTCGCGGCCGTTCCCATTTCGTCTCGATTGCTCCCAATTGAATTTCACACTCTTGGACCTCGCCCGCTGACCGCTGAACTTTCGCGCTGTACATTCGCTCACACGTATATGCGTGAGCGGTGCGACACGCGTCGTGGAACTCCAGCGTCTCAGGGTGCACATCGTCGTGACGACCCTGAAGTGGGTCGTCCGCGACCCTGAACCGGAACCGAGAACGAAAGTGATGCTTTGCGTCTTAAGCCCGTTTCACGCCTCCACCTCTACCCCGCGCCGCCTTCACTGCGACAGTTACGCAGTTGCGCAATCGCGACCGCGATATCACGCGGATGGAATATTCATAGAGCTATCAAGAGTCATGCAAGAGAGAGTAGAGTTGGGTACAGTAGAATCGACGGAGAATGTGAAGGCGAAACACGACACCCACAGGTACAGAAAGCCCGATACTAAAACGAGTCGATGACAAAATGGTGTCTCTCTCCTTCCGTTCCGTTTACTCGTCCGACACGCGCTGATCTTATCGCTAATCAAAGGAATTACGACCGAATTGCGAGACCGCAGAAAGTGATACAAAATTGAGGTCGAGTTTCTGATATTCGTATTATACAAAATACACCTAGAAATTGTTGGGATTGCTCAGTTTTCTGCGCTGAGAGGTTTCGCGATCTATCGACTTAACAAGATGTATTCTACGAATTAAAAATTACGAGACAGCTATTCCACCGACGCACGCGAGAATAAGCCGTTTCGAAGAATTTGTATTAAACAGGTCTAATTGGCAAATAAGAGATAAGCCGAAATTTATGAAAGTAGACCTAACATCGTTGAGCGCGGCATTGCGCCTTTTATTCGTTGTCGTAAAGCGTGCCACATTCGTTACGAACATTGTAGGACTCGCCTCGCCATATTAGTCGGTCGATAATGAACAATAACAGAGGAGTGGCTGGAAGTCTAAAGTTATGTCACCTGGGGTCGATCGATTCGCACTGTGGCATTCAATCGAACAAAATAACACGCTGGAGAAAAAGTGGAAATCTCACGGAACGCAATCACTCGCGACGCGACTTAGAGATGCGCGCTCGCATGAAAGCGCTTTCGCGCGTAGCTCTCCGGGGAAAAAATAAATCGGGACAAAACACGAGAAGTCGCACGGACCCTCCCTCATTGGACCGCAACGCAAGGTCCACGGCTCGTGAGGACGAACGAGAGGTTTAGATTTACGACTGCGAAGCTGAGAGTCGCGGAAAACGCGACTCCTCTTCTCTGAATAGTACCCGATAATGTGCCATAATTAACGCCTTTTATCCGGATGCTTAATTAAACTCAGCTTTCCGTGAGAGTCCTCCCGTGAAAATTTTCAACCGACTCGGTTTTTCCATACGATCAAGTAACTACCACGAGTATTTTTTTCTATTCGTTTTTGTTGTTCCCACTCTTACCGGCGGAATTACGCTGAGCTCTCTCCCGAGTGTTTTATTCTCCGCTCGCGCTATCGAGGAAGCGTCAAAGTGCCTTAGGTTCCGCAATGCGAAGTCGTGAAAAATTCCTAAGAAGAAATGAACAAAGCGCAATTCTGACGGGCATCCGGCAGTAGATGAATAAAGTACAAACTAGACGTTATAAAGTAGTAAACGAGGGTATCCTTCCAAATCTCGAGAGCTCTCGTCCTCGTAGCTTGCGGCGTCGCTCCTCCCATGTCTCGGCACTTACTTCCCGATTACTTCGCGATTTCCTTTTGGCATATTTTATACCCCTTGCTTTTAGGTGTTACAAGATGCATCTACAGACATTTGGATACAAAATATAGCAAAAGTGCTTGCTACTTCAGTTACTTCAGATCGGCAGAATTTCAATCAAAATTTCGATCAATCGTCAACCGTGCGAGACGAAACCTTAATGAGAATATATTTTTCATCCACGAAAGTCAACGCGCGGCTGTACGCGTAGGAAAAGTCGGAGAAGAAACGACTTTTTTTATATATCTATCATTGAGGAAGGTTTTCGAAACTCGCGTTGTAAAAGACGGTAAGAAAGCAAATCGTCGTCGCATGAAACGTGAAACTATGCGCGGCTCTTATATTCTGTCGTGACGAATTTCACGGTAAATAAAGTACCGTGGCGCGGCAGGAAGCAACGTAGAATAAAAATAAGGAAAGAGATCCTGTACAAGGCGCGCGTTGTAATGTACAGGACGAGCCGTCCGAGACGGCCGCGCGGCGTAGCGACGAGTCGACTCGTAGAATATATAAAAGGATCGCTCTAACGAAACGACAGCGCTTTCCGTTTCGGTTAGCTCAAATATACATACAGACGGAACGACGTTTCGCGTTCATTTAAACATCGAGATGAACTGCGCATTAAAGCAGCACTCCGATTTGTAATTTATTGTGATTACCGGACATACATTTATTGACTTTATCGGTATTAATTAGTATTAATGACTCATTACTTCACTTCAGTCACACGTTGCTAGCTTACGTATATATTGGCTATTCTTAATCAAAGATGCGACTACACAATTGGTTATATTTCAGGCAAATAATACACAAGTTGCACGATCTGTTTTTCCGTTTATGCAACTTGTAAGTTATCTGTTATCCGTTTTTTTTTCTCGGATGACACGCGACAACTGACAACAAGGGGCTGCTAATAGCGCCGATATTTGTGGCAGTAAGAGCGCGAGAAGAAAGGCGGATGGGGATAAAACTCACCTGTCGCGATATTATAGTAAAATCCCTCTCAAGTGAACGCAGCGATGCGTATAATTAAGAACAGCCACTACCTCTTCGAAAATGTACGGTTCGGCGTATCTCGCTTTCTGACGCACAGCGGAGAAATCGCTCGGAAAAAAAAAGAAACGAGATGGTGGGTAAAGAGAAAAAGCAAGATCCGACAGAGATTGGCTGCTTGTACTCGGAGCTCATACATCTTGCTCGTAGCAAGATTCCACCTTGCCCCTTTCCGGCGTTGCTAACGCTAACTCGGGAAGAAGAAATGGGAAGTTGTACATATATCTCTTTCTCCACCCGGTAGATATCCCGCCGAAAATTAATTGCATGTTGCGCTGAACGTAATTAGTAATTTTGTTCTAATTAGGGGAAATTACTCCCAGAGGTGCGGAGAAAAGCTCTCCCGCTGTTATTTATATACGACAAGCCGCGAAACGTACGAGTGCAGAATAGAAGATTCGCCGTAATTAGTTTCCGATGTGGGGGAATTGCGAGCTCCCGTAAGAAAGATTCTATTAAGACGATAACCGCGTCGCACGGCGTTCGCGCCATTTTCTTATGTCGGAGAAAGACGTGTCACATTTGATACAATTTGCCCGCGTATTTACGAGGGGAACGGTGACCTAATGTTTCTAGCGTGACCTCGGCTAAAAAGGCGCCTCATCGCGCGCTGTGATTTATAGGACGTGGATGACGCTTGTAAAGCGGCCATTGTTCGGTCCTTTTTGCGACGACAGCCCCGCGCAATTGTTCCAGCACGAAGGGTGCATACTATTTTGAGCGTAGCCTGTCAACGACCGAAAATCGCCGAGGGGCGGAAGGGGTGCTGATAAATGACCATACAAGTGCGAGAGGCGCATTCGCGGCTAGATAAAGGCGCATTACTTCACGATATATGCCGCTAATTAAAGATAATTGCCCGCACTCGGCCGGCGGTGCGTGAAAAATAGGTGAGCGATAATTGTGACGCGTCTATAAGCTTCTGTATCTACATAAAGATGGCTATAACGATCCTGATGAATGTTGAACAGAGGCGGGAGGCATCAAAGGCGGGATGGAGTTACCCGTTGCAGAAGGCGGCCAGAAAATTAATTATTATCAACTCTGACGGATTTAACAAATAAGACATCGTGGCTATTATTTCGCAATTCATCTTAATTAATTTTCCCTATACTTTTCTAGGAACGAGAGAGACAAAGATGGAGATACAGAGAGACAGAGAATAACAATTTATGGAGATTTAATACGTAGATTCAATTCCGTTGCGTATACAAAGCGAGATGCTGCATTTGTTCAAGGAAATAATAATAATAATAACAACCTCTAATGCATATAATATATGCTTCCTGCAATATCAAAGTAACCTGCGCTATTAATATTCAATAAGCGCCCTGCATAGCTAAAAGTATTACGTAACGAGATTCCATTAACCTGCGGAACGAAGCAGCTTGCAAATTAAGAGAAGCAAATAAAATAAATTTGAAGAATAAGAAAAGAGAAATGTCGCGCATTCGTACGCTACGAGATCATCGCGCATCGTTGAACTTTAATTAAATTGAATTCAGATAACATCGGATATAAATACTTGATCTTCGTCTTTCTCGTATTTTTTTCTGACAAGAGCTTATGAATTTATGAGGTGCTGTGCGATAAACGAACGTAAGAGCGTGCCGCGGGGACAATGCGTCTTGTTACGTTCGACTACCAAAGTTCTGAAAATTTTTAACTTAGATCTCTATTTTCCGACAGTTCGATCGCAGTTCTAGCAATTGAATAGAAATTGTAAATACTTAACACGATAAATATTGTAAATTCCAAACATGACAAATGCTGGAAACATCTAGATGAAAACTTTAGCTCGTAAACAATTTCTATAAAAATAATCATATTTCCCGTTGAAACTAAGAGAAATTTATACGTCCGACTTGTTCAATTATCGCTCGACATTTTCGAGAGCGACATCTCCGACAACGAAGACCGAGACCAAAGTATTCATCATAGAATCCCAAGTTCGACGTTTTATTTGTTATATTGAATATTACGTCGCGAGATACACATATAACGATCCCGTACGTTTTCGAGACCGAAACGGAGCGGCAGAATGCATCTGTGAGAAACGCCGGTCACATTGAATTTTAATCAGTTCGCTAACAAGAGCGGCACTTGGCTCGGTCGCGAATTCAAATTTTCGCGTATTTTGCGCGAGACCGTCGACAACGTTCCCCGACACACCTCCGAAGGCACCGAGTGCCGTGCGCCGAGTGTGGTGAGACAAGACAGACTACCGAGAGGGAAATTGCGTCGCGACACGACGATATATAATCTTCACGGAGAGATATTATTCCGCGACGGCAAAAACATCTATCAGTCAATTCCCGAGGATATCGTTGCGTCCGTAAGCCTTGGTCCGGGCTGGAGCTTTTTTTTCGCAAACATGCGCGCGTTGCACCGACCCGCGCGTTCGCGTTTCGCGAACACAGATACAGAGGAGAGAAAAGAGTGAGCGAGAGAGAGAGAGAGAGAGAGAGAGCAGCACGTACAGAGCGACGCGTATGTAGAGCGACGCATATATAGGACGTCGGCTTAACAAAGGCCGGCGCGATAAATCTCTTGGTTACGAGGGGGTTAAAAATTAACCCGCTTGATGCTACCCGGCACCGCCCATCGCGTCTCGGCTATTTGTCATGATCTACGGTTTATTGTCCGAAAGGAATTTCCCAGCAAGGAAACTACGCGCGGAGAACGGGGCGTGTACCGCGCATAAAGTCCACGCGGGACATGCAGCGGCTCCGTCGCGAAATTTCCGGAATTTCATTGCGGGTGACAATAATGACACCGGACCCCACTTCGAAAAGTGCACACGTACTTTTTCGCGATATACGTTTTATACCATTTCGCGATTATTTGAGAAAGCGGCAATAAAATTCTTTCATTCCTACGTTACCGTACAGTCGCACTTCTATGTGTGAGTATCTCAAACTGCGCCCGCAGTTTCAAAAGTTTCGATAGGTATTCTTCTTGCGACTTACCTGAAACACAGAAAGAGAAAAAGAGTTTAGTAGCCAAAAGTTTTTCAACAATCCTGTGAGATATTTGGTCTAAAAGCATTGCGCGCATATGGGTTTGCTCTTTGCCACTTTCGGAACAAGCGAGCCGTATATATCGAAATTACCATCGCCGACGACATCACTAGTTTTTCGATATTCCTTCTCATTTTCTCGTATAAGTACCGTAAAAAGCGGTGCGTTAAAAATAATAAACGATGATCTCCCAGAGGAGCATACCGCGCGGCGCGTCGCGTCGCATCGCGTCGCGTCGTCTAAAGCGACGTTTTATCTCGAGACCTCTCCAGACCGGAAACACTCGAAACCCCTCGATCTTTTTTAACAAGAAGGACTCGCGCCGCCCGTAATTACTCGGAAACGGCTCATAAAATTTTGAATTCTTTTTTCCCTACCGCCAGAACCGAGCGGGGGAGGCTATTTAATCGTGATTAATGCGCGCGAGAGAGAGGCTAGCAGCGAAATAAAATTAAAACAGATAAATACTGCGCATTGCGGTAATTCGGCGCATTTCCAGAGGTAGTTGCACACACACACACACACACACACACACACACACGTAAACACGGTCGCACTGTCACAGACAAACACATAACATATATGTAGAGGCATACTGAGTGAACGTATATCCTTTCTCAACCACTTTGAGTTTTATCTGGTACTATCTTTCTCGCTCCCCCTTGCAACATCCTCCGTCTCGACCTGACTACTATCAGTTTCCCCCGCTGCTATCTGGGGCCACGTGCGCACAAAGATAGAAAACTCACAGTGAACATCCGCGAGCGGGACGCAGTAGGGAAATATTCCGCCTGGTAAAAGATTTCTTTCGCGGATTTTTTTCGCTAACTAACTACATGGATGCTGAGTGTGAAGAATTTCGTATTGAACGGTTGAAACGATTATGAATTAGAGAGGAAACAAGAATGCACCGTGTCTATGTTGTACGTTGATTGTACAATATGTTCATCAGAGATTGAACATTTTCATTGCTAAAACCGCGATAGCTCAATGACTATCATTTCGTCTGATCTATTCTGGACTTGCTGGAAAGGAACTATTCGCGTGACATCTTTCTAAAGTTCGTGAAATTCCCTCTGAGATATTACGCAGCACGAGATTGCGACCTATGGCTTTGTACCTGCGATACGGCGATATTGCTAAATAAATGGGAGCTACGAAAGTACAAACACGGTAAAACTTCCCTTATTTCCGTGTGCTATGTTGCTGCTAGATCTGGTGACAGGAGTATACCAGATATTCGCGTGAAAAGAGTGAAAAATGTTTTTCGCGGTGCAAAATCGACGGGTTGAAAACGCGAGAGGTTTCTTGCTTTCACACATACATGCGTGTACACCATAAAAAAAAATCCTGCCGTATAATACCCTTCAAAAAAAAAAAAAGTTACAGAACCGCGGAACATCACGCGAGTAATCCTACGAGAGCTACGATCGTACGCGTTTGAAAATCACGTTCTTCGTAACACCACGATTGTCCCAAACAATGTCGGAATTGTCGGGACTCTTATTAATTATTATTATCCTTAACGACGACGTCACATATCGATCATTAGTTTGTAAAATACGTCATAGGGG
Source organism: Harpegnathos saltator (assembly GCF_003227715.2). Taxonomy (NCBI): domain Eukaryota; kingdom Metazoa; phylum Arthropoda; class Insecta; order Hymenoptera; family Formicidae; genus Harpegnathos; species Harpegnathos saltator. The sequence goes on along the minus strand of NW_020230531.1, from coordinate 2,693,908 downwards.
ATCGCGTACGCGCACTGTGAGCATCGCTTCTCGATTCATATTATCCAACTAATCGTCGTGTAGCGCTCTATCGTTGGTTACACCATTTGTATTTGTTACCATATTTCATCGGCTGCAGAAACGCAAAAAAGGAAAAAAAAAAACAGAAAGGTAACGCGACCAGGACTACGATTTGGCGCGTAAATCATGCTCCGAATCGCGTCCGCGAGGAGGGCCGCGCGCAAAAAGAGAAAAATGGCGTTGCGTGGCCTGTACCATTCGTGTCTGCGAATGCAACCGACTCATTACGCCGCATGTTTACGCGTGCAGCGACGCTTTAACACTGTAATATAATCGCTGGGCGGCGAATCCCACCGGGAGAGCGAGAAAACACCGTGGGGCAAATCTCGTCCGCGTGGCCGGACCAATTACGCTGAAACGTTGCCGCACAACGCCACGCTGCGAAATGTACACCCACGAACATCATGCTCGGAATTATGGCAGGTATTAAGAGCATTAGGAAGCTATTGTCGCATGGGCGCGCAACGTGCCGTACCAAATGTCCGTGTAATTGTTCACCGTCGAATGATCAGAGATCGCCGAAGCTATCCGAGAACTTTACCGTGTGTTTGCGCGCCGCTACATTTTAGGTCGCTATGCACGTGTCAAATACTGCTGAAAGACACCTGCAGCAAAGGACGAGGCGGCAGATTCTCGCGCGTATTAGCGGCTAATTTCGAATTCCGTTTTAAGAGAATGGTATTAGCTGAATTAATGCACGAGGGTGATGGATGAGCATAACGCTATACTTTCTGACGTGCCGACCGAAACCGCGATTTTTCGAAAACACAAGTGATGATAAGATTCGCACGAGATACGACAACGCGATGATGACGCAACAGTTGAAACTACCGGAGTTATATGATAAGATGCGATAATTGTATTACGGTAAACCCGTGCGCGATTAAGCTGTTTTAATATTGCATTACCACCACATTGTCTCGCGTAATCGTCGAAATTGTATCTATTTTACACCAGAGTGTGCCAATTAGAATAATGAGGAATAAATTCTACGCGAATTAGAAACCGACCGACCGACCGACCGTCCCGTGTTTACGTATTAAAACGTATGGATAAAGCCGGGAGCAGAGAGGGACTGCACGCTTTACCTCTGTTTTAATTCTCCTCTTCCATTTAAGAAAATATTAGCACACTACTTTCAAACTCAATTCGTAATTTAATTCGCGCTGCTGTTCCTTGCCACGCTCTATTAAACTTTTTCTTACGTATCCTATTTAATTATGGGTTTTAACGTGGGAACCTGCGGTCGGCGTTAAGCCGATGGTCGTAATAATGTCGAGAAAGGTGCTTTGATGGTAAAAGGATATATCGGAAAAGCTGATAGAACGTTTAGAACATATAGTATTTTCTTCTCTTCGTATCAGTCGTATCAATCCTTCGGGAATTTCATTTAGGTAGCAATCACAACGAATCGGCTTTCGGTTCATGCTTCAAAAGATAGTAATATACCCCGTATCTACGGTACCTGCGCAAATAGGAAAAGCCTCGTTCTTTGGGAATAACATTTTTTCACAGTAATAAACCGCTTAACTGACCAGCGCGATACGGCGGAATATCCGCGGAAGATTACAACGGAAGAAGTAACAAAAATTGCTCGAAAAAGTATGCAGAAAAATGAAGCGAAGTGAATACCGAAAAAATAAAAGATAAAAGAATTTTACTGTCTATATAAGTGATGAAGAGGCGAACAATATCGCTTCTTAATATTCGTTATTTTGTAATGAATATGGGAAACGCGACAACGCTCGTTATTCATATAATCTTTTCTTTTGTGATACGCCGACTTTTAAGTAAAATACGTATTGAAAATACGAGCGAATATGAGATAAAAAGTTTCTTTAAAAATATGTGCCGTGTTACAAATGGAAAGCCGCCGGAAAAAAAGGCATTTGCACCGAGAAAAATAGTTGTGCCAAAGAAAGAGGCTCGGTGGATGCCGTACTGCGGGAGAATCGAGAAAAAATGTATTTGCCTCGGCGGGAACTCTAACGGCGACGCGGCGAAATTCTGAAGACCAGCGAAGAAACGACTCGCAAAGCAAACGAGTTACTTAACGAAGGTCCGAAACTTTTCAAAGCTATGGAAATGTTTGAAAAGGGAAAATTACTTCAGATTGATCCTGCGGCGGCGGTACTTTTTCCCAAAATTCGCGTTTGGTTTGAGAATTTTATGAAAAATTTAACGAAGTTTCTTATGTTAAAACTATCAAGTGTAATCACACGTATACCGGTTCAATCATTTCACTTAATATCGTCGCTTAAGCAATCGTAACAAATCGACTCTTTAGGTTAGTGCTTGAAAAAGAAGGCAGTAGTAAACTCAATGCGATGCAATTATCTTAATTAATTGTCGCAGGTGGCACTAATTCCAAAACTTATCTCTGCCAAATTGCAAATTACTTCAGAAGAATCGAAAACGTTAAACTAACGGGGACACTGATCAACCGACAGAGAGAAAGAAACATCGCTACTTCGCGACGGCGCGGCACGTCGAATGTCAAAACGAAAACGTCAGAGTGCGGAATTAACAAAGTACCGTCGACTCATATGTATTCTCAAAAGAATCTGCGCCATTAATACGGAGCCGACTTCCCCGGCAGGCGCGGCTACGCGGCAGCTGGTGGAAAGAAGAAAAGTACAATTAAACCGTACGTCGTCGGCGCGCACGTTTTGCTTTAATTAGTCCAGATTTCTCTTAGCTTCGCGAGGAATACCAAAGCGGCACCAACCCCTTTGTCTGACGACCTAATAAAGCCCTCGGCACGTTTATCCCAGGCGCGAATTTCTTTCGACTGAAAATCAACCCTTATCTCATGCTCTCTCGCGCCGACCGATACGGGCTTGTCCGAGGGAAATCTATGGAAGATACGGCAGCCCGAGAGATATTAAAGAAGCGAACAAATCGTGGGACGCCTGCAGGCATGCATTCGTCGAGAGGCAGCTCTCTCATGTCCGATTTCACCAATATTGTTCTATTCGTTCCTTTGTTTCGAAAGAGGAAAGCACTTTCAAGTGAGAGACAAAATCTAGTTGGATGTAATTACTCTCGCGGAGAAATTCTCTCTCTTCTCGGTAATTTCCGATTCTGAGATAATGCTTTTCGTATATATTACGATGCGATTATCGCTTTGCATTTATTTTATATTCGCGAATATTACTCCGTGTGCAATCACGCGATAAAACGTCAGTCTCTGACAATGGACGAGAAATGCCTCAGTGGACGTTGAGAAGTATTCCGCGTGACAAAGCAACTCAAACGGTAGTCAAATAACTTCCCGTATAGAATAAACGTTATAACCGTTACAAAAGAGCAAACACTTGACCGATCTACGACTGTCAATCATTGGCTAAGAATCTGTTACGGAGTGCTATGTTATTATCGGCAATAATAGAATGCTCATTCATGCTGCATGATTCATAACTTTTAGAAGTGATGTTGCTTACGATGATAGTAGTAATATTTTATCCGAGGCAGATCAATGAAATTAAAGCCGCGAACTTTTTTATCCTGATCCACTGAATTGAATTTTAATAAAATGTTTATATATTTATATAATTATAGCGTATATGAAAATGTATACTAAGAATCATACAAATAAAAAAATAAAATTAAAACAGCTCATAGAGAGAGAAATTAATTATAAAATTCTCTTTCTTATATAATAAGCTACTATAATAAAGATAAAAAATTATATTTTTTACAATGTAATCACTTCATTGCTTATCGAGTCTCTTGTATTTAAATCGAGATCGAGCTTTTAATCGCAAATTTATCAGCTTGAGAAGAGAACAAACGAATTTGCAATATACGGTTAAATTAATCGATAACCTTAAAGTCACGACCGCCTCCTTTGACTGGAAACAGGACGGATTGACTTTTCGTATATAATTTATTGCACGTCGTTACTACTTTTCTACACGAAGAAAGCGACAAGCGGCGAATCGCGTATAGGGACTAAGGCCCGCGCAGACAATGCTTCCCATGTTCTGCTCAGTCAAGCGCATCGCCTCGAAAGGAGAGGTGTCAGGTAGGAAGTGTGAACGTCCTACAATGCGCGCTACGCACGAGCCGCTGGTCGACAGCAAAGGATCGCGTGTCGCTTTTAAAAGGTTCATACGGCTCAAACGTTTGTATTCCGGCAAAAAATTGACATACGAACATGAAACAGACGCCAATATTCTCTTCTACTTTGTGCGCCGCGTGTGCATGTGCTCGTTGCATATGTCTTAAGGCATGACACCTGTGTTATGTGCGTCTTTGTGATATGTCTTGTGGTACGCGCGATACATCGTTGTATAAAGATGGCAGAATATATTTGGATATGGAGAACAGAGAGAGACGTATTTTCATCAAACAAAACTTAAGAGAAGTTTCGCGCGTATTTCGTACGAGAAACTTCACACTGACACTGAAATTCACTGAAATTTCCGCGTAATCCGTCATCCTCCCAAACGGTAAAATGAATGTTATGCAGCTAACTCAAGTATTACACGAGAGACTCACTTTCTTGCAAGCGAAATTTTATCTTACTAGAACACTACAAGCGCGCGCTACGTGCGCACCATTTTAGCTTGTTCATATTAAAGTTTAAAATAAATATTATAAATCATAAAAATAATCCCTATAGTGTAATATAAGTTTAATAATATCCGATTCCAACATACGATGTATTAGGCGCATACAGTTTGAAATTCCATGACATATTTTCTGCTAACACGTAACCGTATAATCAATGAATTTCGATGTTTAACATTTCTATTCCAGACATCTTAAGTTCATCTTCAGATGCTGTATGTATGTTCTATTGGCTAAAAAGCATTTGAAGATGAATTCAAGACTGAATATACAGGCTGACTCCCATTCCCTCCTCCTCACTCCTCCATCCCTCTCCCCCTTCTCCCTCCCTCCCTCTCTCCATCACTCTATTACTTTCCCTCACTCTTTTTTTCTCTTTAACTATCACCCTCCCTCCCCCCTCTCTCTCTCTTCCCCTGTCTCTTCCTGCCTCTCCCTGTCTTTCCCTGTCTCTCCCTGTCTCTTCCTGTCTCTCCCTATCTCTCCCTGTCTCTCCCTGTCTCTCCCTGTCTCTCCCTGTCTCTCCCTGTCTCTCTCTCTTCACCCGCTTCGATATATTCGAGATCGAGATTTCACGCACCTTTTTTAAAAGAGATCCCCTGATACAAAAACTGTCACTCAGCTGTCATTCCACGCGATGACAGCCGCAAACGAAGCCGGCCGCAACGCGACTTCGAGACGGCCAATCAGCATCGCGGAAAAGAGGCTTCAACGCTTCGATAAGAAATACGTTCACAATGTTATTAAAGGGAAGGGAAGGGATCGAAAATTAACAGCAGATGGCCTGGATTTTCATCCGAGTGTAATCCAATACCGGGTAAGTACTAGTTGCCCAGTATCAGGCCGATATCGAAAATCTGGAGTAATGATCTAACACAAAGCCGATTGTGAAATCCTACATTCAGGTTTCTAATTTGATCTCCGCTATGTGTTTGTGCACGTGTGCGTGTGTGTATGTGCGGCTACTTCTACCACATGCAAAAAGTAGTAATTGACAGAATTCCCACAGCGCCCTGTTGAGAAGCACCGTTCAGTGGGGTTGTCTGATAGCCCGACCCCATTGGCTAAAGCTTTTTGCTGCCCTAACACGGAGCTGGGAAGTAAAAGTAGAGAGACGTTGCGTCTCAAGATACAGGCCTGACGTTCATTTAATCAAGTTTATCGAAGAATTATTCAAGCACGGAAATAAGCGGGTGGTAAAAAGTGTTGCATGAAACCGTTTGCATCGCCGGGAAGAAAATTTTCATCGTAAAATTCACCGGCATTCTTTAGCCGCTCGATGAGCAAAGCAAATAAACTTTGCAACGCTTTCGTTCCACCCTTGTACTCGTCCCCCGTGGCCTTCTTATGTGCTAGGGGAGAAGAGAAGATCGAAGGAAAGCGCAAAAATGTAAAGACGACGGGAGACCCTCACACCTTCATTTCCGTAATGTCATTTGCAGATGTGCTGGAGGGTACGTCGACACGAAGGTAGCTCGTCTACGACCTTGATTGTCGTCAAAACGGTCTTGGAGAATCGTGGCGTAAGACAATCGCGATTTTATCCGCATCCATTCGTCGTAAAGTACGGCAGTTTCTGACCGAGGGATTTTCTTTAAACGTGCATCAGCTTTGCGAAATTCTCTCGTCTGCGCGTTCTAATATTAATCGAGACTTGCTCTCTTATAGCTAAAACAGCTTTGGACAAGCAAAAAAAAAACATACGATTTTTAGGTAACGTTGAATATTAACCGTCGTACATTTTCCTCTTGTCGAACGAGATATAACTGCTAGCGGATTAGCATCGTGAAGAAACGCGATCTGCGTCGTTATTAGCGCTGCTGCAATGACGCTGTACAAGAGGAGAGAGGCTTCGCGGGAGATAATTTAGAACGGCGCTTAATACCCGGAGACTGCGTTCTGGCGGTTTATCGTGATATAGCCTATTTTATAGGCTAACGCGATGAGGAAGGACGATGACGCTGAAACGTATGAAGCGCGCGGAGTGACATTCCGGAAATTAACGATTTCTAGTTGCTGACAAAGCTGGATTTATGGACCGTCGTGCGTAGGCGTTCCGGCTACGATCGAATCGGCCGCTTTAATGAACCTCCGGGCGATCCGCCTAACCCTCGCGCATCGCGTGCAATATACATACGTTCTAGCCGTAGACTAAGTTCCGCAACGATGCCGATCCCTGACGGACAATTGTGGACCGCGCGTGATTGTGCGCGCTCTCGCAGCTACGAACGGCAGCAGCGAATTTTCACGCTTAAACGCGCGTGCAAGGTACTTTTTTTCAAAAGCTGTCGGCTACCAACGTCCCTAATAGTGATCTGGTAAAAACGCAGCACAGCGTGGAGAAGCGCTGTGGTACGTCATACGATAAATAGAGAAAAAGGCGGTCGCACGACACGTCGATGCGTGTGATATAACAAAAAAAGAAAAAAACAATTATACACTATAAGTATTAATATCGCTTCACGGACACACGAGATCCCAATATTCGCGCAATCGCTGTAGCATTTGTCAAGAACCGTACCGGAGTTTTCCCTCGCTGTAAAAGCATTTTCATCTCTATTACCGCGTATGTAACGTCGTGCGTAGAGACGAAAAATTGTAATTCAATATTTAAAAGCAACCGTAAAAAGAGGAAGAGAGAGAGAGAGAGAGAGAGAGAGAGAGAGAGATTTATTTTACTAGATATTTCTCTCGCTCTGGAAGAGTTAAAATAATTTTCTCTTCATGTACTCTAAATGCAACCATCCAACCCGCACACAGGGTGCAATACAACCTAAAAAGCGTATGAAGAATGCGAGCAACGAAATATACAAGGAAAAGCCTGAAAAATAACTCGGTTCTCCGTTGACGTCCAGAAATAATATTAGCGGTCAAGGGAATTCATGACGACGAGATATCGACGTCGTGTCCGTAATGAAGAACTTTGCGAGCTTCCTTGAGTAAGAAAGAGGGGTGGGAGGGGGGAGGAGAGAGGAAAAGAAAGAGAGACTTTTCTAAACATTATTTACGACGCTGACGTCACGTATGTAAAAACCACGGCAACGTCCACACAGCTCACATATCATCGTGGTCGGTACAATTTCCGGTTATTTAAACAGCTTGCGTGCATTTTCGTAAGAAGGCACGGTGGAAAAAGGGTCGAAATAGACGGACGGAAGGACGGAACGACGTACGTACGTACATTCGCCGACGCTTTGCTAGAGCAACGTGGAAAGCAGCTTGCAGCTTGATTCGAAAGGGCAAGTCGAACCCGAACGACGTTCTCGTACGCGCGCGGAGCATGCATATGCAGATTTGCGGCGTTTCGAGGACCCGCCTTGTTACCGCCGACCGGTGCAAAGGCCGTAGGATCCCGCATGTCGGTTATAGACATTAACTAAATATTTGCGCGGGCCAGCCAGAGAACTGCTGCGCGCGCGCACAAGGACGTCTAGGATTAACCTCGGGCGATAGGGTAGGTTAACGTGATGCGGGACGAAGAAGATTGCCTGTGCGGCGGCCACGGTGAGGGAAAGATGGACGGCAGAGGGTATTCAAGCAGGAAGGCATGACAAGCCGACCGGAAAAGCAGAGACTCGATCCGAAATTCGACGATGAGATGCTAATCCCGCGCGGTTGCACGTCCAACGATAGGACCGCAAATCCGAGCAGCGATTAGAGCGGAGAAGGCGAGATATATTGCCGAGCGTTGCGGTTTCTTTTCGGAAGAAATCTTGAAAATTGCTCAAATTACGTGCAATTCGCCTACATGTCGCTCGAATTTGCACGAAACTACCGGTATTCCGGCCGGGACTTTGCAGCGCCGTCAATATTTCGGAATTATCCGTATCGATTTATAAACACCACCCGATGGCGAGGATAATGGTAGAAACCAGTGGAATTAGTCTCTAATAACAAAGTACGTCGATAAACTCGATATAACTTCATCCGCATTAACGAGCCCTTTCATTAAAGCTCTGCGCTGACGATATCAGCGACAGGGAGGTCCGTTATTTATCGTTGATACGATTTTGGTTGATACGACGGATCATTCGAATAGTCGCTAAATGTGAAAGCAAATTTAAGCCGAACGAACGTTATATTATCATTTCAACAATCGCTAAACAATACAAACCACGGGAGATTTATCGGAATCGAATTGATATACGAGTAATCGCGCATACACATGCAAGCAAATAATTAATTATATTGCGTCACGCTTGTTTATGACATAGGAAATGAAAATACACGATGAATAGACTCGTCATGATCTAAATCTCTAATTGAGGACAATTGAGAACGAGTTAATGCAGTCATAATAATTCCACGGTCGCAGAATAAAATAAGAAAAAGAGAAAGAAAGCAACATATACAAACTCCAACGATTCCCTTGTGTTATTGTGTGTCGCAAGATCCTTTCCGCGTTTTTATTAAATAATATAAGATCCTTTGACGTCGGCATTTTTATCGAGTAATTCCAGAGAGGGGAGCTCCCCTTTCCTCTCGTTTAGGACAGAGAAGGTTATTCAGATAAGGGTTAAAAATCTCCAAAGAATCCCGGGATTTCACGGCTTCATTCGCCGCGGTTCGTTTGATTTTTCCTTTTTGATAACTGGCCATAGAACGTCTCATTCCACCGGGCGGAGAATACCTGGCATGCTCGATATCGCGACGGTATGCGCACGGTTACGGATGCACGTGCGTGTCGTAAGACACACGTGCACGCATACCGACGACGGTGTCAGTCGCGCGCGCGAGAATCGGGTCACCGGAATGGCACCCATTTCAAACCGGTCCTCGAGCGGATCACCCCTATTTTACCGGGCGCACGCACGCGTACATACGCACACAAGAACGCATCCGAACCGGTGTGCCCACAAGGGTACCTCGGATTCGCAATTATTATCGGCGGTACGACCGCGTTCGAGCGATTTTACGTACGTAGCACCGGCGACTCGAATGACGAGTCTCGAATAGCCGGTCGAAAACCGAACGTCCAACGAGTCTGTCTGACCTAAATGCCACGGTTGTCGAATATCGCGTGCGTTTTTTATTTTTTCGTTTTCCTTTTAATATATATATATATATATATATGTATGTATAGCTTTTTCAGTATCGGGTCTTAATTTTTAAGAAAACAGTTATAAAAAGTTCTTAATTTTCAAGGAAAATTTATGCAAACATTTGAACTTTAAAAAAGATGTTTGAATTTTCATACGCGAATTTTTACGTTCCCTAAAACTGTCGAGAAAGTTTTTTCATGCTCGATACAGTCACATGTGCGAATTCTTTTATATAAAGATAAACTTTTTTATCCGATTCGAAATATTCCATCAGACGAAGCTATTTCATAATGCCAGTGGATTGTTGCGAAACTCAGTGAGTGGGCGTCGAACTCACATCACCGAGTATTACCGCCCCGTTTGTGCACGAATGACGTTACATTTCGCCAACGCGTTTTGTTCATTGCAAATCCGTACGTGTAAAACGTGTAAATAACGAGTGCTGTTCGCTACATGTATCCACAAGTTACGCGCGAGACACGCTCGTTTTTGTCCCATAAATAAGAGAAAGCACTGCTGAAAGCAACACTGATAATCGCCGTGCTTTTATGTTTTAAGAGAATGTAACACGCATTGCTATTTACTGTGGTAAAATTTATACACTCACAATGTGCTCGCTGTAACTTGTTTTCATATAAAATTTGTATTATTTATAGACACGGCAATTTTTCTTTAAACTTGTCGGTGCTTTGTACTTTTTACGAAAATCATCCTGATATTTGTGCACATAACTATATTATTTAATGTAATTTTATTTCAGTAAATCGTTTACGTATATGTAGAAATATCTCTTTCTTCGGGAGTAATATATATATATATATATATATATACACACACACACACACACTTTTCCTAGTTTATCTAATTTTTTTCTTTTTATAAAAACTTTTATTTAAATTTGTACGCATCTCGATGATAATAATCCACTTTTTTTATTATTAAATCAATTATTATTAAATCAAGTATGTATTTCGAATATATATCCTGACTCCGACATTTCATTAGAAATTTATTCAATAATGCAGTATAATGCAGAAAGTTTTTATCGACTAAATCATATGAATTTACTAGTGAGAAAAGTTTATATTGTTCTCGCTTAAATAAGTTTATCAAAGCATAGGCTACAACATAATATATCTTCAATATCGGCTATATCGGGAGTTAATTACCAAACGATTTGCTGCGCGATAAATAATATCGTTTAAAAGGGCCAAACTACCGCCAATGTTATAAATAAATAGCAAAATTAAGTACCAATTAAGAAAAAATCTGAATAAGAAGCCGATAACAAATAAAAGCGATAAACAAGCCTGTACAATTGATTATGATAAAATCGTTGAGTTATTGTGTTTAATGTAATATGTTATAAATTTCGACATATATACACACATGTATGCGTATATCCTTTATATATTCTATAACTACAAAATTTAAAATATTATGTGACGCGCGTGCAATATGAAGAGATAAATTTCTCGAAAATGTCGATAAAATTCCGATTAGCGCTTCGAATAATGGAACAGAATGAGCCTAACAGCATTTGCTTTCAATGAAGATAAGGACATAATGTGATTGTTAACTGATAATACGTTTACATTAACCTTCTTATCCTCCTGTATACGACAGATCAGAATATCATGAGCCCGTGTAACGCTAATGATTACACAAATCGAATTACTTGCTTGCTCTACATTTACTCGTCGTGATAATTAACGTCTCCCGTCGACGGTAATGTAATACAGCGGATGTAGTATGCAACGCGAACAAAGCGTGAGAACGTTTACAGAGTATGTCTTCTAGACTTACAAGGCATGGATGGCAAGGATGGAAACGATAGTAATATCGTTTACCTCGTGTCTGTTAACGTTCGTACCTTCTTCTGATCGCGTTTATTTAACCCGGTGTCATTGAGGCTGGGTCATGGCATTTTTAAAGCCATTAAATATTTCACCAGATTATCTGTATTAAGAGACTACTGTTCCATAAAAGTTACTAGCTTTCCGAAATCAAAGTTGACACTGCGAGGGTGGACCAAACAATAATCGGACTATCATGACCCGCCTCAATGTGTGTGTAACATTTTACCACCACAATGACTCCGGGTTAAACAATTTTCATTCGCGTAAAAACAACGTTCTATCCTTATTCAAATATATTCGTAAATGCACTTTCCGCTACGCCTCATTTTGTTATCCAGAGAAAAAATGATTAAATGCTATAAAAAAATTCCAGATTTTATTAAAGGTAACGTAATAGAGAAATTTTCAAACACCAAACAACACTAACACAAACGACGCGATGTTGATTCCCTTCCACTTTTTTTTCTTAAAATCCGTCGTGTTTTCCAACAAAAATCGACACGGTGTTTTAGCCTACAGCGAAACAACATTTTAGACGTTGTTATCACACACGCGAGCAGTAAAAATGAAATTATGTCTCCGCCGAAGGAACTGCTACGTCATACATTTCTGTTCTTTCCGCGAAGTGAAGTTAAAGGAACTATTTGCATGGGGAACAAGATTGCAAAGAGAAAAAAGGCCGCGTTATGACCTTCGTGAGGAACTTATTCGAAATGCTCCATTTCGTTGAAGTACCGCAATGCGTTTCGTCGAAGCGGCACGACGATGATTCGATCGTTCTTTTATGTCGCGCCTTAGATATAAGGCGGTACCAAGTATACCTGCTGGGAACCCATTTTCTTTAGTGCCACAATCTTCTGGACGAGATCGGAATATGCGCTAAATTGAAGCGGCTGCGTTTCCGAAGCTCTGACTAACATTCGGTGCATAATAATACGTAAAATGGTGCGTCTAGTGCGTCGCAATGTTTACGCAGGATAACACGTTAACGTTCTGAGCGGATTAATGAAGTTCATTAAGTTATACACAAAGCATGCGCGATCAATCCAACATCCCAAGTGCATCTGGGAGTTAACGGACGGCATGTAGCAACTTGGCTAGAAATGTACACGGTAGCGCCCGGCAAGTAAAGCGGAGTTTCTCCAGCGGCGACGTGTAAAACGCGCGGGCGCGCTTCTCAGAGCAGCAAGACTGTTGCGCGAGCGCTAAGCGCGCCATACGAGCAGCTACGCGTGACATTCCAAACAACGATGATTTAATCAACTTGACTACGAAAGCAGTACTCGGCAGCGCTTCGATTGCGGCTGCCATGCTTAACGACCGAATCGTTTCCTGCAAGTTAACGCGATTAGTCCGCCCCATTAGCGCGTTCACGTTTAAGCTCCGCCGCATCGACGATTACGGGGCGAGTCAGGTCACTCACCGGACGCAGTCCTGCATCTTCGCTCTCTCCCTCCCTTTCTTTCTCCCTCTCTCTCTCTCTCTCTCTCTCTCTCTCTCTCTCTCTCTCTTTCTCTCCGAACGAGCCACTCGATCTCAACCGATGAAAAAATACATCCACGGAGAAAACGACGCGCGAGGCGAGCTCGCCAAATGACCTTAACAGCCTGTGCGATAAGAGCACGCGAAAACATGAATTTCTCAGTCGCGGAATTTAGCGCGAGATTTGCAAGATAAGATTTATAATGTACAAACCGAGCTCCTCCAGTGATAAGACTTCTGCGACTCCGCAGTTTTATCAATATCTAGTCAACAGAGAATTCCACGGATAACGTAGTACATGTATTGTACATTTTATGATTTGTAACGCTCGAACGGTCACGGTTTCTCAAGAAAGAATACGAACAACCGAGCGCATCAAGTGCACCGTCTTTATATTTTCTTAGACAAACTTCTTGTGTATACTCTGTTCTCGCTCGTTGTCGAGCGTGATATTGTAACGTTAGTTCGGTTAGAAATCATTCAGATCGTGAATTTTATTTCAATGGGAGATATCAAGAGAGGAAGTTGGTTCATACTGTCACCCAAGTGCCTGCCTCAGCAAGCAGATAGCATCTATCAGTAATAATATAGTTATAATATCATCGTTTTATCGCGCAATTTAAGAGACCTCGTGTCGCTCGCGGTCTGACTGGATCGTTATTGAGGAGAAGTCGACAGATCCTCCAACGAAAGCTGATGAGAAGTTTGAAACACTCTTATAATCGCGCGTAATTGAGAGGATCGCTTTCACTGCATGCCGAGCATAGCCGACTACTCTGCTTCGTTTTATTACAACGATTAGCGGCGGATAATGAGTTCCACAGGGGGATTACGATTCGCGGGCTAGCAAGCGTTCCCAGTTACTCAGGGAATGCAAGTGACTCTGTGATGTAAAACCGTCCGCAAAGTGAAACCGATAGCAGCATCGCTCATTCGATGCCGGTATCTTCCAAACTTCTTAACATGCTGCATACACTCGCGCGATTCTAAGTGAGGCGGAAATCACGATTTCACCGGTATAATGTTACACGCGCTCGACATGTTCATTGAAATACGGCTGTTAGATTGCAGATATCTACCACACGTAAGAATAGTCTGAGATATCAAAAATAAATACCACGGCTTGATATATCCTGTGTGCATAACGTTAAATATGTGTTAATATTCGGCATTGAACTAATTGTACTTGATGTGAGTGATAAGACACAGCGGAAAGGTCAGTAAGGTCATCAAGCGTCGGGGATTTCCAATCGATTATGTTAATCGGGATTCCGACTTCTGATCACAGTATTTAATGTATAAGTAAGAGTTTGACACTTCAAAACAAGTTTGTATCTTATTTCATGTCTCATCGTGTTGTCCGCTAGGCGTAAAATTTATTTACGCACCGTATTGTTATTGTTTCGTGTTCGAAACGGTTGAGCAAGATAACTGTTTAGCTAAATAGGCGCGTCCTGACCTTGATACGCGTTCTGTGCTTGATATGAAATTTTCGAAACATCCGAGTGAATAGTTGAGATTATAAACCTACTTCGATCTTTCATATAGAAAATTAAATGCCTTTTACCAGCACAATCGCGATCGCAATCCCGTTGAAAACACTGAGAAAATAAGGGCGGGACGCTATAGGAGCGTCGATAAGAGAAATTAAACCGGACCGGAAAAAATTCTGAGATAGCATTATACTAATGAATCGATGGATCTTAGCATTCTGGGATAAAAGGGAGTGAAGCAATCTACGAGAAAAGCAGAAAATCCGAATGAGAATTGCAACGCCTCGATCGATCTTCCGCGACTTTTAAGAACGAACACAAATCCTACGAGGCTAGCGCGGCATCATTCGTTTATATTATGCTCATTATTCCTTCGATCCTCCTTACGTTCTCCTACGTTTTCCTCAAGATAAATTCTTATCTTTCTAAGATAAATTGACAGAACTATCCGAAATTTCATCACGTCAACTCGTGATCAACGTCTCGACTAACATACAAAATGTATTCAGCGGACGTTAAAATTCGCGAAAGATGCATATGCACCCAAGTCGAAACTTTGTTTCAATGTACCGCAAAATCGAAGACATTTTGCGCAATAATTCATTTTACATACCTGGGATTAAACATGCCACTGCTTACATCCTCGCGTCCTGCGTCCTCCGTCCTGGCTTTCGATCCAACATCCTGGTCACAAGCACTCACATTTGTACACTAACACTCGCGTAGATCGCGAATCGATCGGAAAAATGTATGACAACCAACGCGATGCCGACGAGGAGAGAGCCCAATTAACCCTTAAGTGGGCGCATGGGGTCAGCAGTGACCCCATTTTCTTTTTTAAAATTTAAGTAAACCAAGAAGTATTCAAAAACAAAAACAATGCAGTCTGATAATTGAAGTATTTTACTTTAATGAAAGACTTGAAATGCAGTTTCTTGTCCATTTTTGATAGACGACTGTCGCTTCACCACTGTCTTCGCATCACTTCACACGGATAAAACAAAGCGTCTCTGAGTATGTAAGTGGAAGGGGAAAACGCACACACGAGTTCAAGATCGCATTGGCTGCGTTATTCAACTTTTTCAAACGCGATCTTTTCGGTCGAGGTAACTGGAGAGATTTCGTTTCTTTTTACATATAGTTCCGGTATAGTTCCGCACCTTCTGTAAGAGTAACCGAATACTCTACTGTGATCACTATATTCTCGCGACCGAAATTTTCTATTCCTTCAATCGAAAAAGCAATTGTTCATGTGAGTGGTTCTTCGGTTGGCGAAACAGAATTTTCTATTACTGCAACTGAACCTCATGTAACAGAACATTTCTAGTTGTCGCAACAGAATATTTTTCTGCGTGTACACGTGCTCCGCGTCGCGGTATGTGCGTCTCTCGGCGACTCGAGACGTAATGACTCGGTCACGGACAAATACACAAGATACGAGAGAGTACCAAAACAATCAACACTTTCAAAGTCTCCTCTCACCAATCACGAGCCGTCGTCGCTCGTTAAATGACAAACACGTCGGTAACCGAGGATTCACGATCAACGTCCTCAAGATATTTCGGACCTTTGAAGTGATTAAATTATTAAATTAAACAAACAGCTTCATGCGCGGCACGAATCGAAATATCACTCGCAGCATTTGTCGGTCCTTGTCACTTTTGACGCACAATTATTCGTTAATATTGCATTTTCAATTGACCTATACGCTTGGAAACCTTTGAGTATAATTATGAGCAGAAGTTAATTCCAGGACGGATTACAGGACGCAGGACGTAGTGGCAATTGACGGAGAAGTTTAATCCCTTTTTCACTCCTTTTGAATTTTAAAATTGTATCGAAATTCCTTAAGCTAATAAAAAAATAATAATAAACTGATCATGAAGAAAGAAAGTTGCTTTAGCTTTTCAACTTTTAGGTTTCAACAAAGTTTGATGGAGGATCTGAAGGGTTAAAGATAATTAACCGAGATTTTAATATAAGCATTTTCGATCAATTTTCAAATAAGAAGTCGTATTGTTGTGAAATTTGTATTGCGTAATCTCTCTTTCTCTCTCTCTCTCTCTCTCTTTCTCTCTCTTTGGTGATACTTTACAGCTTAAAACAGAGTCTCCCGAGTTGAGAGGTAAAATAAAGCTCATGCGGATACCCGAGGGTTCGCTCGCTGCGGGAGCCAGGATAGATCGTACATGGCGTCCGAGGCGTAGAAAATGACGGTAAATAAGCGTACGTGATTCCAGTTTTTATAATTTATTTGTTGTTTGCAGCAGCACGACGGCGCACGACGCTATCGAAGGCTGAGCATGTGCGCGGGCGTGCGAAGCTCACGTTCAGGCTCATTCAGACGGCGGCGCGGGAATACGTCAATCTCCGAATTGTGTCCCAGTCGCGGGATAAATGGTTCTGCATGTTAATGCGATTTTGTCACGAACAGGGCTCGTCGTTATCGCGACTAACGGGACGGATTGTGATTCCCGAGGTGATCGACCGCGCGGTCTTGGCCGACGTGCAACTAAAATATCACGCGTCCAGCGACGGCCAACCCCTTCGCATAACGCGTGCCAAATTTTAACGGGTTTAACACTTGGCGCCTAAGGTGGCTCTTTTAATAAAATCGCCGTAAATATAGAGTCAACTTTCCGGTTTCGTAGAGGTCTTCGTGAGAAAGTGATATCTACACTTGCGTGCGTGACTCTAACGTCGTGATCATCTCATCACAACTTGTCACCTATTATTTGTCATCTGCTACTTTGTTATATAAGTTATAAGCACCTGCTCATCCCACCCCCCCCCCAGCTTGACGCGCGGTATAATTACGATTCGTGATATCTCACAAGAGGCATGTAGCCAGTGTAATCGCTTCGTTACACGCTCTCAAAATTTAGAAGGGCACAAGCCTGAACGCGACGACGCGTTCTCTTATGGATTAAGTAATTTGGAACAACTTCGCATAATTACGTAACTCGTTGGTGCAAATTGAGGCGTAACTTCGCATACTTAATTGTAACTCTAATCTAAGTTGCTGTCGCGCAATTTCGAGTTATGGACGAGAAAATGGTTTGTAAATTAGCGTATATAAATTTCGTTATGCAGACGACGCGCGATACCAATTACTCGCACGACGGTTCTAATTTCACTTGGCAAATTGCGACCCAAATTTTACACGAGCTCAACAACTGCGATATATCATCCTCAGATGATAACAATAAGCGCGAACGCGCGTGTCTAATATCGTAAAAGTGCAAAACACGAACGTACACGTGTCCGGTGCATATTAACATAACGGAACATGAGGAAGGTATTTCGCGGCGTCGCGATAACGAACTCTACCTGTGGTGCGGCAATAGCGGTTGGATGAAGGTATTACTTGAAATTACGAACGGTGTCCCGAAATTAATGTGCAGAATCGTCACGAGCGCTTAACCGTCGACAAATCATACAAAACGTACATCGGTCCCTTTATTGTGGAATCTCGACGAGCTGGAATTCAGATCGCGCTAGAAAACCGCGGTAGTCCGAGTTTGTTCCGATGAAACGTCCGCGTTTTACGGTAGCGTAATACGCTGTGCGATTGGTCGTGCCGCACGCGATCACGCGAGAGCAGCCAATTGGAACGGGCGCGAGACAAAGGCCGCGACACTCTGTCATTATTCACGTCACATTAAGCATTTATTATGTTTAACGTTACATTTACCCCGGGGGTTCGTTCGCTTGCCGAGTTGGACGTAACACGTGAATGCGTCACTTGATTACATCGGATAGCAGTGCCGATCGTGCATTTAAATAACAGTTCTATCGCGATGAACTTCGGACGTGTGCCGTTAACCTTTCCCGTTTAGTCTCCGATAATCCTCTTTCGTCCCCAACATTTTTCATCTTTAATACAACACGCTTATTGTCTAGCGTATTTTTAGTCTACATGTTTGCGTACTGTGATATAGCATTAATATTAAAATTTAAGCAAGATAAGATTGAATTGAAGAGATAAACAGTTAATCATAAATTGTTTAAAACGGTAATAGACAATTACGCGTATTAGACAATTCCCGTTAACGCTACTGTATATATATGTATATATATATGTGACGTTATATGTATGTCTACAACGAAACTATTATGAGAACGATCACTCGCATTATCCATATAATAATTTGTTTTTAAGAATTTTAAGTCATTCATTTTTATACGTGATATATTTATGCAATGACACTGATTCATTTATCCGATCAAACACCGCGGGATCGATTTTTCAAAAGTTGAAGGGGAAGGAAATCGAACTGAGATTCACGGGTCGTGATCCAATTTGACTTCGCTTCGCGGTGGATAAAGACGTCGCATGCCCGAGATTCGGGACAATCGACTTTTTTTCCTTACAGCTACAGCGCTGGATATACCGTGAGATGATTATTCTGTGGAACGCGGAAGTAGATCCCGTAATGCGGAAAGAATAATGCGAACAAGAACGTTGACTCGACACATGTTGCTTGGGACTTGAATCGTGAGCGAAAACTAATTTGTCACACAAGCTAATTTTCGCGCGAATAAAGGAATGTGTACAACTTTGTGGAAATACTTCGATGAAGGAGATTTGCGTTTGTGATTAACATTATTAATCGTATGCGATAAAAATATACTTAATATCATAATCAAAAAAGATTCGTCATTTTCTATTTGGAAAAAAATTCTGCTGTAATAAAAGAGTAGTTTATACGTGGATATTACGTGCAGTTTTTATTAAAAATAGAATAATAAATCTGAATACAAGGGCCATATATGCATATTCATACACATACACGTGACCCTTTAGTAATGCAAGAAATCATTTCAGTTTACAAAAGCGCAATGAGAACTGACAGGTCGCAACAAGTTTACGCAACTGTGCTCGCTCAGCACATAATATATTTAAACACGCATTAAAAATGTCTGAAAATAGAGAGAGATTTCTAAAGCGTAAATACAACACGCTATTAAAACTTGCATATAAATCTCAGCAGAAAATTCAAGCAAAATGTATGCATATCTTTTACTGGTATACATGAGTTAAAAAATACCAAATTTTCACTTCGATATGCATACTCTTTCTTTTCCTTTCCAGCAATCCGTGAAAATATGTACGAAATTGAGATGTATAAAGAAACTTTGGTATATGTCATGTTAAAATGTATTAATATATAATTACTGAGAAAGGAGGCTTACTAAAAAAGAACGTTAGAATGGCAGATGACATGTTTTCGCGCCATCTAATGGTTCAAAGTGCGCGCTAAGAGAGCATCGAAGCAGCAGCCAACTTCATTGCGCTCGAACAGGCTTCATTGAGGCTTCGTTAAAGCACCCGCGAGATATCGCCATGTCTTCTCATGTCTCACATTGTAAATACATGAGACAAGATCTCGTATTTATGTCGCAATATCGTGAGACAAATAACGAAACATGAATGATACACTGTACTCTCGAGCAATAAACAAAGCTAGTTGTCACGTGTCGTCAAACATTATACCGATGACGTTACGTTGTGCTTAACACATCGTACAGGGTTGCTCCGAAATCTGATCGCGCACTAGAACCAGCTGACACGAATGACGTCTTACCTTGGTGTCCCGGGACGTGTGGTAGTAGTAAACACAGGCGAACATCCACGCGCATGACAGGAGCAACGCGATCTTGACATTTCGCCGCATGACTGCCGCTGCTGTTGCACCGGTCCTCGTTACTTCCTCGTGCCACACGTATTTCGACGTCGGTCCGGCGGACCTTCGACGGTATGTCTCTTCACCACAAACCCTCGCCCTTCTATCTCACGAAAACGGAGCACGCACACCCGCGAGCGAAAACGCGGCGCGATATCACCGAGTACTACCAACACGCACGTACCGGCAGCCAAGGCCATACTGACGCAGCCGGTCGAGTGCGGCGACTATAAGCTCGTCTGGCATGCCCGCTGACGTCGCTACCTGCTGGCGGAGTACCAAAGCCGGTTACACCCATGCGTCGAAGGGCGCCACATTTCGGACGAGCAAAAGTGGGAAGAAATGAAAAAAGCCCTGGACAAAGTTTCATCGTGCCCCTCCAACTCAAATATCAAATATATTTATAAATATAAGAACATATAATCTTTTATGTTGTTACATGATTGCATCTGTAATCGTGATCGTCAATAGAAGTATGACCCTCTAATGCAATATGTTATGTGATTAAACAATAACAATTTATTATTATTTTTAAATAATTAATCGTTAAACTTATTAACTTATTGAAATTCCATCAAATTGCTGACGACAAAGAAGTGTATCTAATTAGTATGTGACTGGCAAAAGTTTTTTCTAGACCGTTACACGGACTTTTTCAAACCAACATATTGCAGACCACTTCCCCACGACGTGTTGTAAATAAAGTGTCAATTGTTATTTGGCTTTCGTGTGAGACAGACGTTTCCGGTTATATACGCAGCGTGAATGCAAGAAAAAATCGATCGTGATTGGAACAATATGATTCTTTTTTGACGAATCTTTTTTTTATTGAACATTAAATGCAATTAGTTTGACAAGTTCATATATATTTAGATCTTTATTTAAAGAATACGCTGTCAATTTAGCGAAAAATATGTCTCAGATTAGAAAATTATCAATAACGTTGTTTTCTAATTCTTCCTACTTTTGCTTGTCCAAAATATGGCACCCTTCGACGGGACGTTAGACAGCAACTGGACAACTTATTAATATAAAAATATTTTAGTATTAATGTAGTAATCTATACATATATTTTCAATTATCTTTTTAGTAATAGTTTTGAAATTATACGATCACTCTTCGGTAAGAGAAATTGTATACGAAAAATAAACTGTGTTTTACTATCTCTTGCTATTTCTATAATATATTTACAAAATAAACGAATTTATACATATTCACTAATCAATACATCTCTTACAGTCCTCAACAACGGCTTCGTTATTCCAGATACTCAGTCATGCGGATATAAACCGATATAAAACACATGCTTAATTAATTTAGGAATATCGGAAAATATAGAAAGTAATTTGCAAATGGAATCTATATCTATATATCTTGACTAGTGTAGTATCGATATTATCGAAGCGCGTACATATAGATGCTAGTTAATTAAAATGTATTCATTTATTATTTAAATGTGTTATATGAAACCGATAAATCGTTGAACGATAAATCGTTGAACAATAATAAAGATAGTTTATATGTTTAAAAATTTATACTTATAATATATCGTTAAAAATAATATAAAATTGCAATTTGAATAATATAATTGTAAAGAATAGTGAAGTATTTAATATGAATACTTCGGGCGAAAAACATATAAGGTGTTTTAGAAAAGGTAAGCTAGTTATATGTATTTACACATATAAGGCGCTTTAGGAAAGTAAGCCAATTATGTGTATTCTTTTTATGAAGACAAACAAAAAAGTTTTTGTTTTAGTTAAAAAGTTAATGTCGAACCGAGATTAAAAAGATTAATTTCGATGTTAATATATCACAGACAATAATATTTATTTAAATGAATAAAATTGAACAAAAAGACAAAAACTGATTTAGTAATTTAGATAAATATTATTGATTATATATTACGTATGGTATGTTGTATGTTAACATCGAAATTAATTTTTTTAATCCTGACTTTAACTTTTTAACTAAGCGTTTTAGACGCTGTGTTTATAGGAATTTTGTTTGTTTGTCTTGATAAGAAAAATATAACTACCAGCGCACCTTTTTAGAAACACCTCGTATTAAAATTTTAACAAAATTTTTATTTTAACAAAATTTTTATTTTAACAAAAATTTTAACAAAAAGATGTATCTGTAATTTCTATTAAGATCTATTAAGATAAAATTTTGTAATAAATGCACGCATTCGTTCACCGGCATTGTAATTTTTTTCGTACTTTCACGTAAATTATCTTGCTGGTACTTATCGTTTGTAGTGATTGTAAACCAATACTTTGATAGATGGATGGGTGGGTATTTTGATAGATCTACCAAATACGCCCACCCGTAGACGCAGGCACTTGCGTTGCCGATGCGCAGATCAGTCTGTCGTGACCTGTCCTTTTGGTAGGATTTTCTCGAAAGTTCAACACGGCATGTCGGGATAATATTTAGTTTACTGAGTTTCAAATCGCCGCTGGCATGGCTTCTACATCAAAATGGTTCTTGTTATTATACCTCGGTTTCTGCACGGCATGGATGGACGAAAGGTATGTTTCTTAATAAGAGGCAATAAATCATGCACTCAATCTTGTATATCATTATTCGCATTTCCGTGACCAAATTTTCTACCAAATATGTTTTGAAACACCCAGTCAAATCAATAATTATCATTATTGATTTGTGCACCGTCTTTTTCCAATTAATATATATTCGCTACATACATATATGACGCGACAATTTTTTACGAAAAATCGGCATCGGTGTGTGTTAGAAAAATATATGTTGGAGAAATTTTATTTCTATCTTCATCATTAAATTTGTTTTAATCATGTCAAAAAAAAAAAAATACAAAATAATTTGTGAGAAAAGTTGTCAAATAAATTCTGATAACGGACGTGTTAAAAATAATATTTTTGACGAATGTATTTGAAGTGTAAAGCACACAGATGTTAACATAAAAAATAGTCTAATAGGACTGCTCTACTTTTAATTTCCACTCCACTTGCGCAAGCTTCTTTTCCAATTGCAACAAATGTATGCGAATAATATATAAATAATGCGCGACTTAGGCCTGTTCTGGAGTCTCGAGACGGACATCTCATAATCTCCAGCTCGAAGGACAGAAACATCACTCTGAAGATAATAGGAAGCGGTTACGTGAATGTCAATGAGATTAATCTACTTCACGTGGCATCGGCGGTAATGAACATACGTCTATATGTACTGCGTGACAATCAAGGTGCAATTGGTTGATGCACGAGTTTCGATCCCTTTTAGGCGCAAAATGCGACGCGGGTCATCGACAGGTGGCGGATGGGATACTTGGCTGAGATGGAGAGCTCTCTTCAGCAACTAACAACTATAGTGACAGGCTCTACAGGTCTACAGAGGAGAGTAGCTCTGCTCGAGAGAAACATCGATACGAATATTACGAATCGTATAGGAAACAGGACGCGGATAATAGTAAGAACACGCAAATAAGCAATATTAGATTAGCAGTTTGTGAAAACATATTTTTCTACATATTCGCAGCCATTTAAACTAATACGATGACAGAAAAAAAAAATAATTTCTGTACGATAACATCCACGGGCAAATAATACGATGATTATACAAACTGCTCTGATTATACTTACGCGATATATTAAATTATTTATCTTGAAAATTTAAATATCTATTTTGATTTGAAGAGAAGCGATATAAATTATGTCATCACTGACCTCATAATGACTACTGACTGCAGAATAACGTGTAATTTTCAGCCGAGTACTACAATTAACAGAAATAATCTCCGCCGTATCAACATGCGAGTACGTATCACTTGTCTATCTATTCATTATGAGCTATATACAGGTTGCGTGAAAAGTTCGCGGAGCGGCATCTATAAGTAAACGGTAGAATTATAAATTGTAGTCGGTTATATAGAATCACTCTTCACATGAACCTAGGTTAGGTTTCATTTGCATCTGTCAATTCTTTCTGTGTTTACAAGCCAATTGTAGTTGACGTGTCAGTATATTTGTTTGCAATGGAAAATTTGAAACAGCGTGCAGTGATTGAGTTCTTTGTTAAAAAAGGTTTAAAGGCAATGGAAGTTCATTCCGAGATGGAAAATGTGTTAGGGGAATCTGCTCTTTCAAAAACAATGGTTTATAAATGGGCACTTGAGTTTCAACGTGGTCGTACAAGCATTGAAGATGATCCACGCAGTAGAAAAAGGTAAAACAATTAACTCTGAATATTATTGTAACCTTTTGGATCAATTGGACGCAAAAATTCGTGAGAAAAGACCTGGTTTGCAGCACAAACAAATCATTTTTCACCAAGACAACGCACCTGCTCACACAAGTGTTTTGTTAATGTCTAAATTCAATGAATTGAAATACAAATTGCTTGATCATTCACCGTATTCGCCAGATTTGGCACCCAGCGACTTCTATCTGTTCCGAAACCTGAAACAATTTCTCCGTGAAAAGCATTTTTTGTCGAATGAAAAAGCTATAGCAGCCGAAGAGGCATATTTCGCAGACCTTCCAGAAACACACTTCCGCGATGGAATAAAATTATTGGAGAGCCATTGGGCCAAGTGTATCGAAGTTAATGGAGACTATATTGAAGAATAAAATCATTTTTAGAATTTGGTATTCTTTATTTCAGTTTCGCTCCGCGAACTTTTCACGCAACCTGTATATGAATAATATCCCACGCGGTCGTAATTACGAATGTAAATATGTTTTCCTTTTTCAGCTTAAAGAGTTGGAAGACTCATTGAGAGCTATGCAAAGGCTTCTCCGAGAGAACGAGTGCCAGAGTAATCCGTGTCAAAACGGCGGTACGTGCGAGGACCTCTATGACGCCTATCAATGTCATTGTCCATCAAATTGGGAGGTATGTATGACAGTCCTGCGTAAAAAAAGAGAGAGCACACCGATATTTCACGAGAGAATAATTTATGGCGATTTCAGGGCCCGAACTGTATGACAGATGTTAACGAATGCGCGAGATTTCTTGGCACGGATCTCGGATGTCAGAACGGAGCAACGTGCCGTAATCTACCAGGATCTTATCGGTGAGCGACAATTAATTATATTTCTTCCACCAAATAGAGTAACATCAAGAAATTCGCGCTATGCTCTCGTATGTCTATGGATATCTGGTACAATCTAAAATCCGCTGTCTCTGCAAAAGAAAGAACTGTACAGAGGTGTGTTTTTTTTTTAATGCGAGTATCAAGTTTGCCGTATCAATTCGTCCCAAAAGAGTAACTCCGCGAAGTTTGACATCTGGCGACCGCGGTTTAGCGGACGTACAATTTCTGGGATACATTATACGGAATATGCTTGTATACATAATATCGGTTCTACATCAGATGCGATTGCTTGCCGGGATGGTTTGGCCTGCACTGCACGCAGAAAACATCGATTTGCAATACAGAGAACTCCGAGGCGCTTTGCGGCGAGCACGGTGTCTGCGTAGCGAAGAGCAGCTCTCCACAGGGATACGCTTGTATCTGCGATCAAGTATGATTTCCCATCTTCCATTGTAAATGCCGGTTTCTCGAAAATCGTAAAGTTGTCGGTGGAATATCAGACGGAATTTGCGTTCGTAAACCGCCCCTCGACGCGGCATTACCGATCCTTATATTTATCGTATCCTCAGGGATGGGAGAGCGACGGTACAAGCCCGGCTTGCACCAAGGATGTAGATGAATGTGCAGCAGACCACCCACCCTGCTCCGTAAATCCGCCGGTACCGTGTCGCAATACGCGTGGCTCATTCACTTGCGGCGCCTGCCCACACGGTTATAGCGGAAATGGCTATTATTGCACCGACATTGACGAGTGTCTGATTAACAACGGCGGCTGCAGTATCTCACCTTATGTGTCCTGCATGAACACGATGGTAAATATATATGTGCGCTTACATACGCGTCACATATGTCACATATGTCGCATATAATATTAGCTAAAAGATATGGTTTTGTTCGAGAAGCGTGCTAGGCAATGTGTTCAAGTCCGCCGCTTGTCTACCGTAAAATCTTCCATCATGGATATTATTCGCTGTTTCCTCGTGATCGCGAGTATTTCTGAGAGCTTTCGTACAAATATCCTTCAGTAGTGGAATATGTAGACAATATCGTTCAAGTGACTTGATCAAATGGCAAACGGGTCGTACGATCTGCCGCAATAAGCATGTAATTCCACTAATTCCTCTGATTGCTTATAGGGTTCGAGGGTATGCGGATCTTGTCCGATCGGATATCGAGGCGACGGTGTCAGTTGCATCTTTGTCGGCGGTTGCTCCATCAACAACGGCGGATGCCACCTACTGGCGACCTGCACCGAAAACCCGTCACTTACGAGTTCTTACGTGCTGTGCCGTTGCCCAGCGGGTTACGTCGGTAATGGAATGGGACCAAACGGCTGTCAATTAGCTGATGTATCGGTCAATACAGCGTGTTCGAGCAACCCTTGCGTTCATGGCACATGCGTGCCAAACGGTGCAAATGGCTTCACTTGCACGTGCAGTCCGGGATATTCAGGTATATATTAACGATGTAGGAATGGATGTGAACCGGGGCGAGAGAGGGGAGGCAAATGCGTCCCACGAACCCACTCGTAAACCGTAACGCTCTGTTTCTCACACGTGACCGAATAGGGGGTGGGGTGTGGAATTAATTCGCATTTAGCGGGCACACGTAAGACCATAAAGTATCGCAGTTGCGAATTATGAAGTGAGAAACATCAGCCGCAACGCGAGGGTCTTCATTTTATTCAGTGGGAAACAAAAAGGGAAAAAAGCGAAGAAAAACGAGGGAAACGAAAAGTACACGCAACATACATCTTTCGCATTGTACTATATTTTTGTACTTCTTGTCGGTACTTTTAGGAGTTACGTGTAACACGCCAGCTGATCCGTGCATGCCAAATCCCTGCCGGAACAACGGTGTCTGCGTCGTTTTGAACGGACAAGCGACGTGCGAATGTACATCCACTTTCACTGGAAGCAGATGCGAAACACAACGGCAGGCATGCGGTGGCGTGTCGCGAAATCCAGTAGGAGTGCTTCAATTCCCGATCGGCGGCAGTACTTATCAGCATAGATTGAGCTGCGCTTGGGTGTTGATCACGGAGCCCACAAAGGTCTTGAACATCACCTTCACGGCTTTTCACCTCGAGCAGTCTACAGATTGCAAGTTCGACTTCCTGCAGGTGCGATGTTCTTCCGGCAGCCAAGGGAGTCTTAGTAGTACTTTTACCCCTGAAGTAACTGTGTTTGTCGTAAGGCTGTGAGTTTGGCGAGCTCTCGAAGGTATCTATCATTGAATAGTACTCGAGTCCTCGTAAGCACAAGATACGGTTAGTTAGGAAAGTTTCTTCAGGGACTTCGGGGTAAACTGTTTAATCTCGTTCTAAGTAGTTTCTGGCATCGTCGACTATCTTCGATGCTGCGTTTAGGTCTTTACGTTCTCATGCATTAGACATTACGACGTAAAGATCGGGAAAACCCAGGTAACTCACAACATCCGACGCGATGTTTCAGATCCACGATGGGAAGAACGCCGGTGGTCAAATGATCAACAGATTCTGCGGCGAAACGCTGCCCAATGGAAACGGAAACATTGTCTCGTCCCATAATTCTCTCTACCTATGGTTCCACTCGGACGGCAGTATATCTCACGACGGGTTCACTTTTCATTGGAATAGTATCGATCCTATTTGCGGGGGTATTTTAGAAAATGACTATGGCACAATCACGTCGCCGGGCTCACCAGGCAGATATCCTCCGAACAGGGATTGTTTCTGGAGAATCTTCGTGCCAGAGTCGAAGAGGATTCAATTCCATTTCGGTCAATTGATGCTCGAGGAACATCCAACTTGCCAAAATGACTACTTAGAGGTAAATGTGCTTCGTAAATTAATCCTACCGTAAGTGGTACTACGAGAATCTCTCTCTTTGAATGTATTTCTTGCATACATAATTTTTGATATTGCTAATCTGATCGTACCTGATTTCTCATAACATTATTAAGTATTTCGAATTAAATGTTGAAACGGTACTACCGTATTTAAGATCACTGTCTTGTCAACAATTTCTTGTCAACTTTGATTCTGTGTTCAATGTTACGTAGATTACCGGCATAGAAGACGAACGTTTAGGGCTTTACTGCAATCATACACACCCACCGCCTCTCATTACACCGACTTCCGAAGCGAAAGTTCATTTTCATTCTGATGGTGCCGGTCAAGACGTTGGTTTTCAAATCCATTACACGATGGTCGAAGGTATCGGCAAAAGCACTTGATTTGCATTTCGAACCTAAATACATTACAGTTAGTTAGCGGCATTTACTTAAAAGGTCTGATATTTTTTGACAATTTTATTGTCGGAAAATTCAACAGAGAATATTCTTGATACTTAGGTATACCAGGTTGTGGTGGAACTTACACGACTGCCTCCGGTACGATTAGCTCACCTGGTCACTCGTCAACTTATCTTCCAAACATGCAGTGTGAATGGAAAATACAGCTACCACCAGGAGAGCGAATTAGAGCAATGTGGTTGCGATTCGATCTCGAGGAATCTCTCAGTTGTCATTTTGACTACGTCGAGGTGATCTCTTGAACATCATCATATTTTTAATGTAAGGTGTCAAAACATTTAAGTTAATCTTATTTCTTCTGCCAGGTCTACGACGGACCACACACGTCTTCGGAATTAATCGGTAGATATTGCGGATCGGAATTGCCGTCAGCGATTAAGTCGACTACGAATACTTTAGTCGTAGTATTTAGCTCCGATTGGTCTTTCGAGTCAGAGGGTTTTGCTATTTCCTACGAAACATTTTGCGGCGGCGAGTTCCGCGACGAAACAGGAATCATCCATTCACCCTTTTATCCAAACAACTATCCTGGCTCAAAGACATGTATTTACGAAATTATACAACCGGTCAACCAGGGAATCGTATTAAACATATTAGATATGGACATCGAAGGTCTGTCAACGGATTGCTTCTACGATTACATCGAGATTCACGACGGTGATAATGAGAATGCAACGAAACTCGCCACATTGTGCGGCAATGAATATCACATACCGCCTACTCCTTTCATTTCGACACATAATTATATGTTTATTAAGTTCACTACTGATAACAGCTTGGAAGGCCGAGGTTTCAAGGCCAACTACACGACCATTGATCGCAGTAAGTCGACCTATACTGCAATATACAATTAATCTAATGTTAAGCTGAAACTAACAAACTATAAAACACATGTAGAGAGCGATTACAACATTTGCATGTAAGAATTCGATAGCAAAGGTAACAGAATAATCACTGTTATTTTCCTTAAGGATGTGGCGGACTGCTGAAAACATCAGGAGAAATAATTAAGCCTCCCACTGAAGATGGACATTATTTGAATGACGAGGATTGTATTTGGACTATCCAAGCGCCGCCGGGATATGGTGTGCAACTCAACTGGTTGTCTTTCAACTTGGAAATGCACCGTCGATGTGTCCTTGATTACGTTAATATTTACGAGAATTACACTTCACCTTCAGAAAACATAATAGCCACGTACGTTAGTATATTAAAAAATGTCAGAAACAGCATTAATGAGTAATAATACTATACAGTGATATTGTTGCCATTATACATAAATTTTTCTGTATGTTACGACCCTTTCATTACGTAACATATTTTAGATACTGCGGTAACAAAGTACCACTCGGCTTTACGACACAAAGTTCCACGGTTACCATACTTTTCCACTCTAATACGTATGGCACAAGCGATGGATTTGTCGCCACGTATCTTTTTGTCGACTTGACGAAGATCTGCGGAGGTCATTATATGAAGTCGACCGGCGTTATCAGATCGCCAGGTTATCCTGATGATTATGAGAATCGAAAGGAATGCGTTTGGACTATCGAAGCACAGGCCAGACACAGGATCATACTTACGGTGAATCACTTTGAGCTGGAAGATCATTCGTCATGCATATTTGATTACCTAGAAATTAGGTAGATAATCAGCTTAAAATGTAAACGCTATTGCTTACAAATCGCTATTTTATATCTCTTGTGTTTCAGAAACGGTGGTTATGAAACTTCACCGCTGATCGGCAGATTCTGCGGCGAAGAAATACCAACTGAAATACCAAGTCAAGCCAGTCAGTTGTATATTAAATTTGTTTCGGATTTCTCAAGAAGGCAAAAAGGCTTTGAGATACAATGGGATAGCACAACGGAGGGTAAGAACACACAAGGAAATTCCGATGAATTCTATTGTGTTCCAATTTCTTTCAGTCCTAGCAGCTTTTACATGTGACATGATTTTAGGATGTGGTGGTACGATGAACGCAGTTACCGGAGACATAATATCTCCAAATTATCCTGAACCTTACTTGCACAATGCAGAGTGCTACTGGAAGATCGCTGTGGCGGCGGGTAGCTTGGTGCAAATTACAATAGTTGATCTCGAGCTCGAGCACAACGAGAGGTGTCGATTTGACTTTATCGAGATATTCGAAGGCATCAGTCACCGCGTGCGCAAAGGACGTTATTGTGGCGCGTCATACCCGAAGATTATTCAATCCGCAACTAACGAAATGACCATTCGATTCCGCAGCGATTTTACCAATTCCGCCCGAGGTTTCCACCTGAAGTACGAAACGCGTAAGTGTAGATTTTTTCAATCAAATAGCATGTGACTTTAATTATTCGATATTGTTTGGCACTGAAAAAATGCTAAAGTGCAATTTCTAGTTCTTTTTCTAAAGATATGAAAATATTTATGTCAATAAGATTGAAATAGTCTTGAATTTCTATATTTTTGTTCGTACAACATTGTATTAGTATATTTAATTCTTGCACATGTACAGACAACTTATCGATATTATTAAGTAATTATTGAACGTCTCAACGATAATTGTAAAACTTTCATTTTTGTCGCAGAATGTCACAACAGATTACACGGCTTCTACGGTGTGATAGAGTCACCGAATTTCCCCAACAAATACGAACACGCGATGAATTGTAGTTGGATCATTGAGGCGCCGATTGGGAACAAGATTAATTTAACTTTCTCGCATTTTGATCTTGAAGGACGCGGCGATTCTGATAACATTTGCCAGTTCGACTATCTTGAAATCAAGGAAGGCGAAGGTGACACTCCTAATTCCGAGTTAGGTCGCTTCTGCGGTTCCGTCAATTTGCCGCTGAAAATAAGTTCAACGCAAAATCAAATTTTCATAAATTTTGTTACGGATTCTTTCATCGCCTTTAATGGTTTCCGACTCGAGTGGCTGACTCACGGTTGCGGTGGAATTTTGTCTAAACCTGTCGACAATTTTACGTCACCCGGATATCCTTCTGGTTATCCGACAAACATCGTTTGCGAATGGCTGATCGATGTGGATTACGCGCACAGCATCGAACTCACTTTCCACGAGGTGGGTAAATCCGAAGAAGAGTTCTTCAAATATTTTACGGATTTCGATACAGCGATGTTAAGTCAGACCAGCGTTGTCGCGACTTCTCACAAGCAGAAACTTCTACCTTTCAGGTGAACACTGAGAAGCACAAAAACTGTTACTACGACAAAATCCAAATCTATGCCGGCCAAGACGCAGACGCGCCAAAATTGACTGAGCTTTGTCATACGGAAAAACCAGTAGTCTACACCAGCCCCGGGAACAAAATGTTCGTGAAATTTCAATCGGACATATCGTACGCCGGTCGTGGCTTCAGAGCTAGCTACAGGACCGTTCCTATCAAGTGCGGCGGTAAATTTACAACATCATCGGGCATCATTCACTCGGCCAATTACCCGCAGAATTATCCGCACAGTCAGAATTGCGAGTGGCTGATAGAAGTCGACAATAGTCACGTCGTAAACGTTACGTTTCTGGATTTCGATATTGAGAACAGCAGGAATTGCACCGATGATTACGTGAAAGTATGCTTTAACTGTCAAAATAAGTTGCGTATAAAAAATGTAGAAATACTTTTATACAATTACTCCTCATTTTAAATTTTCTTCCTTTGATCTAGTAGTAAGTGCGTGAGAGCGTATTTGTAAATTTTCTTGTTCCACATTTTTATAGATCTTTGACGGACCAACGAAAGACGATGCGTTACTGGGAACGCATTGTCGCAATCAACTGCCACCGTCCTATATTTCGACTGGTAATCAAATGTTAGTAGTTATGCGGACCGACAGTATCATCTCAGCGAAAGGCTTCAAAGCTCAATACTCTCGAGCCTGCGGTGCTCGCATAACTGTGAAGGATCACGGTTCCTTTACATATCCGAATGATAATGGCGATAACGGTAACTGCACTTGGATCTTGACAGCTGAAAATCCAGGTAAATCTCGATCTGGTTTGAACTCACACTTCTAATTGCGAAAGCTCACGCCATCTTTCACTAATTCACCCCTCCAACGCAGCCGACCATGTGACTTTAACTTTTACGCACATGGAGGTCGACCCTGCTGATTTCAGTAGAATATGGAATGATAGCTGCTATTTATCCTACATCGAAGCGTTTGAAGGTGATAGCACCGACGGCCCGTCTTTGGGGAAGTGGTGCAACAACGTCGCTCCACCGCCGGTTACAAGTACCGGAAGTTCTCTTACGTTGCACCTGTTCATACGTTATGATTTCCACGGCCATTTCGCCGCAACTTATTCCGTCCTAAATACAGGTACATCAAGTTAGGATATGTGCAACGTACGCGAGCTCATTAGCTCGTCTCCTTAACTTCTGTCTTTTAGCTTGCGGCGGAAACTATACATCCGAACAAGGCATGATCACTTCGCCGAGTTACCCGAACAGCTATCCTTTGAACTCCGAATGCGTCTGGATTTTGAATACCTCCCCCGGTAACAGGATTAGTCTTACGTTCACTGAGTTTGACGTCGAAACGAGCGAAAACTGCGATCTAGACTACGTCGAAGTGCGGGAGAATAGCGGAATCGGGAAGCTGATTAACGTCCTTTGCGGCAAAGACGCCGCGCCGATTACGTCCTCCAGCAAACTGTGGCTCAAGTTTAAAAGTGACGATTCAGGCACCGCCAAAGGTTTCGTGGCTGAGTATAGTTTCATCGGAGGTAACGAACTTCAAGGACCTCTAGGACGTATTACCTCGCCATTATATCCGAAACCTTATAGACGGACAGCCAATTTCTCGTGGCGTATCACGGTTGATATGGAATCAATCATACAAATCCAATTTAGAGATATTAAAATCGAGAACATTGTCGATACCTGCATTTTTACCAGCGTTACCGTAAGTATTCTTATCCAACATGATAAAAAACGCTGAGAATAGTGGAATTCCGATGAAAAAACAATTATATAGAATTATAAAGGAATTATATATAATTATATGTAAATTTTATATTATGTACAATTTATGTCCACAAAAAAACGCTGTTAAGTGAAGAAAAGAAGAAATTATTTTGTTCAATTATATATCGATATCATGGGCTACTGTAAACATACATAATTGCTTTAATTTCATTAAAGCTTTAATTGCATTAATTGCTTTAATTGCTTTAATTGCTTTAATTGCATTTGTCATCATTTCTTTCAGTGTGTGGACTCACATAATTGTGTGCATTTATATATGGCTATGTAAAATATGTAGCAAAATTTATATATGATCATATATAATTATTTCTTGTTGTAAATGTATATATATATATATAATGTATATCAATTATTTTAAACGTAATATATCTGGAACTACATGTAGAAAGGTATTGTTATGTATTATCGTGTATCAACAGCTTTAATTTCAATCGTTCTAATTAATAGAATTAATTTCGAATAAACATGTATAACTTGAAGGATTAGAAGTGCTGTTAGAGCTTAATCTGTTTCTCACCAGGTATATGACGGATATGACGACGAAGCGCCGATTCTAATACAAGCATGCGGCTTCAGTGTACCGGATCCGGTAGAATCATCCAGCAATATAGTTTACATCACGATGACGAGTGATTATATCAGGCAGGGGAACTGGTTCGACCTGACGTGGCTAGAAATACCGAAGGACGTCCCCAGTGCTCAGGACACCAAAGAAATTAAGCGTAAGATGTTTGTCTCGCGTGTGTACGCGCAATTACTCTACTTTGTCGTAAATGCCGGGATACATATGTAATGTAATAAACATTAACGTTTCTGAGTGACCGGCTAGATTAACACGAGATTCACGCGTACGGCAGCAACACTTTCGCTTCGCTTTACCTCTCCACAGTGTCAGAGTGCAACAAGGAAGTAGCTCTAATGGGTGAACACAACTACACGTACTCCTTCAGCTCTCCCGGTTGGCCGATCGGTTACGCACATAATCTGCGTTGCAACTGGGTCTTCACCTCGCCACCTGGAACGCATTTAGTCCTGAGAATATTATCTATGAATTTGGAAGAGACGATGAACTGCATAGCCGACTCCGTATCTGTTTATTCGGGATTAGCACTGATATCGACCAGCGACGCTCATCTGAAGAGTAAACTGTGTCTGGCGAACTCCACCATGACCTCGATCAGAACGACTAATGTGATGACGGTGAAATTCGAGACAGATTCAAGCGTCAATAAAACCGGTTTCAACGCATATGTGTATCGAGGTCAATGATTTAATTTTTCGTTCAATCAAATTAACTTTTTGCGGAAACTTGACGCTTTTCTGTTGATATTCAGATTGCGGAGGTAATTTGACTGGCCCTAATGGCATAATTGAGCACGACAATTCTTCGTCGAGAAGTACGTGGCATTACACATGCGACTGGACTGTCGAGGTGAAGCCTGGTAAAACTATCAAAGTAGATATTATAGATATGTCGATATCGCAAACAGCCGATCATACCTGCAACGATAATTACCTGTTGGTTAGTAATAAACGTTATATTATTAGCTCATCGTTAGTTATGAACGAGAAAGGTCAACAAGAACACATCGCACCTTTTCTAAAAAAATAATCTGTGTAATTGCAGTTGAAGAATGGAGGCGATATGTTTTCGCCTCTGTTAGGCAACGGAAAGTATTGCGGCGAGGTGCTGCCTGCGGAACTACAAACCATCGGAAATCTCCTTTTCGTCAGAGCTGTTCGCAATGGGCCTCATCTTCGCTTCAAATTAACCTACAGGTTTGTTAATTAGGCAATTTATTTGCTATATTCACGAATGACATACGTGTGCATAAATTTGAAAAGTCTGTTGTTACATTTGAACGTTCTTGTGATAAACGTGTTTTCATCATGTAAAATCATGTAAATCATCATGTAAAAAAATCACTCGAACAAAAGATTCACTTTATCCCTGATTTCATTTTGCTTGTTTTGCCGTGTTTTATTTATATTTTAGGGAAGTAAGCATGAGCTGCGGCGGTGAGTTTATCTTGACGAACAAACAGAAAAAATGGGAAATAACTACCCCCAATTATCCAAACATTCCGCCAACATACGCCGAATGTACTTGGAAGGCTATCGCTTCAGCTGGCGAAAGACTTTCTATCCATTTTCCAGAAAGATTCGATTTGAGCTATAGTACAGAGTGAGTTTTTCTAATTAAAGAGAAGCCAAGAGTAAAAACCGCTCGGCTAAGATTTTCGCTTGAAGACGGCCATTTTATCTTTTTCAGCTGCGAAAGAGAATACGTCGAGATAAGGGACGGTGGTACTGACACTTCAAGATCTTTGGGAAAATTCTGTAAGGACGTCGCACCCAATAGTAAGACTACCACTGGCAACATGATGTACATTCATTTCTACACAGACCTGCCGGAGCCGAAGAATGGCTTCAAAGCTGTGATCACATCCGGAGGTAAGAGAAGAAAGGAATACAAATATATATCTAAAATATATTCGTAAGTTGCAATACAGCAAAGTAAAACGCAGTCAAAATTGAAGACGGAACTAAAGGTCAAGGTAAATCGTGGAAATGAAAAGCAGTACTTCTGCGCTCTGTGGGAACTTTACGCGCGAAATACACCGCGGATTCTCTTGATAAAATATTCACGTCGCACATTCTCACATAGACGTCTGCGGTGGAATTTTGCGCGGTGTCAGTGGCGTCATCGAATCGCCGCATTATCCACATTTCTATCCTACAAACCAGTCGTGTTGGTGGTGGATAATAGGACCGACGGATCACACCTTAAAATTGCAATTCCGCGATATACACCTGCCTGGTTACCGCATATGCAATGCAACCGATCACGTTGAAATCGGCGAGAAGACTGTGGAAACTGATAAACGTGAGTAATTATGCAAAAAAATTACATAAATTTAAGTGTATACCAATTGTATTGCAACACCGTGACGCTACGTTTCGATGAAACTGTATCTCTTCGCAGCCTCATCAATCGGATCCTACTGCGGTCTTCTAAAACCGGATGTGATCGAGACATCGTCAAACGAAGCGTACGTCATGTTCGTAAGCGACAACAGGGATTACATAAATTACAGAGGCTTCAGTATAAACTTCACGGCTACCCAAGAAAGTTAGTAGCCGCAAAACAAATTGCGTCCAGCAATTCCTAATTTTACGTTTCATGAGCTCCGCTCCACATGTTACTTGCGCAATTTTGAATTTTACACGTTACGCGCGAATTTTGTTACTTCATGTGTGTTATACTACCTGCTTGCAGCGTGCGGCGGTTCATTAACCGCAATGAGTGGAATAATTAAGTCACCCGGATATCCGAATCCACGTACACGACCCAGGTAAATTTCCCTCAGAGGGCTAGCATCCCTTGCATCATAATGCCAGCGCGTAATGCAAAATACATGATCGCTCAAAAAAGCCCGTTGAATAGAAATTAATTTGCACATATATTTCACACTGCAAACTTTGTAAAATCGCATAATGGTGTCATTAAATTATGAACAGGAACAATTGTTTGATCAAATCATGTCGCGAGTTAACGAGCGGCTATCAGCCGAATCAGTAATTTACGCGTTCTAAAATAGTAACAAAAATTAACACGCTATAATTTATATAATGCCTATAGAAATTAACATGAATTATGTGCGATGTATCGCAGATATTGTGACTGGCGGATTGAACTGCCGCAAGGTTACCAGGTTGTGGTGAATATTCTGGACTTGGATATCGTCAGCTTATCTGGACCGACGCACGTCGGCTACTCACTTTCGGTAAATGGCGTAACGCCAGCGGAACGTAGGAAGCATTATTTTGAGAAAGAAACGGATGAATGCGCTAAACTTTTTCTTCTATTCTCTCTTTACAGTTCTACAACGATTTCCGCTATAAATCAAAGATTAAAACTCTGGGACGCATTTCACACGACAGCACGGAGGAAATAAGTAGTTCTAGCAATACCATGATTATCGGCTATTGGTCCTCCGCCGGGCATCGAGGTTTTAAACTTCGTTACTATTCCCGGGTACCAGCTCGTAAGTTTCGAAAGCTTATCGGCGATAATTTATTCATCACGTGTTTTGACGACGCGTTCCAATACATATCAACGTGTCGCCTAATCGCGTTGCTCTCGTCGTTATGCAAAATATAAAAGGAGAAACGTTAACATGCGATCAACTTCTGTGAATGCGCTGCTTGCAGCCTGCGGTGGAAGACTGTCGGGACGTGAAGGCAACATCACGGGCCCAACAACTCGACCTTTCAATGAATCCTCATACATATGCAACTGGAAACTGGTGTCGCCCTTATATAGGTTCATCCCTGGCAACCTTGCCCACTTCACCAACATCGCCAACACCGCCAACAACAATTTTACATTGACGATAAAAGTGGTCGGTGACTTGGGCGAATTCGAGATAAGTCCCAGAGGAAAATGCATCTACCCTGAATACATCGAACTTCACGGTAAGATAAAAGACTACTTGAATTCTCATTACCGCTCATCGGCAGTAGTTGTCGAAAAACGTGTAAATATAGATCGGAGATGCTATTACCAGAGAATGAAAGGAGAATATTATACATTGCAGGTGTCGGAGTATTGTGTGGAAATATAACACAGCCGAGGTACTTGAGAAGCCCAAAACCAGTGAACGAGTTGACGGTAATTTATCAGTATATGATAATCTATTTTCCATTTCCGGCATATATCAATCAAAGTCACTTTAGTGCGAATTTTAGTGCGAACGGGGATATAAGGGGTGGTCAATTTTAACTTCCATTATTCGCATACAGGTAATGAATGGTACTTTTGGGAAACATATGTCTTATAACATACAATACCAATGGCAGCCTTGTGGTGGCATTTTACAAGGCCCATCGCATACTGTCACATCACCGAGGAACATATCCTACCCAATAAATTGCGTTTGGCATGTGAATTATCCTAGCAATAGTGAAACGATCAGCCTCACTTTCGCTAGATTTAATCTTGGCAGTTGCGAGCAAGGTTACATCATCATTAGGTACATTATTTTAGAGTTGTTCTTTTGTG
Organism: Harpegnathos saltator; assembly: GCF_003227715.2. NCBI lineage: Eukaryota > Metazoa > Arthropoda > Insecta > Hymenoptera > Formicidae > Harpegnathos > Harpegnathos saltator. Next base: position 2,655,277 of record NW_020230531.1, on the reverse strand, counting down.
AAATAATTTCCGATTTACAATTTGCATATAACGTGTGTCTCTTCAGAAATGGCGGTTCCACGTCACCGGAAATTGGAAAGTTCTGCGGTAATATAAAGCCTTACAACATCACCAGTGCATCAAATCAGCTGTGGATAGAATATTTCGCGGCGGACGAGCCGAATGATTTCGAGTTTAATCTGAATGTTGCCAGCGTGGGCTGCGGCGGGACGTTACGCGGTCTCAGCCGCGAAATTTTGTCGCCGGAGTAATTATCGCTCAATCTAAGAACTAACGGAAGTGTTCAACGAAACGCGGGATTTGAGAGCAGAGGAATCGCTCAACACTACTTTTCTACTCGTAGATACCCGAGACAATATCCGAACAACAGCGAGTGCACGTGGGAGATCATGGGCGACAATGGATACCATTTAGGCTTAACGTTCATCGAGAGGTTCAGTTTGGAGACTAGTCCCAATTGCGAGAAAGATTACGTGCAGGTCTGCTTGTGTAATATCACCTTTCCTTGTCGGACTAACGTTAAATATTCATTGACGTTAGTCGTTCCATTCCCGCGACCAATTCCGTTCGTTCGCCATATAACAGCGAATATTTTCGCCGCGATATTAGGGAATCACGATTTCACCCGCGGTAAAACGTACTATGTTACTCAGATATTTGATTGGATCAACGGGGAGGAAAGCAGCAACAGCGAATGGAAGAGTCTCGGCAAGGTTTGCGGCAGGAACACACCTGCGCCCTTTAACTCGACATCGAATCGCATGAAGGTGACTTTCCATTCGAACGAGGCGGTACAGTCGGACGGTTTCCGCGCCGTCTGGAACGAGAATTGCGGCGGTGTTTTCCAGGCGACCAAAAACATTAAGATGATCCAATCACCATCGTACCCGTACTCTTATCCACCCAACGCGTTTTGCAATTATACCATCGTTGCGCCAAACGAAGATATTATCGTTGAGTTTACTGATTTCCATCTGGAACGCGGTGAGTTACGAATGTCTGCTTGTTATGAGTGCCTGATGACACGCGACGGAAATTTGCAATAAATACTGACTTCTCGAGAATGTTTGGATGTTTGAAACAGGAAAGGAGTTCTTTTCTCTAAGCTGAGGCACGAAAAGTGCAAAATTGAGCTAAATTAAATTTCATTCGCAGGTCATAATTGTCGCTTCGATAACATCACAGTTATCACAGGAGATTTGTATGAACTGCAGACAGTGGATACTTACTGTGGCAACAACAAACCAGCAATTGCGAGATCTATCTCGCGCATAGAAATTATTTTCATGACAGACAAATTTGTGCAGCGAAGTGGCTTCCAATTTAAATACTTCCTCAATCGTAAGTTATTCACAAATACACATACACACGACCATTGCCTGTTATTCGGTAAACAATGATCTATAGCTGCTAGAATATGATCAATATGGAACATGAAATTCAACGTCTAAGTTAATTTTTCATCTGGCGACGAAGAAGAAAAGAAACTTACAAGATTGTTACGGTAAGACCGGAGAAATAATGAGACCGTTGTGATTAATAGAATGTGGCGGCATAATTACAAAACCGTCCGAACTCAAGCCTTTGATGCACGGAGAGGAATACTTCGGACGCATGAATTGCACTTGGGTCATTAAAGCTCCGCAAGGGAAGAGCGTACTCGTACGGTTCGAGAAGTTTATCCTCGAGTTTAGCACGGGGTGTGTTTCTGGCGAATCTGTCTGACTGCTTATTCCCGAATTATATCGCCCATCTAACCGATTGTTATCGTCAATTTGCAGTTGTTACTTCGACAATGTCGCCATTTATGAGGGTGATTTGGTGGAGAAAGACAGACGAATAGCTCTGATCTGCGGTAATTTAACCGAGAATTTGCCCACTTTCAAGTCCGAATTCAATTCCATGGTCGTCAACTTTAATGCCGATAGCTCGAGGCATTTCGAAGGTTTCACGGCCAAGGTACAATCTGTTAACAGTTATGCTATTATTTTATTGATCTTCGAAAGTGAACTATCTCGCGATTTGTCAATCGATTCAAGTATCGCTCTTAAGTATATTATATTATTACCGTTATTTAATGTTAAATCTCCTCGTTTGATCTCAAACGAGGGGTAATGTATTAACAATAGTGAACTGTGTTAACAACAGTAAGTTGCAGGTATTATTCACGACAAGTCCGGCCGAAGGCTGCGGACAGATTATCAATATGACTTCGACCCAATCGAAATCATTTAGGACTCAGCAGGCGGCAACTTATCAGGCGTTCGAGGAATGTCACTGGACTGTAATGACATCGCCGGGAAAAAATATTAGATTTACCATTAACAGCATAGATATCAAGAATTCGACTAATAGCACAGGCAATACAAACAAATGCACTGGCGATTTTCTTGAAGTAAGTTTAAATCTCGTCAATCTGATATTTCATGGAAGTACACTAGAACAACAAGATTGTAGCATTATGTACTAATAATGCAATAAACACGATATCGTACATAATATTAAATATGATTATAAGAAATTGTTTTTATCAATTAACCGCGCAATAAATAGTTTCTCAAAGATGTCCAACGCGATATCGGTTGAATAAGTCTAGAAATATTGTTGAAGATCAAAAAGAATATATCGCGGGGACGCTAGTTTGATGATATTTTTATCACGACCTCATTAATTCGTCGATGTCGTTTTATTATTCTCAGGTGCGGGATGGCGCCGGATCTTATGGCGACCTTTTGGGTCAATATTGCGGGAACGTACAGCCACCTCCGATATTATCTACCTTGAATATGTTGTGGATTAGACTATATACAGACGGTACAGCTGAAGGTGCCGGTGTAACAGCCACCTTGGAAGTTATCGATTGTAAGAAATTTTAAATTTACTTTAGCTATTTAATAATATCGCGACAATTATGCGATACAAAAAATACAGTGATAGTAATTCGTTTCTTCTTGGTGAATACATTGTTATTTATAAACTTATATATTCACATGATATTCTCTCTATTAGAAAAGATGCGCTCAGTTTTAGTGCGCTTGTTTCTACCAGAAAGTGATGTACACTCTCGCGTCTTTCAGACAAATTCGTGTCTACTTTGATTATTATTAATCGTTACGACGTCATTTTCTCTTTATTCAATGTTTTCGCTCCAGCAACATGCGGTCTAAGCAGTCGAACAATAAATGAGACAAGGCAGGTTCTCACCTCGCCGGGTTACCCAAATACATATACACCTGGGCTTCGATGTCGCTGGATTTTACGACACCCCGACACATACAGTGATAGAATGCGAATTCAATTTATAGATTTTGATATGGAAGATTCCAGCAACTGTGAAAACGAATATTTAGAAATTTCTGAGGAGATGGTGAGTACGTTTGAATAATAATATCTTTACATTGTGTATTGGCGTGTGTGTATATATGTATGTATGTGTGTATCTAGTATTTATCGCATAGTATCCACATCGGCAAAATACAATTTTTTGATAGTGAGTAATAAACCCATTATTCTTCCGTAATTAGTCAATAAAATAAAACTGTCATTTTCTCTTTAATAACCATTAGAAGTACATAAACGAAGGCTTCGGAAAGAACTTTATTTACAATGGAGTGCAGAAACATCCAATTACTATCGAAATAGTAAGATACTTTTCATTATTGTTAACGTGCGTTTCGCCTTACGGATGATCATTTACTCAATCTCACTTTCCGCTTTATTTTTCAGGGTAGCCGGTTCCCTTATTCCACATACAAATATTGTGGTGGACAACTACCGCATGATTATTACAGGTACTTAAGTTAAAGTTGTTTGTCAGCTCATCACGACTCGACATATTAGTCGGAACAACGGCATTATTCCAAATTGAATATTTTTCTTGCAGTTACAGCAACAGCATCCAAGTGGTCTTTAAATCAATTTTCAACGGTCATAAAGGCTTCAAACTGGAGTACAGCATGGCAAGCTGCGATCGGAATTACACGAGTGAGCAAGGACGGATCATTCATCAAGGATTCACGAACTGTTTGATTACGATCACAGTCCCGGAAAACCGCACTATTTCTTTATATTTCAATCAATTCAGCATTTACGACTCTGAACACTGCACACATTACGCGCTACAAGTATGTTATTCTTTATATCTCTAGTGGAAAAATATGACAAGCCAACGGTCGTTGCAATCGTTTCCGAGTCAGCAAGCTGAGTGAGAGGGAATTGAGGGTTTACTTAGATACGAAGATTTGTTACAAATCTAAGTTTTCGTATAAATTTGTATATTTTGTAGGTTCATGATGGTGATTCGAGTGGGCCGCTTCTAACCACGCTATGTAGTGGAGCGTTACCAAGCCCGATTTTCAGCACTGGTAACAAGCTCACCTTACGTTCCTGGGCTGAGAACACTAACTCTTATCAAAGTTACGATATCATTTACACGACCACGGACGCAGGTACGATGCGCTCGCATAGCAGTGCAGCACAAATTCTCTCGTTGCACCCGATTAATGCAAGCCACCAGATGCAGGGAAATTATAGCGCGAGCGCATACGCAATGATTTACGATGCCGCGGCGCCTCAGAGATACGCGCTCGTGAAATGTGGCGCTTTATTTTCGTGCGGCCGCGCAAATACGATTGCGATCTCGCGACGCGTTCGCTTTAAATGTCAGGCGCATTACAGCATAACGGACGTATAGATCGAGGTCCGGCGTAATTTTATAAAACGAAAGCTGAAAAACAAAATGTGCGCAGGTCGGGGTTGCGGCGGTCGTATATTCAATTACGGCGGCAGATTCACCTCGCCATTGTATCCCAATATATACCGCAACAATACCGTATGTACTTGGGACGTGAGTGTGCCGCGCGGCTTCAAGGTCATCCTCGAGTTCGCTGTATTCGACATTGGAACGAGGAAGAACTGTGAAAACAATAATCTCAAGATTTACGACGCCGTCCCTAGCGGAGAACTCTTAAGCAACACTTATTGCGGCGGGGTAAGTTCGCTCCGGCGAATGATACACCGTTGAGGACTGCTAACGAATTCTACAACTAACTAACGAGCCAACTAATTGTCTAAAATCTAAAAAAAAGTGTCTAAAAAAAAGATATCTATTTGACGAGAATCAAAATAAAACAGATCATTGAATTGAAATCGGATTCTGAACAATTTCTTCAAAATTTTCTCAATATTATGTCACGCACCACGAAAATAGATATTTTGTCTTTCTTCTGCACAGGATGATCCAGCAAGATTTGAAGCTGCGAGCGATCGAATTCTCGTAAGATATACTTCAACAGTGAACAACATTGGAACTGGATGGGTTATCACGTTCATGGCGCAGTCGACTAGTAAGACACTCATCTTTGCAATAAGATATTTTAATTTTTTCCTTTACGGATATTTATAAAAATAGACAAATCGTGCAAATGTATATATTAAGAGATAATAATTGCGAAATAATCTTTTCAGCAAAACCCATCGATATAGTGAACAATTAGTACGTCAAGTTTATAAAAGGCGATATATGTAAATAAGAAACTCAACAGCAAACATTCTGAAGTTTAAATATAATTTACTGTAGAGAGGTATATAGACGAAAATAATAAATAAAACGGTTTAGACGTCTAACGCGTTATTATTTAATTTTAAAAGTTTAAAAATAACACCAATAAGACACGGCTATCTATAGTCGTAATATATCGCTGAGCATTCTTCAAATGTGTTTGAAATTGTGTAATTTAATATTAATGTGTAAAATATCACTATACAGTACATTCATTTGAGTCTGTTAAACAATTTCCTTTAATTGCACTATCTTTATCTTCAGCTTCCACTTGTTCTTTATCCTGCTGACCCATAACTTCAGCTGCATCTTCTTCCTCTTCGACGGGTTTTTCTGATTCTTTCTTTTTAGGTTCCTCCTTCTTTTGCGCTACCTCGCGTGTCTTCCTGCTTTTATTATCCTGTTTCTGTATTTTCTGAGCTTTCTGCTTATTATTTGCAGTCTCCGACGCGTTTTCTTCCTGAGCCGAATCTTCAGATGTCACATCAGCTTCGACCAATTCTTCATCATTATCTTTAGAGGCTTTGGAATCTGTGTTTTCAGTCATTTCTTGCTTCTTCTTGTTCTTGTCATATTTGGTTTTCTTACTCTTCTTGTTCTCGACATTCTGCGTATTTTCAATAGATTCCGACTTGGACTTGTTTGACTTTTTCTTATTCTTCACGCTAATATTCTCGTCTTCGTTGATTACTTCGTCCACATTTTTCGATTTCTTTTTGTTCTTTCCTTCCTTCGGACTTTTCTTCGATTTTTGGCTTTGTGATTCCTGAGAAGCTTCGGGATGTTTGTCAGATTCCTTCGATTGTTGTTTAATGTTTTTATCTTTCTTATTTTGTGTGTCCGTCTTTGTTTTATCTTTCAAGTTCATTGCTTTATTTTCGATATTTCCATCTTTTTCGTTGTCTACTCGTTCGACGCGTTCCTCTTGTTTACTCTTCTTGTTCTTTGATTTTTGCTCCGATTTTTGAGAATTTTTCGTTTCTGAATATTTTTCGGAAGGTTTCTCCGTACCATGTTCCAACGACTCACTACTTCTCCTCTTCCTCGACTTTTCTTCTTTCATATATTTTTCTTTTCCTTTTTTTTCCGACCTTTCGGATTGATATTTATCCCTTCAAAAAGTAAATTTCAATTTATAAATATGATACATAAGTACAAATTCAAATTACCTTACATATAATAATCAACACATTTCTCTCTATATTGTAATTAAATTATAAAACATATCCGTTAAAGCATACAATTTTAACAAATAATTTTCCTTTAGATAGCTTTATTCAGTTTTTTCTATTTATTTATTAATCATAAACCACTTCCTCATTAGCCGTATAACAATATGCTGCAACGTACGTCGTATATCATAACTTTAAAGATAGTGGTTTCTATTCCTGTTGACTCATGTAGAGTTAAATATAGTCGTTCACAATAGTAAGCTTCATTAGTTCAGCACTGATATTTACTTTAGATGTGATATTCTTTATATTTTTTAATATATTGATTTAGCTTATTGTGTTATTGTACTTACTTTGAGTTACGTTCGACCTGGACTTTATCTTGCTTCTCATTTTTATTTTTATATTCCACATCCTTCTTGGATTTCTTTGCCAATGCTTCCGATGCGAATATTGTGACTACTAAGAGCACACAAAACCATACCCACAGCCTAAAAGAATTCGAATTTTATCATTTCCACTTCTATTTGTATCTCAAACATGCATGGAAAGAAATTATACATTAATATAAATAGCGCGCAAATCACCTACGTAACGATAAAGTAAATTTCTGTAAGTCAATTTAATCAACAAACGATTATGTAATTTGTGGTATACGCATTTGTTAAGATTTTATAGAAGCTAGTAATGAAAGATAATAAAGCTAGATAAAAACATATGTTCTTAAGAAAATGTGACTTAACGAAAATTTATTATTTATCACAGCTCTTAAATCTACAATGTGTAAGTAAATTTTGAGAAATGTTCTTTTCCCGGACTAAATTTCTATTTTACATATATCTCCGAATCTTTTTCATAATGTTAATCTTATCTTACCTCATTGCGCTAATTCGTGAATCCGGCTTGTAACGTCTCGATTCACTTCGTACGTTTAATCACGGAGCTAGCCTCGTTTAACACTGTCACTCTTTAGGCGTTGCTTGTCTCTTATATCTCGTGTGTTGTCTCCAAAGATATCTCGATAAATACACCGCGCTTCTCGCATATATTCGTCAGTGCTTTATGAAGTCAATATCACGAGTGCTATCTTCTTTCAATCTGTGGGAATGACACGTTGATACGTTAATGCCTAAGACCATGCTTAAAATATGAGATTTAAATACGAATACAACTCCGTATTATATCTGTGTAGTCGTAAATATGATTTGAAGCGCATGGAAAGACGGCACCGAAAAATCGTAAGTGCAATGTTTTTCCAATAATTTTTTCTATGTTTTTCTATGGTTGTGTTAAATTAACTTTCTCCTTCCATCTTATTAACGTCATGCAATTTTCCACCCGAGGGACTGAACTGACGTGGTCCAATTGGCGAGGATATCTTATTACGGATATCTAATCTAATATCAATAGCGATTGTCCACAACAATCTACGTACTTTCACGCTTTGACGTTAATAACCACTCAAATGATAGTGTACGCGCGTAATAAACAACCACAGTCATGTATTTTTTGAAAAATGTGATTTACAATGTAATCAAAGATGTTGGCCAAAGATTAAAAGTCCCCTGTGACGTCTATGAAAAGATTTGCACCGATAAACTTTAGAGATATTTTTAATATCTTCTTGGCACAGAGATCGTACGTATTCTGATACGCTCTATAATCTTCTCAATGTTCAATTTAATATAAGACACGAATATAGTCTCAAGATCTATTCTTACCGAGACTTAACTGCACCTTTTTTTAATTAAGTGCGTCACGCTGTTTCGATTAAATTAAATCAATATGCAAACTGCTGCTCTTCTTTATATATAATTCATAATTTGTATAAATAATTCTTGCATATACGAGTGAATTTCTATTTTTATAGATCATTTGTTGATATTTGGAACTATTATATTTGCTAAATATATTCGACTCCAACACATTTCTGCATAATACTACATATTCGTAATTCATTCGTAATCGCTTTGTTAATATCTCCACAATATCTCGAAAAATCTAAATGGAATACGCAATTGCATGAAATGTCTATGTATGCAGAATTATATATTCGCTCTTATCATATCTGTGAGGTCATCGTACCATTTATCGTTCTTTAACGCTATTCGTTTAAAGGAAATCGTGCCATTCTAGATTCTGGAAATTTGCATGTGTAATATCTATTTATAATACAAATTCAAAATTTTCTTTAAGTTGGCACCTCAGAAGTAAGGGAAATGGTGGTTTCATGTACATAATAAAAATATTTCACTGTTAATAAAACTATATATATGTTCATATATTTTGAATTAAATTGTGTATCTGTATTATATAATAAACCATTTGTTTGGTCTCTAAGTAACTCTTTTCAGTAACACATTTGATGTAACATAATACAGTCTCTACCATTATCTGTTGATACTCCTGATCCGTGACTTTACAATTGAGTTTAAATATAATGATGGTAATTACGGATGTATTAAGATAAACCGATATATCCGTTATTGTTAGCATTTTTGTGTTTCACATCACAAAAATTGCCTTAATAAATACATCTTCCAGATATATTTGCCGTATAATGAATTACATTCGTGATTATATATGACACGTGAGACTAACAATAATCAACCGAACATATTAAAGAATTTAACGAGACTTCATTTTCTATATTTATCATAAATCTACCCATTTTTAGCATGCTACGTTTTCTACGTAATTCTTTTTGCAATGTTCGAAACCCTTGTCCGACGAATTTCATTCTCCGAAAAAAGATACATTTTTCCCCATAAGAAAATAACTTCTTTTAAGATTTTCTCTACGCTATAATTCTAATGTTAATAAAAATACATGATAGCATTTTCTTCCATATCTAAAGTTAATAAATTGATTTTTACAAGTATCCTATGTATACGACAGAAGATTGTAATTACAATACGCGCGACACCAAATGAAAAGACAATTTGATGAACGCACATATCTTACATGTCTATACATACCGACGTACTTAAGTCGTTAAAGTATAAAGTACATTGTCCGCAAGTAAAGAGATATTATAAATTGTCAAAATTAAAAAGAAAGATTAATACAATAATATATAATTTGATGTGAAAACTATGTGAAATTTACAATACTTACATTATCTACTACAAATGTGTACATAACGGAATCATTAAGGTCATTCTACAATACGTGTCGTAAGTTGTAAGCCGTAAAAATTGGCGAATTACAGTCGATTATTACAAAAATAATCGGCTATAATTGGTCAATTCTTACGGCTTATAACACATACTGTAGAATGACCTTTACAGTATACATCTGTCTAGCATGAGTATCATAACCTTAAAAGAAAGAGGGATATTCTTTCGCTTTTGTCGCAAGGTAGTGGCAGGTTTGTAGTATTAATTTACAGTCGTGAACATTTTGTCAAGTATTTCCTATGCGACTATGATAATTTATAAAAATTAATAAATTACTAGATGTGTATATAAGAGAGCGCCCCATCAGAGCATACCAATTTGAAAATCTATACGCACCATAAGGCACTGATTGTAAAATGTAAGTACTAATGTAAGTACTAGTAAAAGTACTCTCAACTCTGATTTCACTTAGATTTCGCTAATTCATAACGATTACACCTGTGTAATCCTATTTCAAAAATTGAAGGAACAAAAATTCTCTTTAGCGAATTTACACTTTAAGTATCTCTTTAAAGTTACATAAGTAGTATTTCTCTAGTATTTTCGTATGCTTTGTTTAAGTATACACGAGAGCTTATTATAAGCATTATGTTTTCATAAGAGACAATACTTGGAACCAAAATATTGTAAAGATCAACATAATTGTTCAATATATTTACGCATGAGATTGATCAACTACGTGCACAAATTATATTTGACAAGTACAAAAGAAAATATATTCTATAAATATGAAAGAGCAAACATATAAGTAATTAATAAACTAAGAATTTTTTACCTGTGAATTTTTTAGATTAGCGTAGATAAAATAAGTAACGTGGTTTGGTACAATTATGAGATCCATATATATGTTTTACGAATAAATTATTAAACGATAATTTCTTGTATATTATTCTTGTATATTAGATAGTACGTATGAACGAATAATCATAATTAACTTATCACCGATTAGTTTTTCGAAGATTTGTGCATTTTCCCTCGTATAATTTGCGTTGAAAATCAATTGGAACATTTTGATATACCTGAGAATCGCTTAATAAAAATATCATCTCGTCACTATGATATATAATACCCTGACGTCTATAGCATTTCTTCTACATTAACAATCGGATCTATTTACAGAAATTGAACAGTATTGAAAATAGGTATTTTTCGTACACATACATTGAGCTACGTTTATGCGAATCACTTTTCTTGTTCTGTTAAAGGAGCTAAAGATTCAACACAAGGAATGACGACAGTGAAAGATAGGAAGTTGATCCGTGACTTGTGTGTAAGTCATAACTTGTGTAAAGTGTGTCGAAAGAAAGGTATATTACGCTTGTTCCGTGTGATTCGCTTGGCTTGGAATAATCCTGCTCTTCTCGCGGGGAGATTCGTTTAAAGGCTGAGAGTCCTCTTGAACGGATTGAGGATACTTTTTATCAGGATAATTCCACGCTTGTATATCCGCTGAGCCGAATATCTGATAAGCAATATACGTGATGCAAGACACACCCGCTGTGACCGCAAACACATTCCTCCACGCGTCAAGGGATTGCTGTTTGAAACATTACGTTGCGGTAAAGATTTACAATTTAAATAAGCTAGAGGAAAAACTGAAAAGAGACAAACACGATACTTACGCTTTCCTGTGTGAGCAGACCAGCTGCTATTGGGGACAGGAAACTCGCTGTCATGTGAATTGTCTGTGCAAACGCCAATACTGGTCCTGAAATGTCACATCGACTTATAAATATCGGAATCTCGAGCGAGTAAAGCGTTTTCGTCAAAACGAGAACACTCACCGGCGAAATTAGGCGCGATATCGACAATATTAGCCATTGCGCCAGCGTACCCAGCTGTTATGAGAGTAACAGCTATAAACCAAACAATTAAAACGAAGATAACATCGCAGCCCAAGTATCCAATTAGGACTACGAGGATTCCAGGAACCACTTGCGCTATAAGGAAAGAAAAAAGAGATAAACGATTTTTTACAATTCAATTTCCGAGTATTTGTTAGATAAGGAAAACGACGGACGGACTTACACAGCGCGGTAAATATTTTGCGCACAGTCAACAGAGTCATGATTTGCCGGGCAACGAGGAGATCTGCGACGTAGCAGAATACAACGGAACTCAAGTAGCTACATATAAATGGCGCGCCCGACAGGATGCCGTTCTGCAAAATCAGTTTCTTACTTCGACGAACATAATATCGACTATATTGAGAAGAATATTTCTCGATAAATACGTACTGCTTGTATGCTGAATCCTAATACCGTCTTCATGTACATCGGGCCGGGAATGATAAAAACGTAATGCACCCATATTCTGCCGAAGGTTGTGATACCGATGGACCATGCTGGCCAAGACGTGAGTATGGATTTCCAAGGAACAGGCAGATCCTTCAAGTACAATTGCATAGTTAGCACAGAGAAAACTAAAATAGAACTCGTAAAATAGAAAAAGGCTCAGTCGTCTCGTACACCAGACGACATACGCATTACTGGATCAATACTCATACGATCAACACATGTCTTACCTCGTTCGACCCGAGAACTTGGTTTCTAACACCTTCCTGAATGTAACGTAGCTCCGGCTGAGATATTCTGGGATGCGAGGCAGGAGTGTCGAAAGCGCAAAGGTACCAGAAGATGCACCAGATGAGACCGATACTGCCAGTCGTGTAGAACACTGCCCTCCATCCGAAGTAGGCGATGATAAATGCACACAACGGGTAGGTCAAGCCGATGCCGATGCTGAACCCTGAATATAGATAACCTGGATGTTAGGAGTAGCTCACCCTACGAGCCGGAACGAAGCTGAAACATGATGCTTGTCGAACGGCCTCGTCTTGATTTGTTACGACTCATGCGTGGTGATGATCGCTCTTCAGAGTCGCAGCGTACGTATCTCATCCTGTAAAGCGATTCAAGTAGAGACTTAGTACGCAGGAACGAAGGATGATGGGTCATGATGAAGCTGTTATAGTGGGACAATGAAACTTCTATGTCTGCAAATAATAAGAGCGTAAACTCGTTCTACCTGGAAAATGAGTGTCACTCTTCTTACGCAGAGATCGGAATCACAAAGAGATATATCGCGTGGGGAGATGAGAAGAGAACCTGATGTGACGAGCAACGCATTAATAAAACAATATATGTGTATGGCAAATCGAAAGTAAGCAAAAATCTATAATGTGTTACACATAATGTGTGTGAAGTAACTTTTGCCGCTATATCACAAAAAATAAGGCGAGAGAGGGAGCGATTTGAGAAAGAATGTCTCTGATATCTAGAGATCCGTAAAGTCGCACAACAAGCAAGCCGAGCGACATCTGCTCAACAGCTATAAGTCGATAAATAACGTCTGAGTAATCTATAGTGTTAGCAACGCGAATTCAATCTAGTTTCACCGGGCAATTTGACAGTAAGCAAATAGGAGAGTCGTACAATGAGTACAAAAGAAAACTTGTGGTCCCGTCTCTGGGAAAGTTTGAGTGAGAAGAATGATTACATAATCTCGTACCGTAGACAAGTGTGGATACAGTCAGAAAACAGAATTGATAGATGAAAGAGACAAATATATATAATATACATGTTCGACGAGCCTGGCTGATTCTACCAGCTGGAAGTATACTCGGCCTTTCTCATGCTCTTGAGCGGTCGCTGTTGAGTATACCCCTCGTTCCGGCGAATGCAACCTCGTGGAGATGAACTATTCTCGGAGTCATTAGCGAATGACAAAATTCGCAGATTGATGCGCGACATTGATCCCGACAAACCGTTCGCATTTTAGCGACTCAAACGATTTTCCCGATCCGGAATTTTGACTGAAACAATAATATGTAGCAGAATAAATTGCTTCTCATTCGAACTTCCTCTATTCCACTCTGAAAGAAGCGTGCATTAGTATCACGAGAACACAATCAAAGAGACGTAGTACGCAATTTTATTTTGCTGCATTACACATTGCGGAGAGTACGACGGAATATGACGGAACGCGTAGCTTTGGCCTAATTATGGATTTCGAAGTTTCACTGTAACACACAAAAACTTCTGTTAGCGGCCGACACCTGACAACGTACCTTGGAAGGAAGACATGAAGCGTGATCGTTCCACGGGCGGAATCCAATGTCCGATTACGGCGTACATCGCCGGCCATGTGAGTCCCTGTTTTCACAAGAAAATACATAAATTAATCTTCATCGTTCGTTTGTATTCGCTATTCAGAATAATACTGAAATCCAAAATGCATCATTTAGAAGGTAGACAAGGAACATTTCCAAAATGTCAACCTTTAGCTTTTTTTAGCTACCTTTATGACATCCTCTGACACGTTTGTGTCATCAGAGAATCAGAGAAGTAAAGTGAATCGCAAAGTCTATTTTGTGATTGCTTGAAGACTTACACTTGCAATACCCTGTATGCTGCGCAACGCTATCATGGCCCCATAATGAAGTTCCGCAGCGGATGGCATAAGCAGACTGCAGACAGCAGTGACGACCTGAGATCCGCCGAATATGGTTTTGGTGCCAAAATATTGAGTTAGAACACCGCCGATCATTTGCGAAAGTATGTAGCACCAATAAAAGGAGCTGAGAATGGCAGACTGAATGGCTGGGCTCCATGTAAACTCGCCAGCTTCCTAATCATAAGAATGGAACAAACTTAACTCATCAGAATCAACCTGTGTTATAAGTTTGCGCTTAAATACTAAGTATATAGTATTTGAATATATAGTATATGAATAAATATAGTAAATGAATAAATTAGCCTTTCATTAAGTTAAGAAGATAAATAAAGCTTATATTTGGTAAAAAGCATCCGACGATTTTTCTCGATTCTTACAAGACTGTTATTGCTTTTCCTTAAAGGTTAAATAGAAAGATATATTTTATATAAGCATCTTTACATAGTTTTTCGGAAAGAATAAATAAAGGATATTGTCAATGCTGATTATATTTCCGTTGATTATTTTTTTCATGGTCATATAAGATGTATTCTTTTTAGTTGAATTATGTTATACTTTTTACTTTTTTAGAATGAAATAAGTATATAGTCTAACATTCAAAGCAAAAGGAGCGAAATACAAGTGCAACATTATTTTAGTTTAAAATAAACAGGCTTATAACTTACAAAATATTTTAGCATTTTAATTAAAAGTTAGATATCACTGAAAGAGGCATTGTTAGATATTCGCCAGTTGATGATATCATTAGCTTTGCATGTCGTAATTTTCAGATGACGAATAGGACAAATATTATCATCGTTCATTATCTGGTCAAATGCACGAATCGATATAAATTCATCTTTCATCAATGAATCATATCTTCAGACTACACATCGTGATAACAAAGCATGAGTGTAGGATAAATTTCGCGGAGATATTCTGATTCATCGCGTATAAGAATTTTTAACATGTAGAAAAGTAATGTTTTCGACGAAATGAGCACTTATGCCCACTTTATTACGCTAAATATTTTTATATTATTGACAAAACGCGCGTTTCTCATCAAAGTTCACATAATTGATACTTCATATATTTTGTTAAATTTTATATGTTGATGCACACGCGCCGAGTGCATCAACATGTAGAGTGCATTCAGTCTATACTATGATTACATTGGATAACGATAATGATGGTATCCACGATGCATTAATCGCGTTCCAGCATAGGTAGTCGTTTGGTGACATTGAACGGTACCAATTACCACATGACAGGACAGGATATTCCGATCTGACTGCGACTGAACAAATACGTGACGTAATAAGCGGCATATTTTTTATTTAAGTTTTTTTCATTTCGACGCAAGTTGACAATAGCATTCGACACTTGCAGACAAGAAACAGGTCATTTCTCATTGACAATGGAAGATTCTTTCTTCCTTTACGTCAAAGGGAAAAAACTTAATATCTTGTTCCGAGAATTGAATATAACTAGTGGTACACGTATAGAGAAAAAATCACATGCGACATGATTCATCGCAAACGTACCTCTGGTCTGATTATAGTGGTGTTCTCCGCATGCGACGCATTCGTTATTGTGTAACAGTGTGATGTTACCGCGATATTGCTGTCTGATGTTGAAGGCAGCTTCGCCATGGCCACCATAGCGATGTTAATGTCCGTCCTCATCATGAAAGATACGAGGAATCCGGAAAACGAGAGTAGGTACAATACTACCCGTGCGGGAATCATGTCTGCAATCAAGAGGCTCAATTAGCAAAACTGGTATGGTTTGTATCGGCGATTCTATACTGCCAAGTATAGCAGTGGTTCTATCGATATTGATAATGATGTATATTACCTCCTAATTTTCGTAATCTGCAAGGTGGCTTTTTTTTATACATATCGGATTCCTCATACCTATAAAATAAAATTATTGTAAGATACATGTTCTAATATACAAATACACATTGAACTGCATTGGAGCAAGCGAATAGTTCGATGCTTGATTATCATGTTGCTTAGTCATTCAGTATTTGTTTCTTATATTTACATTTAACTTTAATATTCATAAACAATAAAATAATAAAAAAGCCATTAATGTTTCATATCTCAGAAGACATATGCTGGTATTAAATACTACTTTACTGAAAACATTTATACTAATAAATAAAACATTATGACATAAAAAATAAATAAAACATATATTACACAAGAAAACGTACGTTATTACCATGTAATAAAAATGCAAGCGATAGATTATACAACAGAGTGCAAGCAAAAGTAAAAATATATATATCAAGTTCTTCTTCTTTACCCTTGAAATTCTTCCATTTTAGTACAGAGGTATCGATATAACAGATTACAAAAGCGGATTTCTTGCAGAGGATGAAAGAACGAAGATCACCTTGGATTCTGCAAAATAAAGAGAAAGAAAGAGTTGAGTTATTTTTACAGCCATTATTTCATAAAATTGTTTAAATTCTGCTGCGTCATTTAATTTTAACGAGGTTTCGCGATAACCAGTGTAATATATACCAATACGGTATCTTGATAAATGCGTAAAGTATTCGAGGTATTGCATCGAGGTCATGACTTATGAGAACGGGATGAAATTCCAACATGAAACTCATATCGACATTCTTAAGCCTGCTAGTGGAAGCCTTTGAAAAAAATTTATTTATGAGAATCGAACGTTATACGCCTAAAATGCGGAAGAAATTAATTTAATCGTTGAAAAAAATTATTCTCGGAGCACACAGCCTTTCATCTATCATTTTTTAGTTGCTAAGAATACTGCGAATACTGTAGTTTCGTGCAATCATGAATGAAGTTGCGTCTAGTTGTAAGGAATCTTTAATATTTAACTCCTAATAGTTATAGGGCACTTTGACATGAGCAACCTATTGATCGAAATTAATTTGAGGTGACAAATACGAGTGCGACGGTGTGAAAAAGAAATAACAATCGATAAGTTTACAGATGCTTATGCAATACTTATACAATATACATATAATATACATATAATATACATATAATATATACATATAATATAGTTATTTATATAATATATAAATATATATATATAAATGTCAAGGCTCCTCTAGTAAAAATATCATTACTGTCTTTCTCACATTATTTTGTATCCCACAGGAGGTAAAATTATATTTTTCTCGTGCCATGTTAATAGACATTTGCTGCGCAAACCGTGCGAAGCCCAGTTTACTACCAGGATAGTACATGTGCTTTGTTGAGCGAAGTTCACATTATAATTACAAAGATAAAGCTTTTTGCTCATAGTTCTTATGTACTTTATAGCTCTTGTAAAAATCTTTATATTTTATGGAATACCCATCATACCTAACTTTATTGTATTGTTATGTCTGCGTCCTTTTCGCCATGCAATCGATTTGACAAAAAATGATGATAGTAAGCGGCGGCATGGTCAGCAGTTGTCTGGGTGGTTGTTTATAACAACAAGAATTGAGAATCGCGCTTGAGCCGCGACGAGCCTTTATGACGTGTGGTAAACGAATCTTTTTATTTTGCTTTTATATAAATTATATATATATATAAATTATATTTATATAAATTATTGTATACGTATATTAAATTGCTTTTATAAAAATTGCTTTTATATAAATTATTGTATACGTATTTCCCCGAGTGTGCGCGTAGCGCAACAGTATTATTTAACATATAAAACTTAACTATATATATATATATATATATATATTCTCTTCGCTTATCAAGTTATGATAATTCACTGTTGACTATACGTTGCATTACAAAGTTATCTTGTTTCCTTCCTATCCGGTAAAGCGACATGAAACTTATCAAATTACTTGTAATAAAAAAAATAGAAATAAAAAAAAGTAATTAAAAGGAGACTATTATACTAGAATACCCCGTACAATCACTTAAATTGAGCGTAAAGAAGCATCATTTATAGCGTTAGAAGCCTTTTGAACAGTGCATTTAGCGTGAGCAACATATTTGCAACGTAATTTGCATGTTTCTCTCTGTTTTTTTATTTGCAATATTCAAATAAGTCACCTAATTATATCTTCAGTCATTTATAAGTGAGGCAGCGAGGATTAGAATCGTATGATATTAGACTTACGTAAGAGAAATTAATTATCAAATAAAGCAATCATTTACACGTGGTATGAACGGAATCGATTAATGACGAAGATCAACCTTGAAGATATAGAATGACTGTGCAAAAATAATTACTACGCGACGGAGGAAACAGCAATTGAAATTAGAAAATATTCTTTCATAATGAAATGTAATGCGTATGTATATAATAAAAAAATATTCATAGGATATGCAAGTTTTTATTTATACAATTTTTATTTTTATTTTGTCGAAGTATAACATTTGCAAAATTATATAATTGATTTTGTGCAACACAGCAATAATCGTGAGTTCTTAATAATAATTTACTCAATTAAATGAAGTAAATTTAGATTTGGATATTTGGAATAATAACTATAAAAAGCAAAATAATGTTCAGGCAACTTCTGGCTTATAAAAACTCAAGTCTAACATTCAGGAAGCTGCACAAAAGTATACTTCTGAGAATTTATATATAAGTAAATATCTCTTCTCGTTTCATACATTATAATTCACATAAATTTAGTGTCTCTCTGTAAATTTAATTAGGTACGCTATGATTGTATAAGTACTACGAGCGTGACATTAAGACAAACGTCGTCATCAACAATCGTTGTCTTTTACCTTCTTTGTGCTTAGTATCTCAAGATAAATCGCTGTATACTCGTCGCTATATAATCGCTGATATTCAAACAATCACGATAATGAATACGCAGAAAATCGAAATATTATAATTGCAAATGATATATAATTTTTACGTGCGAAAAGAACAATCGTAAGAGTATCGGTCTATATGCGTAAGTTCGCTTATTATAAATAAAGTGTTTAATAAGCAAAAGCACTTTTTCGCTTGCAACATATAAAATTTGCAATATTACCGATATACCCCATTTTATATAAAAAATGAAATAATCTAAAAGGAAAAGTGACGAGTCAATTTATGGAGACGTGATGCAATAGATGCGAATTAATACTCTCCTGTTTTGAAGACTCGCGTTAAAGGTAAAACCTTAACAAGATATAAGAGAGTAGAACTCTATTATATAATTTTACAAATTTTCAACATACCTATATTTGTAAATTTATATTGTTAAGATCTCTTGTAAAATAATATCTTGCGAGTTTTACTATCTCTTTGTACTTAAGAATTAGGTTAAAGATAATTCACAATAATGATAAGGTTTGCGCTAGAAGTATTTCAAGAAATTGATCAACTAATCGAGATTAATAAATTTGAAGCACATGATAATGTTCAGACGTAAAATCATCTTCATTCCCAAAGAGATTTCGTAAATGACGCAAGCTCGATGTGAAAAATGACAGCACTCCGTTATGATAACGATCTGCACGATTTAGTGAATGTGAACCCTCTTCACGATGAATAAAAAAGAAAATCCTAATCGGTCAACATTGACTTCGACCTCTGAGAGTCATGTCAATCGAATTCAGTGCGTAACAACTGATAACGAAGCGTTGATGTTATTTAATGAGTGTTTGTGGCGAATGAGAAAAATCGTGATATCAACGTTAGCCTCGTTTTCGAAGAGTGACTTACATCAAATGACGAAGGAGCCTAGGGAAGCGCGGAGAAGAGTAGCTGTATACCGATTACGATTGTACGAAGCTCAACAGGCACGACTTGAAGTACGTGGTGAACGGAAGAAGTCGCAATGCAATCAACACCGTCGTAGACGGAACGAAGTGCTGACACTGAAAGGCGAGACCGAACCACGAGGCGTTGACTGTCTTGGTGACCCCACCATCGCGTCGGTTTTCGATCGTGCATTTCGTATAGTGTGGAGGCGAAGATGAGAAGGAATTCCGCACCTGTTATGGACAAAACCCAATGCGACTGGGTCTCTTTAGCGTTCGGACGTTAAAAGTTATGTATTAAACCGGAATTATAAAACCAACGATTCATCTGATGTATACGTCACGTTACACGTGAAAAGAAATGTCATTGCGTGTCGTAAATAATTAGCCGAAGTAAAAAATTATTCGCGAGCAACTGAGATTTGCTTTCATAGATATTGAGTAAAATAGATTGTGCGGTCTTTTAATAGAAAAAAGTGTGACACGCTTGATTAATCTTCTAACTGGCAGTTTTATTACGGCATGATAAATGAGAATGGAGAAGTAAAGAGATAATCATTAAATCGTAGCTTATCGAATTATAGCTATCCATCATGGATTATATGAAAAGCCGCTCATACTTTGAAGTCCGTAAGACGTAAGACTAAATTAATAACATATCTAGCCAAGTACACACAAGAGAATAATTGTCAGATTATTATTTCATATAAGAATGGAATATTAAGCGGAGGCGTCAGAAGTGTGCCTCATCGTTGACGAATAGTTGGACTAATGTGAGATATGTTTGACAGTTTTCAATCGAATTTATATGTTCTAATATTGTTCCTCTTTGATAATTTAGTTATTCATAAGCAAATTTTATACATTTGTATTTGGTTTTTACTTATTGAAGATAAGATTCTGACGATCGTGTTCATATTCAATTCATATGATATTCATGATATTCAATTCAAGAAAAAAGGACAGAACTATATCATTTACCTATGTAAACCGGTATTTCCGTGCGAGTCACGAGAAATTAAATCATTATTTCTTCTACATGTAGAGCATACGCTTGTTGATATACATATACGCATTACGTATACCTGTCATAAATTATTCCCCGATCTTGAAAAACTTTTAAATATATAGCGCGATAAGACATGTCTTATCGCCACTTCTTAATCGATCGGTATCGATCGATTCAAGTTCATATCGCATAACAAAGCGAATGAAAATGAGTTTTACAGATTTCATCGAATTCTTGACGCGTACAATTTAATTTTTTTAATATTGCATGAATTAATGAAACCTGTCTAATAATGATAATATTGCGCAATAGTTAAAGTAAATTATGTTTGATGACTTCATGCAGATAGCGTATTCCTCAACTTTTCATCAAGCATCTAAATGAAGAAACTTCACCCTGTTCATATAATATTAGGCTTAATTATTTCACAGTTGACCTTATTAAGTAGACAATCAAGATGGGTCACGCAATTCGGCCAGTGGAATTATACTCGTAGCGAACATGAGATAGCACAAGGGAGTCACAATAATTATATATGCAATACGTTCATCGAATGTACAGTTTAATTTCTAAGAAGCGATGCCTGCAAAATTATTGTCATTCCAATTCACTCTATTTCGTTTCAGCTATCGTTAAATTATTGGACAAATGTTGCAAACGTATTATGCAATTATCAATAAAAATATCAGAACATCAAAGAAAATTAGAAACATCTAATAATATATTTTTGTTCAGTTAAGATAGCGCGAGTAACATGCGCTACAGTACATTCATAGTTTATAGCATTTTACAACGTTTCTTGTTACGTGTAACAAATTCCAAGGCAAATTCTGACTTTTATTTTCGCTCGGCCGTTTCCTAATTGCATAATATGATTCAAGGAAATTCTGTATAATCGTGAGATTAAAATTATTTGGAAAAAAAATGTAAACGCCATTTACTTTTCGGAATATCAATATCTGATTTTGATAGCAATAAGAAATAAGAAATCATTAAGTTTGTAATGACGAGAGGTTATTTAACAAAGTGATTTTTTCATTTTATCCCTATATATACGGTGACATAACTGAGAAACAATGGTCGATCTTTGAAGAATTTATTATCCTAGTTACATAAGTAGTTTTGCAAAATCGAGGCTCATATATGCATCACACGTATTCGTACATATACAATCTATCATTTTAATTGGAAATTTGTAGTTTTACCAATATTGTGACATATAAAGTAAGCAAATAAAAAATGCAAAATACGCTGAAAAATCTAGTTTATATAACTTTATAGACTCAAATTTTAACGAACGTTTATATGAAACTTATCGTTCTTTAAGCATTTGAGCATTTTGAAATTTTTCCTTTGAATGCAAATTGATTTTGCTAATACAGGTAGAATATACACAAGGGAAATTTCTGTAATGCTGATAAAGATCATGGTCACGCCATTCAATCATACAGTTACTAGTTTTACGGCACTTTTATATTAATCTGTGTTGCATGTGTAATATAAATATTTATTAGAAAAAATTAAAGCACTTTTCGAGCAAAAAGAGCAGAAGGATCGTCCATGGATTCGATGTAAGTAAAAGATAATAGTCTTTTAATAGAAATTATGGATGTACCAAGTGCAATGCAGAGGAATTATATTAATGCATATGCATGCAGCGTTTTATACGTATTCACATGTCAGGCATTAACCATAGAATGTGAAATATTTAAGCCGTGCATTCACTATAGATACAACGTATAACGAACATTCATTTAGCGTGCACACACTGCGCAATGTGTCGCACTTGGAATATTCGTCTGCTGTGCATCGCAATATGATCACACGGTATAATAAAATATTTCCCTGCTATCTCGCCGTTGGAATTAGCAACGTGCAGTCATCGGTCTCGTGACTTTCTCGATAGTAAAAGTATGTTAGGTATGAAAGCAACAAAGCTGCTGTTAAAAGGACACCATAAGCGACAATGCTCATGGAAAACCTCTGCAATCATTTGTGTGTGCCATCATCGATTCATCTTTAATTCGGTCTTCCCATCTTAATTGTCGTAAGGCAAACCCACGAGTTTTCACATGCAATATACAACAATGGACGGTCGTAAGTCTATGGGCAATGACTCCCAAGGCTTGTAGAAGGAACGACAGTATCGTCAGTATCAGTCATCGTAGTGAAGTCAAGTAATACATTAAGGTCGCCGCATAAATATCGAGCTCTTGAACACTATGTTACATATCGCCTTCGTCCATTTCCGACCTGCGACTCGAGCCGCTGACGGACGATGCGTCAGCGAGTGTCGGCAAAAGTTGATATGCGGTCGCATAAGTTGCCCGATGAAGGACACTGTTTGTTCGGAGGAGGTTAAGCACTCGAACCTCCGCGGCTACGATGCACCACGTGGCCCGTCAGCCGCTCTCGAGGGCAGCGGGTCGCGAAAACCGCAGCGAATCGAAGGACAGCCGAACGGGACTCACCTTGGTGCAGCCGTTTCTGCGTCCAGCGAATGCCTCGTGAAGCGTGAACGTTCTCTTGCGCGACATTTTCGTCCACGCGGCGGCGGCGAGCACACGCGCTACTTATCCGGCGCCGCGCGTTCACCTGCGAGGGTGAGCTAGAATGTGAGACGTTGCCTCGCAAGAATGTGGACCGAGTGGACCGGGCCGTGGACAAGTGGAGAGCTGGAGCGAAGCGAGACGAACGACAAGGTGAACGTCGCCGTTGGAACGCCGCACTGCAACACACCATATGACGCACGACTGTTGAGGCTACGTAATCGCTCGCTTGTCGGTTCCTTTGATGACGAATGCGTCTGTTTGTCGGCGAAGGATCACGTGACCCGAGCACAGGCGACGTGCCGCGATCGATGAAAGAACTGCGCCGACGCGTAATGTTGCGAAAGTCTGCGCGTCACCAGCGAAACTTTCACCGGGGCTTGCGAAGTTCCATCACGAAATATTTGTTCTGTATCGGCGAATATATTTGGGGCGATTAGAATTGGAGCAACTGGAATTTTTTTCGATATCATGTTAAGAAGCTTGGCGTATTTTGTAATTACGAGTCACCAGATTGCGGAGGAATTATAATTTTTATTAGGACACTTGACTTTAATCAATCAACCTCCTTGATGAAAAATTCATGAGCGAATGATTTCAAAGTTTTACGTGCATCCGATTCATAACTTGAATTTAGAAAATAGTGTTGAGAAGTTGGGTCATATGTGTGTGTGTGTGTGTGTACACATCTGGAAAGAAGAGGAAAATTTTGAAGTTTGTACTTTCCCGCCTTTTCTCCTTCCACTGTAGAGGAGTGACACGTAGCTTTTCTTCGACGCAGAACGTTTAGGCTGGCTCCCCATGAAACTTAAAATACGTATGCGTAACTTGCGTCAGCCAATCAATTGTCTCAGCTGTTATACGCAATCATAGCTCTGATGAATGATTGGCTGTCGCAAGTTACGCGTACGCATTTTACGCTCCATAGGGAGTCAGCCTTAGTGTCAGTTCTTTCAGGAGTTCTAAGTCTTTTGTGTATCATTTAAAAGAGCACAAAGTGAATCAAAACGTTTGGTTCCGCCATATTTACTGACGCTTGCGTTTTGAGTCGAACTTAAAACTGGTTATTGATATTTGTGTACAAACAATTACTATTAAGGATATATTATTGTAACTCTTGTATTTTCGTTTGAATTCAAATTTATGACTTTTATGATCTTTTCTTTTTGTCTGGAATGTTTTTATGTGTGTACGGGTTGTTGATACAGCTGCATCTTGTCAAATAAATTTATCGTATAAAAATAACGTTTCAAGTATTCAATTTTGGCATAAATATACATGAAAGAAATCTTTTTGATTTGTTAAAAATATGACAAAGAATTTGTAAGTGGTTTGGAAAAAATTAAATCTCTCTCACCAAAACTAATTTGCGATTAATTCCTTTTATTTATATCTAAAGATATCAAATGTTAATTATAAATATTAATTAAAATTAATCAAAGTTTAAATTATTTTCCATCTGTCTTTAGTTTTATGTTTAAAAAAAGTAGAACGTCAGTTTAATTTCGATAATCTTAATTTTAACTAAAGTTTATAGAAATGCTTCAAAAGAATATTCTGTGATAAATATAACGATAAATAATAATAATATATAAATATATCTGCAATCATTACGTTTAACGTTACGCAGTTTGCGTCTTCAAATTAATGTTTCACCTATTCAACGCTCTTATTTCTTATTCTTCACGATTCAAATACTCTCGCGCATAGCCTTTTATATTGTAATTTATAGATCAAAGTCGATCCAATGTCTCACCTAGTTTAAAGACCTTGTCCTCACTCTCACCACATATTTTAAGATTAGGATCAAAGATTTTTTTTTATATCCTTAATTAGGACGAGGACTTAAGACTTATTTGTAATAAATCATAAAGTAAAACACATTTATTATATGTACGTGTTCCATGTAATTTATGTATATATTGTAAATATATATAAAATATTATGTGTATGTACACAGAAAATATAAACAAAAGTTCTTTCTACCATCACGTGTTGAATGACAAATAGTCGTTACTTTCCGTGTATATTGCATTTACCTAAATCGATTTTTCTCTCTGATTGCGCATGTTGCAGATACAACTTCGGACGAGTAACTGGGGTTTTCGGCGACATAAGAAAATTCATGTGAATGCTGTCAGGTCCGTCAATCAATGCCATCGTCTATAATGAGTCAAGGAAATCTTCCGATTCAACCGAAGAACAAATATCCAAGAAATTCCTTTCTGTCGCGTGACAACAATTGCAAGTAGGTTAAATTTACATGTGTCATGGTTATAGCGATAGGCAAATATGAACTTTGCTGACAATTTTATAACGTATCATTCGTTAAGGGAAAATAATGTAACATTTTGCTAAAAATTGAAAAGATTGAAAACCTTGCCATCATGCGCGTCGGATATTACAACGGGAAATTCTCAAAATGGCAAAACAAATACGTCGGAAGACGGCAAGCTCATGTCCAATTTAAGCAAATCATCGAATCTGATTAGTAAAACGGTTAGTTTTATGATACATTTTATGCATAAAAATTACCAAATTGGATATCATTAATACGCTTGGTGTCAGGTTTCCAACGCGAATCTTTCCGCAAGAAAATTGTGGAATAATACTGCCAAAGCTTCCAGAAATTCTATTCATATTCCTGCAGATAATGTAATAGAAGAAGGTAATTCTATCTTGAGCTTATTCATGCTCTTAAGTTGTAACAAAGAGAACATTGTTGCGAAGAATCGACTTTTGTTTAAAACTGTACAAGAAATTTGTCAATGATTCTTAGATCCAAGATAGTTTCGTGTTCCCTATGAGATTAAATCTCTAGTATTTCTTCTACATTTTGCTTGAGATTGCACATTATTATTGCATTTTATCGTAGAATATACTGATTTTAGAGAGCGAAGTCATAAGCGTGCTGACGAAACAGTTGTGTCTGGCGGAGTCTCAAATGCGAAAAATACAATCCACCATGTCGAAAGCTGAGGAAGGATTACGAACCAAAGATCAGGAAATCGCACGCTTAAAGCGGAAGGTTCTCTGTACGATTTTCTTATTTTAAAAATGCGGTACAACTCATAAGTTTGTACGGCCGGCATGGTAAATAATTATAGGCACAGACTATGAGCCGTGTAATTGTGCTTCACGGATTTATTAACTTTATTTACAAATTATTATATAATTTTATCTTTTTCCTTATGTTTTATTGTATATGGTTGTATTGTGTATTGTTGTATTGTGTTCATATATTCGTGATTTGAAATCAACGCCGGGCAACGTCATTTCTTTTATATTCCAAATCATATTATATCTTGTACGTTTTTTTGGAATAATGTAAAACGTTATTTTGTCACAGGTAAAAGAATGGGAAAATAAACACAAAAGTCAAGAGCTGTTGCATAAGAAAGAGCAACGAATTCAGGCTAGCAATTCCGAGTATTTCTATCAACGATGTCTTACGCTGGAACACAAGATCTTCGAGATGGAGGTTAAATCTATTTTTTAGATATTCTTGGTTGACGATAACAATAAATGTTTGTGTGACTTATCTATAATACAGAAATTCTTGGCTGATTACGGTCTGGTATGGGTGGGCAATAAAAAAGATCAGATGGATACCGATAATGTTAGCAAGTAATTGGAACAAGCATTATATCGACTTGATGCGGAAGTAATCCACCGATTTAATTGTCAGTAAACCTGTTGCAGTAATTATATCGACATTTGTTACGATCAGCTGGTTGCTAATATCGATCAGCTAAACCTGACCGCGCGAAAGGGCGAAGTTCACATTCAACATAATGAGAAAGGAGGAGGGGCAACTTTCAAAGTAACGTTTTGCAGTTTTCTAATACTTGCACATCTGTGAAATTGCATACAATACATTTTAATACGATATTTGAAATATAAGACATATTTGAAATATAAAAATATAATATATTTGAAATATAAGACATATTTAAAATATAAAAATATAATATATTTGAAATATAAGACGTAAAATATCTTATTAATGATATGAATTATACAAATATTATCATATAAATATTTTTATACATTCCATTATATTATTATTATTATTAATTACATATATGTGGTTGATTGTTGAAATATTTCTTAATTAGCGATTTCTCTCACTGCTAATTATCAACCGGCATTTTTTCTTGTATATTTTGACCAAAGACTTCTTCTACCTGCATGGCATTAAAATTTTACAAAAATGGTATGACTGTCCAAGGAAGTTCGTTACGATCTTATAACAATCCGACTACAAGAGCGTTCGTTCGCGATATTTTGGATGGCTATTTTCCATCTGAATTGCAACAAGAATATCCTGACGGTGTTCCCTTCACGGTAAATCATCAAATGAAATTCTAGAATATATGAATAATGCTACAGTTTTTGCACTTTTTCTTTCTTTGATCAGAGTGAAGTCGATTCTTTCTCAACGGAAATTTGATTAGTTGATTAGTTCTTTGTAACTTCCTAACTTTTAAACGAAAGTATCTTTTTGAGTATTCAAATATATTCTGCATTTTTATTTATTTTTGTAGATAGAAGATCATAGACGGGAACTATATTCAGCTTACCCAATTGGATTTCCTGGACAGGGATATCGATTGGGCAAACAACCACCAGTAGATAACTTGTTATCGACGTGTTCACGTAAGCTGAGTAACATTTCTCAGAGATCCGATTGTGTCGGTTCTTCGACAAAAGATAATTCCTGGAGTGCACAGAACATACCGCTTTTATCACTTCCAACAAGCCGGTATTATCACATGTTTCATAGTGGAATTAATAAATATTCAAATGCTCAATTACAAAGAAAAGATTATGCGTTGTTATAAATTCAAGTACTGAGAGAATGAATAAATTTATTTATATTTCTTCTTTTGTATAATTATATATGCAAAGTGATTTTTAATTTATGAATTTATAATGTATCCTTTGCACTACTTTCGTTAGTTTTTCAAAGTCCAAAGAGGGAATGTCGTCTGTTAATTTGCCTTCTCTAAGATCTCACATTTTGGCTTCACACAACAACGTTTGCTCCGATTCTCACATACAGTCTCACATTAACGCTGAATTAGTGCGAAGGAGCCGACGAGAAAAGGTAAAGCTTTTATCGATTTCTGAATTCGTGCGCAATTAATTTATCTTTATTGAGACTTGTTCTCTTTGAAATATTACACATATTACAATTCTAAAAAAGAGAGAATTGTCTGCAAAAAATATCGAATATGGCATGTCGTCGAGAGAACATTCAAAGTCAAGAGACGTTTCGAGGTCTTTAAGTAGGACAAGATATCATAGCTCCACCGACAGATCATCTATCAAGTTCTCTCCCAAGTAATAAATAAGTTTTATATTTATTACTCTTTCTTGAAAATTAACAATATGTTATTGCTATTTGATATCGATATGATTATATAGACAAACATTTATTTTTAACTCATTTTACTGCATCTCTTAATATGATTATTTCAGTTGTATTATTATTTTAATTACCAGTTTTGAAAGTCACCTTAATTGTTTCTTTCTTTATCACGAAAATAGAAAATAGACAATAAATTGATATTCACTCTGTCTTAAGACAAATTGTATCATTTATTTACTTAAGTTGATTTTTTGCAGTCGGCCTAGATCCATCGGGAATCGTCTTCGACCACGTCCGAGATCTGCTAGTTTGTCTGGAAGACAAATTATCGGCATGCAATCATCACGGACAAAAACTTTGAGCACAGCGGAGATCAATAACTGTGAACTAAGTATCGCCAATTTTATCGTTGAATCTTCTGTGAAACGTCCTCGTGTCACGAAATCGGCTACTTATGCGAGGAAAAATTCGGTGAGAAATTTATCAAACAAACAGTCGTAGGAATTTAGACTAACTATATTTAGTCAAGTTACATAATCCCCTAAAAAAAAAAAACTAAGAATTTACTATTCCAGCCTCCGCTGTTGCATCAGATCAACGAAGCAACTGGTAAACCTGACGAATTGCGATTAAAAATTAGGTCATTGACTGGTAGCACTGTGTACTTGGTGCACATTTCCACTGACGAATCGTTGGTAAAACTGTACGAATTACTCGATAAAGCCATAAAAATGTCAGGTTACAAAGGATATAAAGTGCTATTATGCGGGTAAAGAACAGTGTATTTAATTTTTTACTTATATTTATATTTCGAATTCCAATATTCTTTTCATAGTTGATTTAATTACTTACAGATATTCGCCGAAGAAGTTGGAACGTGTGGACGCATCCTTAAAAGAATGCGGAATTAACAGGGATTGCGTTCTTCATCTTGTAAATGATTGAGTGCTTCGGATCTCATAAGAGGTTTTATGTTAAATTAGGACAGTGTATATTACAATTAAGCAAGTATTGTAACTAATTAAACTATTAATTAAACAAGTGTATACTACAAAATTGTAAGTTCCCAATTTGCAATTTAAATATATAACACAAATATATGTGGGTAATAACCGTAATGTTTATGACACTTATTATGTTTCTTATTCTTACGTTTTCTCTTCGTAAATATATATATTTCCTGGTGAAAATTAATTTCATTATTATGTTACATTAAATATCAGGGTTGTAACGAATATTCGCTTTCGCATATGCGAAAGCGAGACTTTCGCATCATTTTAGACTCTCGCTTTCGCTTTCGCTATCGCAACTAATTATACGAAAGTTTTAGCGAAAGGTTTTGTCCAGCCCGCGGGATTTGCAACTTTGCTGGGGACATTGGATGGCGGGGGTGTGCAATTTATGTTTCATTCATTAATTTGCCGGTCTAGAGACACTTTGGACTTTAGAGTTTAAAAAAAGTATTTATTGAAAACAAATGAGTGCAAGTAAACTGCTGTGTGATATAAATTATAATAATTAAATAACTAAGTGTGATAAGTGATAATAATAACAATGAAACCAAAGTCCAGTTTTATTTGGTATTTTTATGCTGAAGCAAACATGTGTGAAGTTGGCCTTACACTTTTCAAATTTTGTATTTTTTCGAATTGTGCCGTATTGTGCTGCAATCCGCAACACTGTAACTCGAAGTGTACTCAAGAAAATTAAGAAAAACTAAATTTTTGGTAGCCCCGCTCTTTTCGAATTTTAAATTTTTCTTTGTTGTGCTGTATTGTGCTATGTTTGTGCTGATTTGTGCCGCAAATGCGAGACGAATGGAATTTAAGATGTCACAGTATAAAACATCTTTAAAACAACTTAAAGACGTCTTAAAGATGTCTTATGTCCCGATTTTGGACATTGTGTTGTCTGGGAAGTTACTAATTTACTCATTTGCATCATTCAGTAGAAAGAAACAAGATCTTTCGCTTTCGCATTCGCTTTTGTTATAACCACTTTCGTTACAACCCTATTAAATATTAATTGACCTATTTTAATGTATTCTAAAACGATATTCAATTCAATTATTGTTTGTGCCATATTTTATATCTTATTTGTTTGAACTACATATCTAATTACGTTTTACGACTCTGAATAACATTAATAACTTATAATATTCCAGATAACATAATTTTTATTTTAATATGATCATGCAATAATACTATATTAATAATCATGTATTAAATTGTTTAGGAGATATCGAAGGTTAAAGTTTTCCAAGCTTTCTCCGTTCATATCTCCGCTTTTACTGGGAGTAGAGAGTCGTCAATGTAGTCGAAAATGTAGGGTTTTGAGAGGACTTTAATTTGGTGCCAGAACCAGGCTTGTATCTCTAACCGTTTAGGAGATCGAAGGTTAAAGTTTTCCAAGCTTTCTCCGTTGATATCTCCGCTTCTACTGGGAGTAGAGAGTCGTCAATGTAGTCGAAAATGTAGGGTTTTGAGAGGACTTTAATTTGGTGCCAGAACCAGGCCTGTATCTCTAACCGTTTAGGAGATATCGAAGGTTAAAGTTGATGAATGAATCCTTCAAAAAATTATAACTAGTTTGAAAATTTATTTTGTTGCTTCTTCATTCATGTAATAACGACTATATATATATATATATATATAGTCGTTATTACATACATGAAGAAGCAACAAAATAAATTTTCAAACTAGTTATAATTTATATATATATATATACAGTCAATTAACAATAATATTTCAAACATCGCGTTAAACATCGCGTTTCCGGCAAAAGTTTTATTGCATAAATTCACGAAATGTGAATATGAATTTATGACAGAGGATTGGTAAACTCAAAGCTAAATACGTATATTGACACGTATGTCAAATGCATATATTTTCGCAAATTCATGCTACATATGGCGAACTAAGTAATACAGTAGCTTACCTGATGCTGTTTCATTCGCATACATACCTGTATTAGGAAAATTATGGAATTTCTCATCATCATCGACAAACTATGCCATGATAGGTGCAAGCTCTATCAATCAACAGGATGGAACTCGCGCGATTTATCTATCTAAACCGTGGGTCTCTGCCAATGGACCTGTCAACGGAAGCTTTTCGATCAGATGTCGAGGCGGGACGGTTAATAAGAGGTCGTGTTTGTCAATCGATATCCAAATTGGCTCGCATTCCCTCGGGAAATTCCTGGCGCGCTCATAAATTTCGTAAATATTGAGCGAACCGGGCACCACTAAGCGGCATAATTATTGAAAATAAAAAAGAAGACGCAATCGATTTAATTGGACGCTGGCTGTCATAAAACGAAAAATAATTAAACAAATAGAAGAGATCAGTGCTACCTGTTAGCAGGCCTTTCGTGTTATTTTCTCGTTTATTGAAGTAAGGACCGATTGATTGAATATCAATTAATTGAAAATTGAATAGGGTTTTCAACGGCAGATTGTGCAACGATAAAAAATGCATGCAAATATTCAACATGTTGTAGTGAATATGCCTGATAAAAAATGCAAGATACAACAGCAGTATTGTTATGAATTTTGTTTTCCTTAAGAACTATTTTGCAAAATCACAACGATAAGTAAATTTTATAATTTCAATTCGGTAAAGGATTGCATTGTGTTCTCGTGTCAACAGTTTATCGCTTATTCTCGAATATTTTTATCTAGCCAAAATATCGAGAAATATATATTCACAGTTATTTATAGTAATCTTTCTAAGTGAAAATAATTACGAAAACGGGCGATTGAAAAAGCTGCAAACATTTTATTATGGAAGATTTTACACATAGCATTACGTCGTTGACTGATGAAATATCATTAGCTAAACTCACTGTTATAACGAGGTCATCGGTTCTTACTTTTTCCTGCAATTGATAAAACTATGGTCTTTAGCTGCACGTGGTAGCGCATTCTTGCCTAACCTTGCCGAATGAATGAATATTAAGATATTACATGGAAAATGGTCTCTATAAATAATATATGAGCACGCTTACACACGCATACGTATGGGAACACTAGATAGGCGATAAATGCGATAAATCACCGGCGTAGATCTATCTGTAAAAAATAACGCACCTGTCCCTGATTATGAAAATATGACAACCGAAGATTAAATTTATTCTGCGGAGGAGGACTTCGTCGCATTGTTCATCTGCAGCAGTCTTGTCTGCTCTTCGCGATTTCTCATCGTTTCTTCGTACATCGTTATTTTCACAGATGAGAAGAAACGTATGCATAATTGATCGCGAGAAAAATAACCGAGATATATAGAGAAATATACAGAAGGAGATATATACAGAGAAATATACGGACAAAAAGTTAAAACTGAGAGTTAGTCCACTAGAACGATGAATATTTAAAAATTGCAAATGTCCAGTCAATAATTTTATTATTTGTTTACCACTATTTTTTGAAATATACACATTGTTTAGTTGATTTTAGTTGGTGCCGAAACAAAATTGGCGCTAAAACACAATTATACGCATACGTTGAATAATATGCAATTCATTGAATTCAAAATTACTGCTAGTATGATACTTCGGTATATTTTAATTTGAAGGAACAATAATGTGTTACGGCATAGTATTAAATTTCTTCTAACAATCCATAGTTTTGACTCAGTTTTACTTTCGTTAGCGGACGGGTTGCAGTGGATCTCGTTTTTATTGCATATAATTCGCCAAGGAATCGATTAACCGGCAAAGAGGAATGTAATAGTATTGAAGCGAAGAAAAGCAAGGGGCTATTGGCGACATCTGCTTTAAAGCATTGAGGCATTAATGGATCTCTCAATTGGTTTCAGCACGTCGGTAGACAAAAAAAGTGTAAAAAAGGTAAGAAGAAGAAAAAGGTGTCGAGACGAGAGGATTGTTTGTTCCAGGGTCTCGTTAAGCAATATTGAAAAATTTTTCCGCTTCTCTCGAGTCTCTTTCCTGTATTACCCAAGTCGTTCATTTACCCCGGCGCTATTTTGTACTAACTTCAATGTACAATAGGAATTTAAAGGCGCAATGTGAACGCCAGCATAATAGCCGACAGTTAACAATAAAAATTAAGAATCGGGAAGTAGATTCAGCAAGAGAGAAAAAACAGGTACAACAAATACGACAATTTTTCAAGATGTGCTTTATCGATAGTCTGAATTTAATTTATCGATCTTACTCTCAGGGCATACAGTGAAGGATATTTCAAGATAAGCAGCACAACATAGGATGTAAATGGTAATGGTTAGCTGCTCCTAGAAGCTATCAGAGCTTCGCGCTGCGGATAATTGCGTTCCATGTACCTTCCCCTCATTTTTCTCTCGGTCTCAAATGTCGGGAAATGACCTGGATTTTAACGTACTCTCTTTGAAACGACACGACTAAACGAATGCAATTTTCAATATGGAGTGGCACTTCGAGACGACGATTTAGTTTTTTTCTAACAATTTGACGCTGCTTCGTTTCGATGGGACGAAGTGTAAACGATAGAGACGCGCGATTAATAGTATGGCATTGCATTCTGTAATAGTATCTGCGTAATATTTGTGGTATCAACGTGGAATAAGGGTAATGTGCTGCGTCAATAGTCGTCGCAATTCTTAATTAACAATACTCGCGATAACGATAACGCGGAAAACAATACTCGCGATAACGATAACCGTAAATTTATGCGATCTTATGAATATAATCGCAAAATACATGTTTCATCGGCTGCTCTCTACAACGATATTTTTGAATAATTAACATATTGGCTAACATCACAAATGAATAATTTGCAAAAGTAAAGATCAACAATAACTTGTTAGCTGAATTACCAAATTTATTAATTAGAGTTTTAAAAATTAGTTAAAAAGTATATAATATTGTTAGTTCCCCTAGCTGTAAATATTAAGATATTTAGTATTTAGTAGTGTCATTGCTATTCGAGCTATCTTGTTTTATTTACAAAAAGCGTGCCTCTGACACAATTGGGGGATTTGAGAGCTATATAGCCATCCAATCATACACATTTCATCAAAAGACTGCTTTATCTGTTTTGTTCTTCGGATATCGGATTATATACGATTGTAAATTTGTGATGA
The DNA here is from genome assembly GCF_003227715.2 of Harpegnathos saltator. Taxonomy (NCBI): domain Eukaryota; kingdom Metazoa; phylum Arthropoda; class Insecta; order Hymenoptera; family Formicidae; genus Harpegnathos; species Harpegnathos saltator. Next base: position 2,620,212 of record NW_020230531.1, on the reverse strand, counting down.
AACAATTTTCTCAAAATCCATCGAATATATAAAATCGCTTTCCGCAACGTGAATTGTTGAAATCGATTGAATGTGCCAACGAAATAACCCGCCAACAGATTTGTTCGAGATTTGACCATACAATGAGATTGGGTATAAATCATATAACGGTGATTTTAGATAGATAGTTGAAAGTATGGATGCTCTGACATATCTCTAAAGAAATTAGTTACGATTGATGTAGCACTATATTGACATTTTATCTTGTCTATAAAGTGCTGCGCTAACAGAATTTGTTATGACAGAAAAGGACAGCTGCAGAATATTCCATAAAAGGAAAAATTAATCGCTTTGTCCATAAGAGAACTGAGAAGATCGATATTATTAACGAATGGTGCAGTAGGATGTTAGATACAAGCGTCTATAAGAGCGTCTATAAAATTAAACGTTATTGAGAAACAACATAAAAAGTAAAGCTTATGGAAACTACAGGCTATAAAATATATATGCTTTGTAACTGCGTTTCTAAAAATATTAAACGTTAAATCTTCCAGGCAACTCTTTAAATATACAATTGTTATTTTATATTTTCTCACTTTTATTTCCTGAAAAATTATTTAATAAGGGAAAGAAAAGAAGCTTTCTTTAACTATGCATAGGTTGTTTTGTATGAGCATCGGAAATGTTTATTTCCTGCAATATTAAATACTGTACAATAGATATTCAAATCTTTTATTTCGATGTAGAGAAAGTATCCAGGTGTTTATCGTCCTCGTGTGCTGTTTATAGACATTCATAGACACTTTTCTTACAGGTAGCCTCCGATTACCAGCACGCCGATAAGTTACCATCGTCTCACTCTCTAGATTGAGCTGCTTTAAATTAATTTCTCGGTTTCGGCGCAATAAAGAAATATAAAGCTACGCGACACAATGTGCCTTAACACAATTCGATCGCTCTTAGAAATACCAGACGCACGCACAAAAGTGTGAAGCCTACAGAAAGATTTCTCATGCACTGGAAATAACCCGCGTCGTGATTTCTCTCTTTCCCTCTCTCTCTCTCTCTCTCTCTCTCTCTCTCTCTCTCTCTCTCTCTCTCTTTCTCCCCTTTATTCGCATATACTTACGATATCGGTTTCATTCGAGTGGAAAATTTATGCATCTCTCGTATCTCAGATATAGACATAGAGCCATCATATTCGCCGATAAATTTCGTAACGAGCCTTGTAGTGTAAGTGATGTGTACGACTGGCATGAGTTAATATCAGCTTTTTAATCATGTTATTATCGGCTGCAATGCGAAGTACGCGTTGTAGCCGTAAAATTGGCAAACGTACCGAATTAAAAACACATCGTATATCGGCTTATCGCACACAGTGGCAGTATGGATAACTCATTTTCGAGCACATATATAACTTGTGGTGTATTCCTTTATCTCATCTCTTTTTTCATTTGTTTTCATCTTCCTCCACCTCTTTTTTTGTAGAGAACAAAAATTTCGTCGATAGATAATTCGCACATACACATACTTATATACTCACTCTCACTGTCCGACGGCTAATAATGCATTTAACAAACTCACTGTACGACGTAATCTTCTCAACAAACAGCGGTATACGCGTATAATAATGTATTCACAATACGAAACGCCGTGGTGTGTACAGCTAAAAACTGTCGAATAGTTTGTAATCGGCTTATCCCTACTTGCTTTCTTTCTTTTTGTGAAAAACACTCGCTGTACGTACATCAGTGATAATAAACTATTCGATCGTGTCAAAATATGACCAAGTCTTTTGGCACGTTCGCACGCCGCACAGACTTTGTCGTCTGTGCCGCGCGCACACAATATATGTACGTGTAATATGTACATACGCTTACGTATACATACATATACATATTTATACATATATATTTACGTTTCTTAAGTGCATTTATAAATCACACATATATTTATACAAAAGATTTATAAACCACTTTTCAACAATTAGTATACCATCTTGCATATAATACAACGATTAGACGTTATCAGGTGACCGTACTCTCTTCTCCATTATCGATTTTCGAAGTATCTTACGACTCAATTTTTTCGACTGATATATCCCAGTTGGAAATTATATAATATATTTGTAAAAGAGCTTACTTTCATCAAATCACTAATTGTTGGAGCATTGAAAGAGAAAGAGGCAACGTTATGCTTAAATTTAACGCAGAAACTGAACATGGAAATGTCTGAACGAAAAAAGTTCTCGATAACAATATTATTTCAATGAAAATTCGTACGTCACTTCTTTCATCTGTTGCGGCTTCAACTTCAAATTTCTTACTTTTCTAATCAAATAATAATAAGTCTTCTCTCGACTAATGCCAAAATTAAGAACTCTCTTTTTCAGCTTTAAATGTTATATTTTATCCGACATATTGCAGCATGAAATTAGCAACAACGTCGAGTTGTTAGCTCTACAAATTTTTCATAACAAGCACCGTTTGTATCTATTTCTCATAGATCGACTTTTACACCTACCTGTCTCTGCTCGAAATGATTGGACGCTTCGACATTTGTTTAGGCTAAATCTGGCAGTGATCACTAATTCGATTTTGGTCCGAGTCATATGATACAGCCGTCGATGTTCCTTTTTTTTCCGTCTTTGTTTGCTATTCGGCGCGCTACACCTGTTCGCGTGTAAAAATTCTATTTAGCCGTTTGTAACTTACGATCATTTACTTGTCTATTGGTTCCATCTATCTCGCAACTCTTCGATCGGGATCGAGAATTCGCAAGAGGTAAAATATTCACCTGATTTTATTAGATTCTCACTCGTCTCGTGAGCATTACAGTTGTTGTCGCGGCAAAATCGCGAACCGAAATTATTGTCACTGGAAACTGCATTCCAATAGACTTTGTCATCGCGTTCGCATGCGACCTCGTCAGCGATCTTGCGATCAACTTGGCGCCGGCGTTCACATATAGAACTGCTCACAGAACAGCAGCGCAGTGTGCGCCGACCGTATCATGACTGCGAATGCTCCCTTCTGAGAGGTAATCACGTATCACTATCGATCAGTCAACGGATAATTATCGAGCCCTCGTGATTGGTGACGAATGGCTCGATGTTTCAACAACCCGTTGTTCAACAACCCGTTGTTGTTTGTCTCAGGACGCAGTTCCTAACGTACGCAACGCAGCTAGAGAACAATCCTATACATGACGGTCGGCCTTCAACAAACTCCACCGAGTTTCTAAATCCGCTTCGATATGTTTCACTTGAAATTCGGCTCCGGTATCGGCTCGCGCTGCGCCGATACGTGTCGCGTCACCGTGGTCGATTCTGGTCAGTTTGGACACCTCGAACGAACGTAAGCTGTTCGCGGCCTTCCACTCAATTTCGCCGGTGCCCTGGGAAATTTCGTGACACGGGCAGTCCCCGTTCTTGTGTCTGCTGTTGCGCACGGAATTCTATTTTCCATGCGGCGCCTATTGCCCCGATTGATCCGTGACATCGCCCGCACCCCGGCACCTTTCAATTTCATCCCACCCGGTCAGACGTGTATAATCACTGGCAGTTAGCGAGGAACACGCTTCGCTCTTCGAATAGCGTCCCATTGTCTTCGTAAACCGGCGAACGTCTGTTCCATTATGACTCCGGGGCTCACTCGGTCGTGACTTTTATCAACAGAAGCACCCGGCCTTGCCGCACAGTCTCCATTATCCCGATTACGTTCTTGCGTCGGCACCGGTTCGATCGATACTTTCACAGTTACGCGCGGAATCATACACGCGCCGACGTGCAAGCCCGGCTCGCTAAATTCGTCGAGTGTCATGCCACTTGACCCGCGTTGTATTTCATAGTTTCCATCGGCACAAAAATGGGAACGCGTCACGGGAATATATTACATGCGGCACTATGTACGTAAAATCTCCGTTATAGAACTGTCTTCGTCTAATCAGTTGTTCCGCGTTTACACAATATCGATCGATGGTGCCACGTCGTCATCATCGTCGGCGCGGGATGGCCCTCGTTGCGGTTTACCAGCTCGCCCCGGCGACTATATGTGTTATAAGCAGGTCTCCTTCTGATCAACCACGTTGATGACCACTGAGGCCTGCGTGGGCAGTTCCTTTTGAGTAGGCACACCTGTCGGCACCTCTTCGAGTATTGGTCAAAGGGTGGTGGTCCTCGAGACTGTCGCCGACGGCGGCGGCGGCGGGGGAGGCGGGGAGATCACTACGTCCGGTTCACCCGCTAGGTCGCAGTCAAATTTCCAGAGAATACTCTCAGGATGGTCACCTCCTAGTATGACACAATTAATAATATACGTTGCAGCGGAGCTATTGATACCGATGTATAATCATCTGTGATTCTCTCTGGTCGATATCTTTATAAAATTAATATTTCAATTTTCTTGAACGTATATGTGTGTGCTTAAAGTACGTTTTCGTTGCGTTTAGCTAAATGCATCGCGTGAAAAGTCCTTGATATCAATGTAAACGATATATAGTACGCTTCATGTTGACGCAAATAGCTCGGACAACTGAATGTGTAAATTTAAGTTATAGTAAGGAAGGAAATCGATAAGAAACGAAGAAAGGCGATGGAGCTTTGAGGACTTTCCAATGCTCGCAGGATGACGTTACTTTCAGCAAACGCGATAAAATCATATTCGCGACTGTAAATTTGGCCAAATATGTCACGATCTCATAGATTTGTTTTCTTAAATTTACAGACATGGAATTAACGGGAACTTGAGCGTAACAGTCAAGGATAAGATTACCGGCGCTGCAAGATCGATAGGGACGATCGTACCTTGACCCAAGATGATGTCCGAAGAGCCCCGTCTCTGTCTCGGCGGAGGTGCTTGGTGTTTGTGCGCATGGCTGTGAATGTGTGAATGTGAGTGGCAGTGTGTGTGACGCGTGTGCGTGGGGGTGGCTTTGCACGGTGGCGGTTGCTGTTGTGATTGCTGTTGCTGCTGCTGCTGCTGCTGCTGTTGCTGCTGCTGAGGGTGAAGATGAGGATGAGGCCTGTGCTAGGTGTTCCCGCCATGGGACGCCGTCACTTGATCGAAGCTCAATGATTTCTTCATCACCGTCATCGACAACGCACCACCCTCCTGCTGAGAAAAGTAAGCGCGAGTGTTAGCTGTATCGGCGCGACCACGGATGAGCCATTCCGAGACGGCGCACAGCGCTGAACAAGCAAGTTATTAAAAGTTACGTTAGGTTGTTAAAAGTTATTAAAGACCCGCAAAAGGAGGCTATCACCGGGGCGCGATAGTGTTGATAACTACGTCTTTAGAGTTGTCTGTTTGAAACGAGCGGCACGTGCTTTGCGATGAGACTTTTTGCCCGGAATTCTGCGATAGAGCAGAGCCGATATAGGTTTCTGATCACGTTTTTACAATGGAACGAGGCGAGCGTGGCGGATATATTGCGGGTTAGATGACTATTATGAAGATGGAAGCTCGGGCGGTTAGTGCACATTGGTACAAACGATGAAATACTAATACTGTTTAATATTCGATTATCACATTGCCGATATGAACAATATGATCAACGCATTTCATACGAACGAGGGAAATTAAATTTTGTCTGCAACATTTATGCTGTAACTATGTGCAATATTACCGGAAAGTAAAGAAACGCAAGCAGTTTGTTAAAGCCGATTTGTCTCAAATCGGCTTTAACAAACGAGAAATGTAATATGTGAGATTAAATAAATCTCGTATTTGAGGGCCGATTGATCGAATCGTAAAGTCGATGAGCTGTCAACAATTGTTCGTCGTCTTTAAACTTTATATATAAACTTATAAACTTTTTATTTATAAATATTTATTAAATTTGAATTATGAAGTATGAATGCGTTATTTGTTGAGAAAGCAAGTTATTCAGCCGGCTGAATTTTTTATGCTCGTAAAATATTAAGAATATTTTCGTATTTATATTAATTTATTTTGTATTGCGGCCCAAACGAGCGTAAAAGCAATGATTTCATGCGCACCGACGCGATAATGCAACAGAGGATATTTGAAACTGACGGAGACGGAGTAATGCGGTCGAGGTGGTTTATTGGGATTCAGAACGTGCCGTCTTCTCTCGAATACAATTACATTTTCTCGACAATGTGTATGTCGCTATTCACCGTGTGTATCAACGACAAATGGCGCACAAGTATGGGTTAATTACTGTCAAATAGTTAAACCGCATTACATATTACAGCACAATACGTTCGGCTCCGCGGTTACGCTTCATGGATTTTCGATTGTGCGCGCAAAATACGCGGCACGCGCTAAGTGGCTTTTCACGATAATTATTCTTTCCCGCGCTAAAAGGGAAGCAATAACGACCGGGAAAGTAAGCGCACTTGGCCGCGACTACTTCGCTGGTAATTCCGCAGTAAAAGTAGATGACATAATGCGCCGTGAGAGATGAATATCTGCTCTAGAATAGTCACTGAAATCAGGGGTGACAGCCAGATTTAGACATACGCGTACTTTCGGATGGATTTGTCGATGGAATTTGATTCAGTCACTGACTCTACCCCGACACGATCGTAATTAAACTTTAAGCGGGACGAGAAGAAGAGACACGATGTCAGAGCGGAAAGAGATAATGGGGATGAGAGAGAGTGAGATACGTTATCGCTCTTGTCACACGGGAATTTGCTCCGAAGCGCGTCGACATTTCACGAAGCTGCCTCTGCTAATGAAAGTCATTGCCCATCTTAGTTTCCACCACTCAGGCATTATACAGCAAGGCAGATAAATTAAGCGCCTGCTTCTCGACCGAACATGCGTGAATCCTTTCAAATGGCGTCCCAATAAATGTTTGATGCTGTTCGAATTAACTGCTTCTTCTTTCACAATAAGGAATAATAAAGAAGAAGAAATAAGAATCATATTTAAAGAAGGAATTGGCAAATTCTCTTTGTAATTTCTATTCTAACGACGCCACAGAAATTTAATATTATTGTTAACTGTAAGAATTATCTGCCAGAATTATCGAGGAAAATTTATTCTTACTAAAAAAAAAGTATTTAACACCTTTAAATCAAATAATTACGCTATAAAGAGAGTGCATTGTAACAGAGGAGATACAGCGAGAGCACATCTTAAACGTTTCTCCCCCTCTTTCGTTTTCCACTTCAGGAACTCGGCAAAATACTTTGTGCTTTGAACGCGAGAGTAAAGGCGATGATGTCTAAAAGCGCCCGAACTAACGTAGCCCGAAAAAAATCAGTTTCGCACCACGAGCCTTCGCATGAAATTTCAAGGGTGAGGGACCGTTTAGGCTACAATATTTTGTCGCGTACCTCCCGAAGCAGCTATTTAATTTTCGAGAATAGGGCGAATGTTAAAGTGTACCTTACGAGTTTTCGTACGGGGTATCCCTGATAAGTTTGCATCAAAAGATAACATCGTATCGAAAAGTAATATATTTCACCCGAGTTTTCAAGAATAACACCATCGATCGGCTTGCAACGTCCCACGAAGTATATACGTAGCACATATATTTGACATCAATTCCGCTCGTGTTTATATCGCGTAACGCCTGTATCCCGTGAGACTGAACTATTCCTGATAGAAATTCCGCTAAATCGTGTCGGAGGATACAGCGCGCGATGGAACGCGTTTTGTTATTATTACAAGTTTGCACATGCAATTAGATCTTACGCGTGTGTGATACACTGCAACTGTAAATGCGCGTGGCGTAATCCTGCAACAACCGTCGTTACATACACTGTAGCCAGTTTGCTAACTGCGAGATATGAACGTGCAATAATTAGAAACATCTTGTAATAGAATATGTATATATCGTGTAATGCGTATTGGGAAACTTTGCATTCTAAAGCCCATATAATCGACATATATATATATATATATATATATATATATATATATACATATCGAGGATGTCCTATTTTATTTTTGACAATCAAATATCTCGAAAAATATGGAAGATATGGAAAAATGTTTCAGACAAAAAAGTTATATGGTTTCAAGGGGGATATAAAATAACTGTAACAGTTTGTTTACAGATGGACCCACTTTCGAAATATTCACTAATCATTACTTTTCTTAAAAGGAAATTCCAAATTTTTATTATACTAACTTTTTCTATCAATTAATTCGAACAACTTTTGTCTGAAACATTTTTTTATTTGCCTAATATCTTTTGAGATATTTCAGAAAAACTTCTCGCTAATCTCGCTAACTGTTTGTCGGAAGAAAAAATAGTACTAAACTTTTTTATTCTACTTTGTCTCAAGAATACATTGTTACAACAGTATCCTAACTTTTGTTAGCTTACCGATTTTTGGAAATTTCAATGTCATCAAATTAACAAAAGTCAGGGCGCTATTGTAACAGCGCTATTGTATTCTTGAGGCAAAGTAGAACAAAAAAGTTTAGTATTATTTTTTCTTCTGACAAACAGTTAGCGAGATATTGTAGGTTAAATATTGAAAAAGTTATCAAATACTTCAAGAAATATTAGGCAAATAAAAAAATATTTCAGACAAAAGTTGTCCAAATTAATTAATAGAAAAAGATGATATAATAGAAAATTGGGGTTTCTATTTAAAAAAAACCAATGATAAGTGAATATTTCGAAAGTGGCGCCATCTGTAAACATACTGTTATAGTTATTTTATGTCCCCCTTGAAACGATAGAGTTTTTGTCTGAAACATTTTTCCATATTTTTCCACATCCTCCATATTTTTCGAGATATTTGACTGTCAAAAATAAAATGGGACACCATGTATGTATATGTATATACACACACACACACACACACACACACACACACACACGCACACATGTATATATTTTTTTTCAAAACACATCGCCATAACAATGTACAGAGAAACGTAGAAACACAGTAACGGTGCGATCCGTTTTGGAAGAAAATTGACACTTGCAATACTCCCTTGTCAGGTGACATGTTGGATCTGATATTCCTCGCACCTCCGTGATTTCTCTGATTTCAAGCTCCCTTTTAGCATAAACAGCAACAAGAAACATATTTAGGCTCCATGGAAGCTATACTCTCTGCACGGTAATACGAATCGAGCGCGTGACGTTGATATGGACGTCCGATTGACATAGCAGCGCATGCATATCATACTTGGGAAGACTTCGCTAACATAAAGGATAGGAGAGATTCTAAGCCGGTAATTGGCTCCTCTCGATGGAGTCGAATTACCGTGAAACGAGTATCGCTCCGCGACCAACACAATCGGCTCTCCTCGGGAAGCTCCTGTAATCCGTCGCGTTTGTATCTCTTCCGATTGTTTCGGCACTTTCCTCCACGGATACGTATACACCATCGGCAACCATTTGTTCGATCGAGAAAATACGACGGAAAGCGTCGACTCAGAAGACACAGCGAGCACGACGGGAAACGTCGCTGGAAATTTAATTAAAGCGCCAGAGACGCGACTATAAACGCGTGTGAAATTCAATTCTTTCGGATTCTCCGGCCAAAAGGAAACAAAACAGAGCGTTGTCTTCGGAGACGCCAATCGGGGCTGAGTCGCGAGCCGGTCGTGCGGGACAAGACTTACACCATTTAATCGCGGGATCTCGATGTTCGGTATGTAGGTGGTCTCCTCGTGTTCCGTGGAGGAGCAGAGGCGGGCCCTTCTCCTGGAGGACCGCGGGCTGCAACGGCCGCACAATTCGGCGGCCGCGGAATTGCGCGACTTCGCGGCGGGCCGCTGTCGGGAGCCGCAACGTACGGCGAATCGCAATTCCGAGGCCATCTCCGCGCAGAGGGACTGTCGAGTGGTATAAACGGTCGTTGCGCAGGTGCACGTGTGCGTTTACCGTCCAAGGGGTAATCGACGAGACGTAGCAGCAGGGTGGCCGCCGGCACGACAGGTACGACATACACCAAGAGACAATACACAAGACGATCATACGAGACCGAACGCATGCAAGGCTGATTTCTCCGTAGCGCGAGGTCGTTTGTCACTCGTTTGAACATTGTTCTATCGATCGCTGGCCGCGGTAATGTGGCTTGCTGCGTCGCCGCGTGGACCAATTGCGTTTGGTTGGTGCGAACGGAACGTTAATACGTGACTTCGACATTAACGATGAGCAGCGGTGAGACGGAAGGAAAAGCGCATGCCTATGCTGAAAATACTTCGAGTTCATCACGGAACAGCCATAAAACAGGTTCGTCCTTAGATGGTTGCGAATTATCCAACGTGTTCTCTCTTTGATTTCATTATTGCCAGAAACAAAAGGTTCAATCATCGTATTTTATATGCATGATCAGTAACATCGCAAAATTTCGTCATCTAGTAAAATGATGTAGAACAGACGTAAGAATAAACGTGAGATATGCAAGTAATAACTCAGGAAGTTGTTAAAGTATCAAGAACTGCGAGAGAGGAATGAACTTTGTATCAAGAGAATCAAACGACTTCGGTCAATCAAGAGAAAGTACAACTCATGCAGCACGTTCACATGAAGCGGAAAATGATTCTACACCGTCCTGACGGCGATTCGTTCAGCTTACCCTGTCCGATTGAGTGTTCTTCTTGGAGTTCCAGCAGAATTCGAGGATCGCCACCAAGATTGCAAGTACCAGGCCGCAAAGAAGTACGACGAAGACGCCGCCTGGAATGACAAGACCGGAAGTTCATTATTTTAATGCCGGCGGGCCTCTCTCTCTCTCTCTCTCTCTCTCTTTCTTTCTCTCTCTCTCTCTCTCCCTCTCCCTCTACCTCTTCCTCTCCCTCTTCCTTTCCCTCTCTTTCACTCTTCATTCTCCGCTAATTTCACCAAACGAGACGCGCGACGTTGGCGGCCACGAAATACGATGGGGCGTGTTTGTCCTCCATCTCGCGCGGACTCCCCTTCCTCCTCATCCCTCCCCCTTATGCACCTTTGTAGCTAGTTTTTGTTGCTAGTTTGTCGGAGAGAGCAAAGAGAAGAATAAAAGTATGGAGGAAAGAAAAAAGTTTGCACAGCGGGGCGGCCGTGGAAAAATCGTGCGCGCAATATCTAAGCGAAGCTTGCACTCAGATCGATCGCGCCACACTTTTTGGTCTGTTTCATGGGAAAACTTCGCGATGGAGTATTCGCGAGCAACGACTGCGAATCGAGCGTGCGTGGAAACGTATATACTGATAAATGGCGGGGTGTTTGTATTTATTGCGATGCGAGAGTCGTGCGAAAACAGTGAACTCGGAAGCGGTATTTACGCTAGCCGCGCAAAGTTCAGCTCGTGTCCGATACGCGCGAAAAACGGAGCGATAGCGAGGTACGTGGACGTTTGCGGACGCATTGCATTGAAAATTAGCGATAGTTTGTAGAAGGATCCGCGTGATTAATCATGATGCCGGCATATTTCAGGGCAGAGCCATAGCTTGGCGCACGTCAAGTGTTTGCGCGCACGTACGCCCTCTCTTTTTTCTGTTTTTCTTTTTTTAATTTTTTGTTAGGTAACATTACACTCGTGTGCAGAATACTTCAGAAATACCTCGCTCGAAATAATAACTCATGAAATTCCTAAAAAAGTTTAGCAGAATGTTCAGTAGAGCGGTCACGAGAGGATATTGCATTTTAATTCGTCATGATGAATTTAGCCAGAATAAACGGTAAGTAAAATATGATATTAAGTTTATAAAGTTCAAATATGGACGAACATCATGTTTGTAAACACTCCAATTTTATCGAAAGTTGTCGATACACATTTTCACACGATCGGAGGTGAATTTTCACTTCGCTGGCCGAAAGCGTGGCGAGCAAAGTTCGCTCTCGCAGTCAACATGTTCGTCTTTTCCGGACGAACTTTCCAATTTCATTCGTGTAAATTCCGTGATGAGTTACTATGAGTGATTAGACACGTACTAACAGAGTTTTCTAGCTATATTTTGACTTTTTGCAACGTTTTTGCGCAAACGTTGCCTACGACATTATAATATCCACCGATTCGTTTTTCCACACATTTGAAATCTTTGAAAAATTTAAATCACTTTCCCAATTAATTGCACGCACATAAAATATTGCTAATTTGTATAAAATATGAATTGATCGTGATAATCGAGCTAAGCGAGAGAAAAATTCCCGAGATAAATTCGCCTATATCAGGGAGCACTTTTATTCCTGCGGGAAACTTTCGGTTGTACATTTCCAGGAAAGGAAGGATAGGGAATAAAGTATGTGGAGCACTAGGCGCTTTTGAGCGGACTAAAAAGTGTCCACTTATCGTTGACGGCGAGACAACCGAGGCAGTATCCAAGCAGGAATGCGAGGTAGATTTGCATAACTACACCGTCGTGATTTATGGTGACATCCCGGACGTCTCGCCGGAAGGACGAAAGTTTCGCACATGGACGCAAAGGTATCGCGCCGTGGCTTCGCGCCTATTCCGCGAAGCGGTATCAAGAGCCAAGACCAGGTAAGTCGCTGTATTGTCGTGCTATAGGCTGATTCAAGTTTCGCGGGAGTAGGAAGTTCTGGTCGCCGAGATATACGTTCAAGTTCCCCGTAGGATGGCAGGCCTTCGCGAAACACTTGGCACGAACTAAGAATTATCCGGAACTCGTCGTTCTCGAGGAGACTCTCGCTAACCCGGAAATTCTCGGAGTTAGCGGTGTTCAGTGACAAACGAGCAAAGTGAATGCAAGGTCGCGGAATGTAGACACTCCTTAAGTAGATTTCGGTAAATCTCTGATATTGTTATTTCGTGGTCCCACACCATGACACATGTTTCAGATTGTCGGCTGACTTAGCTCGTACTTTATCAAGTCTTTTATTTATTTTTGTTCTCTGCTCTTAGAAAAGAATACGAAGAATTTACGGTCTAACGTAGAGTTTTCATTTCTTTTTAGTTCCACTTTTAGGAAGATGTAGTGAAAACTGGAGTTGAAGTTAGTCAACGTTGATAAAACTTTGCAGTGCCCTATATTATCCCTGTATTATCCTCCTCCTCTTGTAACTAGCTTTTTGCTTCATTTTTTTTTTTATTATTACCAGCGTCGAAATTAACGATCAACAACTGGCTATTATTCTTTACACGTAATATATCATTATGTTTAAGTAAAATTAACATTAATAAAACAATGTTAGCCAAATAAAAATAATAATAGTTTAGACGCATGAAAAAAAAAATTATATAAATGATATCAGCTTGAGAAAGCTACAAGGTTTCTAGACGATTCACGGTTCTGCAGAAAGATTTACTGCGACGTTTTTAAAGTTCCAGAAGAACAGATATAGGCAATTTATATCTCTTACGTTTCTACCTCCGTTGCATTTTTAAATCACCGAGGAGGCTTTCCTTTGCAGCCGGTTGCAGACTGATTATTCTTATGAAATGGCGCGACAGAAGTCAAATGGCGGAGATTGTTCATTTTCCACGGCAAATAATCAAGGCATTGGAAAGGACAGGAATTAGCCAATCAACTGTAATTTTGCTAGATTTTCGCGCCGGGCCGAGATGGTCCGTTTCTCTTTCTGTCTCGTCGAGTACATTTACACCAGCAAAGTAGGTACTTATCCGAGTTACGGAGGCTACGTGGCGAAGAAACCGTAGGAAGGAGGAGGGAGGCAAAGTAGGTAGGTAGGTGGTCCGAGTTTCCACGAGTGGAGAGAAAAAAATAAGACAAAACGACGGAAGGCAGAGAGAGAGAGAGAGAGAGAGAGAGAGAAAGAAGGAACTTGTTGTGACTTCCATAAAATCCAAAAGCGCTTCCCGGAGAGCCCCAAGAAAAATTTGTCCGCGAACTTTGCGTGAAATTCCACCGCGCTTGAGAGTCTCTTCCCTCTTCTTTCCGATTTAGACTCTGTCCTCTTCGCGCTTGACCACAAATGTCAATATACTTTCGTACATTAACTTTTTCGGTCATTCGGTCGAGACGACTCTAATGTTTGTACACTGTTTCTTGCGTACTTTTTTATACATTTACTTCAATATCAAATCATGATAAACTTGTCGACCTGTTACATTAAATTAAACGTTCGAACAAAAACCAGATGAGTATTTTTCGACAATGGATTTTTAAAAGCTCTATTATATTTAGTCACAATAAAGCTTGAACGACATTTTAAATTGTAATTTTCTTCAAATTCAACATTTTTTAAATAAAATGAAACGAAGTCTTTCCCTTTTACTTTTGTCGTGTTGTTGGCCGTCATTATTTTATCCGTTATTTCTATCCGCCTTTTTCTAGTAATAATTTATTTTCTACGAAGAAGATGATATAATTCGGTGAACTTACCGATATTCTCGACTCCGAGAGCGTTTGCCTTGCTCTCTTTATTCTTGTCGTCTCTGTTGCACACGTCGCCCGTGTTCTTCCACCATTTATCATAGAGTATCTGTATTACGCCTTTCTCCTGCAGCTCCAGAATAGCTAGAGATATTTTATCCCTCCAGGGCGAGCCTGCATATAAAAAGCCTTCGTTAGGCTGGTCAAGGATCTTGCAATTTTTGCTTCAGCAGTATAATCTCGAGTGTAATTTCGCTGTTGCTTCCCACATTGAACACGTCAAATATATCACCAAGCAGCGTATCTTGAATATACAAAATCTCACGCGCAGCAATTCTCCAAATTTCATTTCAAAGGAAAAATATAACTCCTTCGTTTAGTTAGACATTTTAACTAAACGAACGGTATTAAAAGTTACGCGCTTTCCTCGAACTACGTGCTCCGCGACTGCTAATGAAGTCGATATTTCCTAGACGGAAATTTTTAATCGGACATCATCTGTTTCGAAACTCCTTAACTTTCAGTATCGAACCTGTAATTAACTTTCAAATTAAACGTCTATTGGACCCACGTCGCTATCTTTATTCATACATTTACCTTTTGGAGTAGCAATTCCGTATCCTTTGCTATCCAGCAGACCTCCTATCTGCGTCAGATTGCAGTCACGTTGAACCGCATAATCGAGCATGGTTGACTCCATTAAAAACGCGTAGTCGCCTTCCAGAACTCTTTTCACTCCCTCCTCATAAGTTTGAACGAACACGGACGAAGTTCTCGATTCCATAAACCTCCACATCTTCTGATAAATGCCAATTTTCGAGTCCTGCGATTAAGTCGTGAAAATCGAATTCTGTTCTTCCGTATCGCTTTCCAATTTAACTTTGCGTTTCACGAATTAAAGTTTCGATAAGCAGTTAGGGAGACTAAATATTAAATTAACCGCAAAATGAGAGAAAATTTATATTGTATCAAACAAGATTATCGGCTCTCGAATATTAACTCATAAACGGACTCTGTAATAGACGCGTGCTCGCTCTTTGACGTTGTTAAATTTAAAGGTAAATTCTAGAATTTTTCGCTCATTACCGCACCAGTTAATGCTCGCTTCTCTGTTCAAGCTAGTCAGGGAAAACTGGGCTAATAAAAGCCGTAATTTTGTTCAATAAGTATAGCACATAACTCTCCAATAAAATGTCACTATTTATTAATATAACAGTAACATATAATGCTTGCGAAAATACTCCCATATAAAATTGATCGTCCATTAGCGATTTCGGTAAATTTGTTGGCTATGTATATTTGTTGGCTATATATCTTCATATTTCGCATCCGCGGCTGCTGAATGCAATATATATTTACATTGGTATGCATATACAATTTTACTACATCTACCTTCCAACATTTTGGTTTGGTACATCGAATTGCAGGATGCAATTTATGCTTTCATCATCAAGAATTTGACTACAACATTTTTGTTCGTCTGAATCATGTATCATGTAAAATAAAAAATGAGGTTAAAAAATCCTATAGGAAAATGCATTTGCGTTTTAACGTTGAAATCTAACTGCGATATATTATTGACGGCCAAAATGCTATATGTTATACGAAAAAGTTTTCACTACTGCGTTTCTGTACTTACTCTGAAGAAAGTCATCGTGCTTCCACCCTCCAGAGTGCCGTAAGATATTTCGGTTTGTTCCGCGAGATCGGCGGCGTTTTCGATCGGCGTAATCATTCTCTCAACCGTCAGAAAGGCGGCCAAATTCGCGGTGTAAGAGGAGATGATGATCAATGTGAAGAACCACCATATGCCGCCTACTATTCTCGTGCTGGTGGCCTGATAACGAGGATTAATCTCGTCTTCATCACGAATAAACTCCATAAATACTGTTGTATGCTTTCCTCTCTCTCTCTCTTCTCGTTCAGCAATAACACGGATATTTTAATTCGACGATATCGAATTCCGTAGCCGTTCAAAAGCGTATTGAATTTGTTCGATGGACGTTGCGAATTTAATCGCATTTGTTACTAAAATATATAGATTTCAGGAAAAAAAAACTTCAAGAGCAATTTATGAATCCAATGACAGATCAATTTACCGATTTAATCATAGTCTCTTTTCAACATATTCGTCAACAAACGAAAGCTCCTCAACGTTCAAAATTTCGCAACGTTAATAATTTATATCATAATTTCGCGATTGTATGTGCACGAATGAATGATCTAACGACGTCAGTGTGCGCGGTCGTTTGCGGAAAATAAAATGTCGATAGATTGGATGCGTTAAATAATTCACTAATTTCAACCAGAAACGTGGTTGTTTTCAACTCAGATATCAATCAGCACCGAAATCAAACCGTCGTAAACACGTGGAAGGAACATCCGTTTCAAGCTCTATTAAGAAGGATTTTCATGTGTAAATGTTTTTCAATACCACTCCAGCGTGAGGAGAATACTTCCTCACTTCTGTCGCGAAGGACCGCAAGGGGATTTGGAGATCGATCGAAAACGCATCAGGGCGAGTGACGAGGTCGATTTAAGGTGCAGCGAATCGCGATTCCGACGGAGAATACCGCGCCGCAGTCGAAGAATGCAATATGGGGTCTCGTTTAGGATTCGCTGGGATATTTCGGCCCATTAACGGCGAACTCAACGACCGTGGAAAGGATTCTTGGATATAGGACACCCATGAATGGCTCTCTCGTTCCCTTTACACCTCCGGAGCTCGCAGTCGAGCGAACGATTTTAATTCCTCCGCGCGGTAATATAATGCGAAAGAGTTTATACACCGATAATTCGCGCGCGCACACACATACACGATATAGTGTATTCAAGAAGTAGTGTACAGGCATTCAATTCGTTCGTCGAATATAATATATCCATGTTTTCCCTTTCGTGACGCAGTCCATTTAAAAACGACCTGTCTGAACGAAGCGCTACTTGTTTTCCGTATCGACCGGAAAAGTTTCCCGTGCGGAAGTTGTGTGCACGTATACTTTATTTGCAGAACGGTTCGAGCGCTTTTTCTTCAACGTGCTTCAAAACGCAGCCGACGTCCGGTAGAAAAATCCGTTCGTTTTTGAATCATTCTCAGGAGGGGAATTTCTTTTCACAGATATTTCTCCCTCTTGGTGACATCAATTCGGATGCCAAAGCGAGCGTTTCTTCACATCGTGAAAGCCTCAGATGCCAGCAGAAGGTTCTCTCATTGGACGTTTTGGCTACGTTACGAAGCGTATCGAAGGAGACGGGTCCGAACCGTGCTGCTAGCATCCGTTCGCACGTGTGCAAAGAAACTTCAAACAAGAAGCACATTATTATTTGCAATATTACATTCTCTTCCACGAGCGCTTGGCCGCGATTGTTAATGTGATTGATAATGTCGATGTGCCTGGTCATGAAACGCACGCGCTGACACTTGAGACAGTCGCAACGACAACCCCGCATGTACATACGTGCCACCAGAGTCAATTAGCGTCGCATGGTGTATAGATATACCATAAATATCCATGTTTCCGTGCAAGATTCTACTTTCTAATCGCTTCATGTATGCGATTTAATAATTTCCTCGTAGCATTCGGCGGACAAATACTGCAGTCTTTCATACGCGGCGTGTAGCGACCTAAATTTTACTTTCCAAACTTAGGTGTTTACTGACAAGCGCATATAGTGTATAATTAGGCGATGGGAAATGAAGTCGATGAGAGATTTGTAAGCAGACGTAAAAATCGCACGCGTGCCTTTGTCATATTTGGTTGCGTCTTTACCTTTTTACATTTCTCCTTCGTTATGCACGTTGCGTTTTATACAAACTTTCGCAATATTGTTTCGTCTGTTCTGTGAATAGGAATATTGTCAAATTTTCGTGCAATATTACGCTGCGAGCGTGAAACGCAAAAAATCGTGCATCGGGAGAAACGATGCAAATATCCTGTGATTCATAAGTTTAGATGAGTTGGATTTATGTTCTCGCGATTCAGCGGCGTGATAACTGCGTGCGTATATTACAAAATAATGCAGAAATTATTATTCGTGTCAAAGCTTATATTATTCAGTCACATAAATACATTTGTTCTGTCTATGCTATCTTCATATTTATTATGCCGTTCTGCCGTTTTCAACGTATTTAATTAATATGTTTGAAAATTCAGCTTATTTTCACACAAAATGAAATTAAATAAACAATATTTTCAGGTATGATTACGCAATTTAGAAAATGAATTGTCTATTTAATTAAGTGATTATTATCCATGTCATATTATTGTCCCATATTGTATATTAAATTTTGGATGATATATTTCGAGTAATATAGAGCAGTCAAATGTAACGAATGAAATACATAACTGATAGCAATTAGCAGATTTTACGAATATAATTACATAAATACAAATGTGCATCACATAAACATCTATACTATTTTTATTATGTTTATAAGCAATCAATATTTAACTCAGGCTCATACTAAACATAACTCATACTAAACATAATTCAACGTGTCTGTAACATTAATAATGTAGAAAAATAATTCGTAATAATTAGCAAACTGTAGTTTTATAATAATTAATAAAGCGTAAAAATAGATAATTATTATATATTTATATATATATATATATCATGTATTTATGTATTATATAAAATAGTCGAAGCGCTTTCTCTTTACTAGTTTACTAGCTTCGTCTTCTACTAACATATTTCTTTTGTGGCATATAATATAGTAAAGAGTTGAAGAAACTCCATTCAATACCGTGGTCCTTCGAGGAAACGCTTGCAGCAGCCACTCGCGTAAAAGTAAAGAACTGAGCGTCAAATTTACTACCGAACGTATACGCGAAACTGTTCTTATATCGTGCTTCTTTAAATCTTGCATACAAAGTTCACCGTTTCATAATCTATTGTAGCGCCAGATGCAGGTAGCATCAACGAAGAAAAAAAAAGTAAGAGGTCAATGGTGATTCTTACGAGATGTTGTGTGCATGTATCAAGGCTTTTCTAAAGTAATAATATATTTGAGGCAAAATAGTGATTTTAATAGATACAAAAATCGGCATGATATACTGAACAATCATTGCGATGAATATCTTCGTTATCCTACGTTTCAGATGCTAAATTTTCTTGCTATACAACTGTGTTTTAACCAAACAACAATATTTTTTCATATGTAATGGATTGTAGTGGTATGCATGAAAGCAGAGAGATTCTAAAATATGCTGGAAGCTTTTATCACTACACTATATCTAAGCTATTGCAAAATAATATTATATAACGCAAAAAATAATGTTAAGCGCTACAAACAATGAAACGAAGACACATTGTAATAAATATGAAACTACGTTTCAGAATATTTGATATAATAATGAAAATTAATAAAGGAAATGTTATGATTATACACGTGGGACAACTGATACGGCTGTATTGTAAAGCATAGATGCAAGAAATCAAAAGACGATCGACTTATATGTGCATGCAGGGCTGACATGCGTTTCCTTAATTGATCATTCTAATCCTCATCGTCGATTAGAAGAGGAACTTGTAAACAAATATATTTGCGTTGAACACTGTTCTCCATAACAAAAGTGCGAAGTCTAAATGAAATTGAAAATTATCCATCTTGTCGAGATTCGACTAAAATCTACGTGCACCTACCAAAAACTTGAAACCTAAATCGTTTGCATAGTTTTATTTACTACTGCATGTATATGTATAATTAATATATTCTTATACATTTAATTAATATGCTATTAATATTTTAATATGCTTCAGGGTTATTGTAAGTAAATATTCAGCTATTTATAATAAAATTTATAAAAATAAACTCTAAGTAAGCTAGTCGTTCCTGAGATATACACAACAATGTATGCAAATCCGATTTTTTGTCAGAAGCGTGGAAATGTTAGCTTCTCAACGTTTCTCATTTGCAGTCGCTACAACTCTTAGAAATGAAGATATTGGCAATTATGTCGGATTGTACAGTCGGCTACTTCAACAGCAATATAAATATACATAGGTCAATGGTATCGACTGAATGGGGCGCTATGCGGAAACGATAGCGAGTCCGCATTCTATCACATGGCCGTGTTTACGTCACGCGGACCTGTCCCTACTTCCCCGCATGTCGGAGGCTGCGTACGACGTCCGACCGGCGGACCACGCGGTTCGATCATTGACCCTGGTTAGGGTGGGGTAGTACGCGTCGCATCAACTTGCGGTGCATGTTGTGTAACATGTGTTATACTGCTGCCCCCTAGCATTAGCTTTCGGTAATACCACGAATGTATCGAAAGTTGAAAGGGTCGTAACGCGCGAACGAATAAAGGTAGAGACATGAAGCCAAGCGCAATCTTCTTGGCATACGAGATCGTGCATGTTTGTATTGCTCTTTTATCGCCGATTCACGGAACGACTGTTGTAGCCAAACATCGTAACAGAAGTCAGGAATCTTTATGCGCAACGCATCTATTCTTGTTTTCCACAGAGCTGTTTCGGCATATTGGTTCATGAAATATTGTCTTTAAAGGCTTTTTTAATCAACAGTGAAATTAGAAAATATCAAAACATGCTATGAAAATATTAAAATAGTAAGCAATAGAAATTACAGAAAACGAATTCGCAATCGATTGATAAAACAACTACTACTTGAAATAAAGAATAAATGAATCCGAAAAGTGACGCTGTTGCAAATGTAAATGTAAATGTAAAATTAATACGTGGATATTTGTAAATTATTAATTCTCCGAATTCTCTGACATGTACCAGCCGTTTTGCAATATGTGTAATCATACTAACAATATAAATGTAAGTTTAAAAATATCTTGAAAACCATTGATTTTTGCCGAAACTATTTTTGTTAAGACTTCCTCGCTTATTCTCGTGAATAATATCAGTCAGAGTTAAGTCTTTTTGTATAATCCTGAAGCATTTTGCATATCATTTAATATCGATAAGCAATAGTTAGCGAATTTTTTCTTTAATGTAAACGTGCAATTGAAAAGTGTGTCACGGATAATATAAGGCGGAACATTGCAAAAAATGCTTTACATATATAAGTTCCGTCTTTTTTTAATCTTTGTAAGTACGGTATGCACACACACACACACACACACACACACACACTGTGAAGAAACGGTGCAAATAACGAACAGCTCTTTTCACTTCGAATGCTCCCATTGTCCACCCTAGCGGTGTCACCGCCGACCTAGTTTATACTTCATGGATACTTTTCTTGCGATTGACGGAAGTCTATACAATACATACCGGTATTTTTTGACAACTGAAAGCCAATTGCACGCTACTGCACCGTGGGTGCTCCTTGCCATATTCTATTCATCGTATGCACGTATCACATACAGGTATGCACACCTATAGCGTTCAGCGGTGAGCGTATAATAAATGGAAATCAATCTATATGTCGAGGAAATAATAATTTTTTGAAGCGAAACTCTCTTAGGTTGAAAACTATTACATATTTTTTTATACCTCCACAAAATATGTTTTAAGTTCCTCTCGGTCATGCTATATTTCAATTTAGAGAAGAAGTGGATACATTTTTAACATTCGTTTCTTTCACTGTGTCCTGTGTGAACACTGATGTAATTATCTTTTTACAAATGCTAGAAGTGTTTCATGTTTTATGTGCTTGAATTCCTTGTTTCATTTGTTGTTATTTATTCATCTCTGCATGCACTGTTATGCGCGAGGTACTTACATGGCAATTTCATGCCTCTGTTGTGCGCGCATGTGTTTATTTTCCATTTTGAAATACAGAATATTTATGTTAAATTCCGCAGAATTATTTTCATATTATATAAATAACTGAAATTTGCAATATTTTACGAACAATAAGATTAAACTTTGCAGCATAACAAATTCGATAAAAATATAATTGGCGCTCGCTCTTTAAAAATATTATTCCCACAACAAGTAATATTTATCAAAAGGAAATATTAAGTCAGAACGACATAACGTGCATTTTCATAACTAATTTATGTAAAATGTGGATGTAATTATATTTCTAGAACCTTTTCCTCCGACTTTTTGAATTAATCCAAAGTCTATTCGAAGTCTACGATAATTTTGCCTGTATCAATATATCTTTCATTTATAAAGACGTAAATTCGCGTTTATGTTGGATTATATGATAGGCATCAAGACAAATTGTTCTCGACTTTGCCGATTGTCATATCTTTCATTTCCCGCAGGGTATATTCCCGAGATATCGCCGTTAATAAAGTTTCTTCTCTTACTTTCTTCTTCTCAGTGTGCTTCGCACGTGGTTGAACAAAACAAGTAATTTCCAAGCGTATATACCGGCTAGCTATTAAAAGGAAGGAAAACTGCTTCGAGCAAAAATAACCTCGCACGTTGCGAATGTAGACTGGAGAAAGCGAGGGAAAAAACGAATAGGCCGGAAAGAAGACGTGTCGTATCATAATTATTCCTTCCTACTGATACCCTCCATATTCACTACTGAATTTAGAGATCAATTCCCCTTTGATGTTATTAACGCTGTTGACGCTTAATTAGTTAAACCTGCAGAAGTCAGGCGGATAACGATCGCATCATGCTACTTTTGAAGTATAACTGTTAAATTATTAAATCAGTAAATACACCGAATGCATATACATGTCTTATACATAATATATCTCATATTATTCTTGTAATAAATCATCATATGCTTCGCGAATTCCTACCATCCAGTTTACCTACTTTTTCTATTTCACTTATTTTTCAAATTATGGCGAATAATCAAACGTACTTAGGTGCGGTGCAGAACCTTCTATACATTCCCTTAAAAAAGAAAAAAAGAAAAAAATAATGTTTACTGGAATATCGCAAAAACTTCTGGCACTGGCACTTTAGTAGATGTGTATGGAGAAAAGTGCATAATATTATGGTGCATAAATGACTCACGTTTTTCTTTACGCTTTGATCAAAATTTGATCGAGCTGCGGCACAAGTAATTCAGCGCTTTCCGGGCGTGCTTGCTAACGTGTTGCTTAAATAAGCGTCTCGTAAAATTCTCAGGAACGCGCGCGCGCGCGATTTTATAAGCGCTTAAATTCCCGCGCGGTTCTTCTTAATTAACGTCTTATAAACCACGTGAAAAGTCGGCCTTTGACGCGAGGATTTTTGTAAATGTCACGGAAACTCGTGGAATTTCGTCGACGAGGCTAAGTTTCACGCGCAACTATGCGCACGTTCGTTAGCGGAAACGTTATTTCTCGGGGCTCTTTTGACTCTGTGGTGGCACGTTTACCTTAGGGTTGAGATCGCTGCCCTGTTGCATAAGTGTGCCAACGGCAAACCAAAAGCTGTTGGCCAGGCTGAACTCGTTGACAGTGCTCAGCAGCGGAATGTCGTCGCTGTCCGGGTCCAAGGCGCTCACGTGACTACCCTGATGACAGCGTGACCCCCGCCGAGCGGTGCAAAGTTTAAAGGACAATTACACTAGTTGCACTCGATTAGCGCATGACTCGACACAAAATCTCATATCTTTTTAATTAATTTTAAACGTTCAATCATGTTGTGCAGAAGGCGCAAAGCACAAACGTCAAATACACACCGAATACTTCTTGTGTTTTGAGTTGCGAGTGAGATACGCGCAATTTCTGCAGAAGATAATTTTTCTGCTTTTTAATCGTATTTATCATCTCTTCCTCTCCCTCCCCTCCATCCCTCCCTCTCTCTCTCTCTCTCTCTCTCTCTCTCTTTCTCTTCCTCCCTTCCACTCTTTTTTTTCGCGATGGATGCTGCATCGAGAAACGCGCGTTGCTGTAGGTATTATTAATTGGCCGTTCTTTACTCTTTACTCTCTTGAATATTACATCCTGCGATATGAAACCGAGGCTAATGTACACGATAAAATTGTGAAAATTATGAAGCGGTTGACACGGCGCTCTTAAATTAACCGGCAGAGAATTCAGCCGCGCGTTTTAGCGCTGCAGATATACGTATCTTTCAACGTTTCAATGAAGTCGTAACACTCGAGAGGACGTACATATGCGTAATTCTCTAATCGATCGATTGTTGTTTCGCACCGCTCGGCGAGAGCCTACCTGCAAGGGACATTTACAGCTCGGACAGGGCGACGGCTCCACCCATTCGTAGGGTGACAATCTTGCCACTATCCATATCGCCAAGGATACCATTACGTAAGTGCCCAGCAAGGATAGCCAGATCTCCACGGCGAGGGGATTCATGAACGAGAAGAGCCGCGACGACGTTCGTTTGGAAACCTGAAGCAATGACATTTGTTTTCGCGTTACTAATCCGCCAGAATCGAATGACGGATCGATCCATCCGACGCGGCACGAACGACGAACGTCGCGGACGGCGACGCATCGCGAGACGCGAGACGGTGTACTCGTTCATGTCCAATCGTTGCGTCGTGTACTCGGCTGCAAGAGAAAATTCAGAGTCGCGAGCCGCTTATAACTTGCGGCGCTCCTTCACGCAACATCCAGTCTCTCAAATGGCTCGAGAGACGATTCTTTATTTCGATGGAATTACGGGAGCGTATTATTCATCGGGCCGCCGCGGCGGAATACAATGGCAGTGCGCCTTGAGTGTGCAACCGCCGCTAAGTGCTGCTTTATTTTTTAGCGAGATATCGCTGACGCCGTGAAAGGGCGATCGAGATTTCGAATTTTAAAACGCAACAATTTATCGCCACGACAGAACTGACAGCAACGAATTCGGAGTAATTTCATCGCAACATTCCGTTTCCACGGCATAAGAGAGAGAGCTGCGTAGTGTTCTCTTTGCAACAGCGGAAACGCACTTCGATCGCGTGCTGAAGCTTCCTCTTCAGTTCGGGACTTAGATCGCAGAGAGTGGCGTGACGTTCTTCATAACAAGGCGAGGGAAAGTCATTGCGACTTGCATTCGTTCCGCGATCAATTCAGCACGATCGTCTTTGCGATTCACGGCTTCAGCCCTCTGTAATATTGCAAATACATGATCCGCAACATAAACAACATGTGTAAACGAATCGGCGAGCGCCCTGCGCGAACGGACGTTCACTTCTCGCGTCTATTCCGGCGAGATGATGGATTCATGCGCGCGCTCTCTCGCGAATGGAGATCGCGCATACAGTGTATGTACGGGAAACGCGTACGGAAACATAAAGTGGACGAGCGAGGTCTCGTGTGTGAGGTACGCTCGACGGCAGCTCGACGGATGATCGGTGCGCGTAAGAAAAACGGTACAAGTAGTCCAATGGCGGAGCACCTCGTTGAGTGTACCTTGGGGTTGAGCCCGCTGCCCTGCCTGAGGAAGGTGCCGGTGATGAACCAGAAACTGTTGCTGACGCTAAACTGGTTCTCGACCACGTCGCTCTCGGCCAGACACGGATGCGGATTGTTCCACTCGTACGGGCTGAAGCGCGCCATGACGAAGAGGGTGAAGCTCACGAGCATGTAGGCGGCGAGCACGTAGAGCCAGATCTCGACCGCCAGCGGATTCATGAAGGAGAAGAGCCGCGTCGGCTGACCGGACGGCACCTAAATTACGTCACGCTACGATTTTAATTAAAACGGATCCCGTCTCATGGCGCGGCGGGACACGAGCGCGCGGCATAACGCGATGCTGCAAACCGATGCGAGTCAACTTTCACAGCGAGCGCATCCGGCATTGTGCGCATGTTCAAAGAAGCTCTTTGACGGGCCAAACGGGCTGAGAAGGAGGTGGGACACGCAGAAAAAAGAAAGGGAGATATAGGAGTCGACGATCGTGAGACGAGATACCGATAACAGGATGACTTGATCGCTCTTTTTCTCGTATTTACAATAATATTTCGATGTACGTTGATTAAAATATACAGGATATCTCAAAACTGTCGTTTGACAATTTAATCGTACGCATTCCGTAGCTGAGCTGCAAATTCACAATTTTAATTAAGCTTCAGAATATGAGGTCAAAGTACCCAAATCTTCAATACGTCTCGCATGAGTATATTAAAAATCTACGTGCACATCTACATATTACAAATCTATCTATTGTCATTCTGAATATCCAATGACTTCCGATGCGTCGCGATTGATTATAATGATCCTTAATGCCAGTTAGTAAACACGCGAGACGACATCGCTTGTGATTTTTGATTTCACGAATTAATCAGAGCTGAAGCAACGAGAATTTAATGACACGCGGGTCGCGATCAATATATTGAGATCAACGTGAATAGCCGGAGCATGATAAAATTTATGAGATGGCTATTATTCCCGATTTTGATTATATTTTAATGTGAAATACAATCGAATCGTTCGTGTTCTTATTTAATTTAGAACGTGTCGACTCTTCGTACCACTGTAATTAATTAATAATATTACTTTCTTAATTAATTAATATTACTTCCTCTTACTGATTTGATCAATTTCGTCACTGTTCAGCGGATACAGTCGCAAACACAGGCGCAAGATTCGTTTCGTGTTGAACAAAATTGTCTCGAAGGTAATCTTAACAGATCTAACAGATCAACAAATCTAACAGATTTGTTCTCCTTCGTTTAATCTTTTTTGTGAACTTGATAATCTGTGAATTTTAAGATTTTAATAATCAGTAAGGTCTTAGCAAAATTTTAATAAATAGCATCTGCACAGGGTACAGATAAATAGATAGATTATTATAAATACCCCCTTCTTTCCCCCTACCCTGCAGTTAGATATTATATAGTGTAAAATATTGATATCATAATACAGAGAATACACGAATGTAATTTTGAATAATAACACAACAGATTCTTCCTAACCAAAACAATTTGGGCGCGCCTGCGGTCACGTAACCTTGAAGATACATACATAAGTAAGAGAGAGACAACACAAGCCACTACAGTCGCGGACACGAAACCGAACGCTAGGTTACGTCGCACGTTTCGTCCGAAATTCCCGGGTTACTTCCGACGAGCGTGAGCACAATTAATTTACGTGTACGATCATTGTTGTTAGATAGATATTGAGAATAACGGGAGCATGCTGAAACTGCAAGGTATTGACTATTATCTTTCGTTCACTTTCGTTTATTAGATTTTGGAAATAAACGTAGCTCATTTCCGATATTTGCGCGTCGAATTTGTCGGTACTCGATAACTTAACCTAACCTAACCTAACCTGTTATTATACCTAATCCAGAGCCTATTTTTCTCATTTCAGATTTGAAAGATCTTGCGATTCCGTATCGTGAAGGAACTTTTGTAGGGAGTGTAATTCCAGTGAATGCAGATACCGGAGGATCTGGTTCGGGCTAAGCAGAGTCGGCTCGAAGGTAGGTTCACAGATCCCATCTGTTCTTTCATTTAACTTTTTGCGCTTGCAAGTCGAAATATAGTTGTCAGGATAAAAATCAGAATTGCAGTCGCAGAAATTAACCGACTCTGTTCATTCATTCTGTTGAACATTGAAATCTAATCTACAAAACTTTCCTTTTGTTTCAGATCTGAAAGCAGAAAGTGGCTGTCTCTGAGTTCGCGGTATCTGGGTAAGTAAGAAATATATATATATAAAAGCATGCATATGTATACATGTGAAAGATAAAAGATGAAGAAAAAGATTTAAGTTAGTAAGAATTTATAAAACTCGTTCAAATTAATGCGATTTACATTAGATTCTCGCTTCTTACCTATATGTGTGTGTGTGTGTGTGTGTGTGTGTGTGTATCATTGAATAAAATACACTACGCAAAATAATTAGAGGATTCAAATTCAACCATTTAGCGACAAATTTGAAGTATTGTGAACACATTTCTTTCCTTTAAGGCCTAACTTTAATTTTTAGTAAACATATTTCTATACCGGGTGTTTCAGACCACTCGGGTTATCCGATGTTTTCGTTAACGCGACATTTTAGAGAAAAAATTTCAAAATATATCAGACAAAAGTTATAGGGCTTCAAAGGATCTATTTACGCTATGAATTTAACTTGGGATAACATTGAAAAGTTATCCCAAGTTTGTCGGAAGAAAAAGTGGTACTAGACTTTTTTGATATATACATACATATATGTAAATATTTCTATGTTCTATCATTTTATTACTAGTTAAAAATTTTACGAATACTCAATATAATTATTCGACCATGACGATCCCTTAATTATTATTTCCGGCAGTTTATAACGCGCATTGGAATTGCGCCGTCATACGCGAGGTTCACGTTTACTCGTTCGTGTTGATTTGGATTATACGCGATTGTCGCGGTCATTAGTTTTCCATACTTCTCGTATGTGTTTTTGCATGGTAATTATGTTTCGTGAACGGAGATAAATTGCGTTAAATGCAATTCGCCAATATATGGGGGATATAAACTTGGATGAAGTATCACCAGCGTTTCCAAAATACCAAGTTTGATTGTATCGTGGATTCCCCAAACAAATCCACAAGTTACATTCGCCATTCATTTGTCAAATTTGTAGAATTCGCCACGAAATAAATCAAAATTTTTGCTGTTCCCTCGAGGTACACATAAAACGTCGTAAAAATATAAATATTAATCGCGTCGCGAGTAAAGTGAAGTGTGGCGAAGTAAAATATTGTCATGTGTGGGGCGACGAGTGATGGAAACTGACCGCTACGCAGTTCGGGATCCAGTGGGTTTCATTGGCTGATCATTAGCTAGACATGAATAGATCTAGATGGATTTGAATGAATCTAGCTGAACGTTGTCAGTCTTTAACGCAAAATGGTGAATATTGAATTCTAACATACACACAAGTGCATTTTATTTTAGTGCATATATTTTTGTAAATCGCATTGATTTCTAACGATAAGAATAAGGATTGTTTCATATTATTGCTAAGACTGAACATTCAGATAATTTAATATCCGTACTCAGAGTATAATATTTTCATAGCATATTCTCTGAAGGCTATATGAAGTCGGAAATCATAAAACGGAGAAAATATCAAGTCGTAATATTTACGACTATCAATAACATCGCGTAAATTTTACGCGCTCAAACGTGCGATTATGCGTGCACGTGTACTAATCTCTTGTCTGTTATTTAATTTTCAATTTTGATTTTTCGACATTTAATAATGTTTATTAAATTATTTAATATTTTATTGTTATATAAAAACACATTCAACACTGTTTGTGCAGTTAAGTAAATCACATAATTAATACATTATTTGTTGAAGTTAGAAATAATTAAATGCAGATAGGATGTTGAGATAATCAGATGTCTAAATAGTGCCTAAATATCGAGAACAAGACGTTATAGTGCTTGTATAATATTATATATGAAATTCTTTATCGGCCTTCTAGGTTCGAAGGAATTTGCAGGCTTAATATGGAGCCAAAATTTTCACTTTAAGCTCCAGAATGCGCTATTAAAGTATTATACGACAGTTTTAGGACATTCTATATGAACATTATTAGAATAATAAGGCGCATATGTATTTACGCTATGCACCATTTATTATTATTATATTTGCGATTAAACTCTTATGATATGTTATGATATCTTATTATTTTTTATATTAACCACGGGAGTAACCATGAGAATTGTTTATAGCAACAATCTCTATAATTTATATTAACGCAATATACAATGCATAAATTGAAACGCAATCGATAAACGAGTATTAATCATAAACATGTATATCTTAAACGGGGATAAAAATATAATTGTGTGGCGTATGCAGATCTATAAGAAAAACACTACGAACATGATATTAACTCACCTTAAATAAAATTCCAATTCCGAGATTCATAAACGGTTTGGTGAAGTCTATTACACTTTCTCTGGCATAATTAATCGTCATGGAGGCAACCGCTAAATCCGCCCTCTGAAAAATATTACGCGGCATCCGGGAAAATTAGAGAGTAAATTTTCTACGTCAAATTGAAATCGCACAAGACTGAAAAATTTTGCAAGTCTTATCCATATTGAAGAAGAGATAGTTATATCAAATGGAATATTTTCTTCCCGTTTAATGACAGAATTTAATCGCTTATTCAGTGAAAAGTTTTTTTTCTTTTTCTGAGCATACACAAGATTCCATCAATGCATTTCTATTCCCTAAAAATAGTGATGTCGAAAATTTCTAACCAAACACATCATATCTCAATATTCGTGCTTCATAACTATTCAGTGAATCGACAACACAACGCTTTAAAGCTGCTGAGTTGCTGTCATCATAAATGTCAGTTTGACGGCTTTACGTTTCATCTGGTATGGTGCGAAAAATGCAAGCGATGTCGATAGGTTGCTTGGAATGTCCATTGCATATTTTTTATTTTATCATTATTTGAACAAAAAGAGAAAATAATATTTATGCATATCTATCCGAGAACAGCCATATAAGAATAACTGTCAAACTGACATGTATGGTGACAAATCAGTAATTTTGGAGTACCGTTGCCGATTCCCCGAAATTATTAAACATAAATATTCAGACGTGCTTAGTTGAAAATTTTCGACATCATGTTTAAAGGAATGGGAAAGTATTAACAGAGTAGTTTTGTTATATATTTCTGTGTACATATTTTTTGAGTGACAAAAATAATCGAGGTCGTCGTAGGATTCGCGCATATAAACAAATGCATTTCGGGATATAGCGAGACCTGAACGAAAAGGTCTCAAATTACTGATAAATCTTTGGCCTGGGTTTTGCGAGGAAAGGTTTACCTTGCGAGATAGTGGATGCATTCTTTATGAACGGGCGAGTGTCGCGCACAGTGAAGCACCATTCGTATCATCCTCCGTTTCAGAATATTCGCCTACGGTTTCGTAGGTTTCCAGGTTAAGGCAACATCCACTTTCACAAGGGACAGATTGCTCTGCATGTTTTATAAACCGCTGATCTTCGGTATTCAACGCGTATGGCGTATGCCGGAAAGCCGAGTTGCGAATTTTGTGATATGCACGTACACCTCCATTCGGACGTACCGTTTCTCGCGTCCCAAGTTAATGTAGACTGTGCAAGTTTTTCTCTTTTTTTATATATTACTTACTTATATATTGCATATGATTTATATCGGCTCTTGTAAACTGAATTTTGCACTGAACGAGGTGGCGTACTTTCAATAATTAAAAATAAAAAATCTAGTTGGTTTATATATGATATTACGGCCAATAAAATTGGCGATACGGCGTCGAGCTTGCTTTTACAACTCTATAAATGTATACGCGATACAATGTCCAATGTCGTTAGAGTGACAACAACAATAAACGCTTGAGTTATTTATCGAGCATGGCCGAAACTTTGTCGCGGACAGAGGAGTATGTTGCGCGTGTGTGCTTAAATAAATTTAACGAACCATGCGATGATCACATCTGCAACATTTACCATGTGATCTCGCATATGTTATGCAAAAATACGTGTTTTCGGAGAAACATAAATGTCCGAATCATTTCCAAACACAACCACTTAGTCAACGGTTTGAAGTAGCAGTAGAAACTTGTTTCTTTATCTTCGGTTATACATTGATAGATTCGTTTTTACTTTTAATTATGCATTGCAGATGATATATTGTCCGCCTACATATCGACGATTGAATCGGCGAGTTGTCTCAAGTTCGCTGATATTTTCAATATTACGAAGTCATATTCGCTCTTGTGTCAATAATACTTTTTACACAGAGCGACACTGGAGCCGCGCGCGACTTTATTGCTAGTGTAATTTCGTTTTTATGCGCGTGTATATTTGTTGTTCCGTCTCATATGTATATTGCGCTTCCGTGTTTTCATCGATTCAGTGATGGAATCCGGAATCCAATAAGAACTCTTTTCAGGGGTTTCCTCTCTCTGGCGCATTAGCCTTCGTCCGTGATGTTTTCCGTTTTTCGTTGAGGATTCCAAGATATATGCACACTTTCTCTTATTGCTATACAGATGCACTGGCTACACAGATACGTTCGCATCCGCGAGAAAACAGTGAAAATGTAAATCTATTCTCTCGGTAACGGTAACGGAAAGACAACATTTACCTCTCTTCGGATATACGCAAACGCGAAAATGTTAGAATTATAACTAAAATTTCTCGAAAAAAGTGTTACGGATGAAAAACAATTGTGGCAAAAATCAATAAGTGTCAATATGATACTTTCGGTATTATCATTCTTTTTTCAAACGGCCTGTACTAAAAAAAATGAAAATTTCAAACAATGAAAATATTAGATCGATGAAAACATCTAAATAGTAATTGCATTGTCTGTGTACATAAAAAATATGGAGATTTTGCATGTTTCTGTAAATTAAACCGCATATTCTAAAACAAATATCAATAATCGATTTTCATTACAATGAACAAACACGAACTGTTATAGAATAATAATGGGAAGCAAACGTTGGTGATATTTAATAAGAATCAGTATTATTCGCGCGGCATATAAATTGGATTTCCTATTTTATTATCTTGATGAAACGTTTCGGTTCAATCAAACTCTGGACGATTTTTCACGTATCCTTATTTGATCGCTTTTTCGCAGTCATGTCTTTTTATGCGCAATAAAGATTATTGAGCGCTTGGTGATATTTCTCATTCAGATTTGATATCTGAAAGTCATATAAATGTCGAATATAGAATATTCCCACCAAGTCGAATATTCCGCAGTAATCAACGTAGATTCTAATTTGCAGTAAAAGTTGCGCGAACGTCGTGTGTGCACCTACTCGATCATGTAAACAATAATGGACTGGCTACGCAAATTAAATCCGGAAGATGCTCAGATGCGCATACATCAAATTTTGATTTTAATAACTGCGCGACTTTACAATTCAAATGACAGAGACGGCAGCATCTGCTAGCCGATCTATGAATCAAAATATCTGATATGTCATTCGCCCGTAGGAAAAATGGTTAATCCACTTGATTCTTGTATCCGACTACACGCGTAATGAAATTCCTCGCGGGATGGATTTATTGCGACACGCTTGCGGAAATTTACTTTACTTTGCATGTACAATCGGCCTCTTGGGCCGTGTGTTATCATTCTTCCTTCTCGACGTTTTCCCCTAATATACTCTCCCTCTCTCTATACGGCCGTAATTCCCTCAACAATATGAACTTTCCGCACTTTAAATATGCACACTTTATCGAACTCTGCTGTATCGAACATTAGACAAATCATTGATTCCTGTTATTTCGTGACTTATTACTTTGTGACAATTCGGAAATATATAGTTTGTAAACTAGCTACAATCTCTCAGCATTTCGAAAGTTCGAGAAAATAAACTGCTTCGTTGGATTCACCGCGGCACAGAACTGAATACTTAATAAGCCGCGTATATCTCAATTAATCTTCCTCTCGCGACGCTGATTAAATCTTTTTCCGGTCCTGCACGTAACCACGTCGACGGTGTGGCGCCTGAAAACTTTGCTTTAACTCGACGCATGCATATTAACACCGAGCTATTTACATCTCATTTCCCGTCTTGTTGTTCGCTCATTTCATTCGCGCCGTGATATTGAATTATCGTGAGGAAGGGCAACAGGATTTACGTACTCCTCCTTACCTTCTCCATGAGCTCTCGAACAATCCCATTCCATTCCTTCGTCTCTGGATCGTACACCCCGTACATGTGATCAGGCACCAATTTGATCGCATATTGGAAGCCGACCTGGCCAGCGATCCACTTGAGCAAATCGATGCAGAAGCCCTCGAACCTTGCGTTGCCAGTCAAATTCTTGTCTTCTTTTACCATGACGTAGGGTCTTTCCTACGGAAGATTGGATTCCACTGATAGATCGTAGAATTGCGCGCCGTGACAAAGAGGAGGTGAAGGTAACTCTTAAATGTCCTTATTTCCGCGCGAAAAAGTTATATCAAAGCTATTATATATCAAAAGAGCTGGTAGAAGTTACTGTTGATACGTGAATACACGGTATTCCGATCGCTTCTCCTTCAAATGTTTTTTCCTAACGTCACCATGAATTTTTCATTTTTCTGAACGTGCCAACATGACTGCCGATCGACTCAACAGATTAAAATCTATCTTTGATATAGTACATCGCGTGATTTTGCCGCTTCTGATATTTAAATTTTTCTCTTAAATTCTTTGATCATTGTCCATAACGTAAAATGAGATAACGTTGAACCATAAAGTCGTTGCAGGCAGGTTTACAATATTGAGCTTTCCATACATTTGTCGCAGAATACTTTATCGCAGAATAATATAAATGAATAATGACAACTCGTAGTATTTATTTTATTCGGCGTTTATCTTTAGAATTGATAATTGAAATAAAAATTTCGAGAAATATAAATTCAGAATAACTTATCTATTTACGTGTATCATTGGAAACCGTATTTAAATACGGCACATGTGTTTACCGTACCGCCTTTCGTTGAAATGTAAATATTTTACTTTCAGACGATTTGACAAATTTATCCGAGATCGTTTTGTACATAGCTTCCATATTATCACGTAACGAATGTTCGTGCAGTATCGCCGTTAATGATTAATTATAACGCTAGCGCAGAATTGCAAACGCAGCTAATTTGCCTACAAAGTATCGTTACCTCTCTCGTCATCACTACGAGTGTAATATTGGTTGCTGTGGTCTCGTAAAAGGCATCTATGTCTGTAACATTGATGCCAGTGTCGTATTTCCATTCGCCGACTTTGACGAGCTCTTCCTTCTTCAGTTTCAAGAGGTCTAATTTGAAATTGTTCCTTCTTCCTTCGTGGAATGTGATATGTCCGGTTAGTCCGTTTAAGCCTGCCTGCAACAGAAACGCTCGTATTAATCCTAAATCCAAGATTGATTAAATTCGTCGAACTATTTCACGTGATAAATAAGCGATAACAAGAGGAAAAATGCAAAACATATTTTAATATATTATAAATAATGTATTATCTATAATATTATCTATATATATATAAATTATATATCATATATAATTTATTGGTACTGTAATGATATATGATGAGGTAATAACGCATGTTTAATTTCGTTTTTATATTCTATAAATATTTTCTTCAACTATACACAAATTCTCCACAAAATTGCATATTCTTTTTATTTAACCCTTTAACTGCTGAGATATTAAATGACCAGTATGACCCTCTTTGCTGAGTTACATCTACAATTATAAAATATTTTATAATGATAAGAGATGGCACTATATGCCCGCTCAATTCAAATGCTTTTTACAAACTAAATTAAATGGGTATTACACATTGAAAGTCCAAAATCGAGTAAACTCGATCGTAGCAAGGTCATTATTTTTTTCCACACTCGAGTTATCTCGACCGTAGCAGTTAAAGGGTTAAATATACATATAATGTTAGAAATTATATTCTACAAAGTATGTAAACACAGTCTTTTTATCGATAATAATAATAATATTTTGAAGTAATGAAATAAAATATACCGTGAAAATGAATATCGCTCTTGATTTAATGTTAAGTGAAACGTAAAATCGAAATTAGATGTACATAATCAATTACATACGCGATAACAATTTCATGCAGATAGTTATTTTAGTTAGTATTTATAATCGTAACTATTTGATGACAGGGACGACCGGATTCATCGTTCGTTAAATCACGCGTGCGTCTGATGCTCGTTAATTTTATTTTTCTCCTGTGTCGTATAGTAGTTCACGAATGCGTACACATCCGCGCGATTCGCTGCCGGCGGCCTACATTTTCGGATGCATACGCCCGGCGAAATTTTTCGCATGAATTACCGTTTGCGGTCTACCAGCGATATGCGCGCAGTTTATTTGATTTATCTCTCTCTCTCTCTCTCGTTCTCTCTCCTCTCTGTTTTCTTTTTTATGTGTATTTCCTGTATGCCTTTGCCGTGGCTCGTAGGTTATTCGACCAAAATGTGCTTCTTTATAAAGTCTCATCCACTTATCCCTATATAACCAGGACTCAAATGAAACAAATATAAATATTTCTCGACTTCGTGTAGAGATAAATATTTTTCGCGACAACCTCGGTTGCTTAACTATTCCATTACGAAAGCTGTCTTCAATTATTATTACTTTCGAATATTAATACTTTCGAAAGCTTTTATATATTCCCTTTCGTATAATTTTATTACTTTTCTAATAATCAACAGGTATAAATAATAATCGGCTAGCTTGAAATACAACGAACCGTCTTTGTCTATCCACTCCTCATGGTTGAATTATTCGAATGGCCTACAGTGATACGCACATGCTGGCTGATATATGCTTGGTCGTATCACTTTTTAGGTACGCGTCGTGCTATATTCCACTCGTAATCTGGATTCATCTCGATGACGATGGTACGGAATGTGCAAACGCGAGAGGGTTTATTGCAAGAGCTACAAAACAATCGATATTGCATCCACGTGGAGAACTTTGATCAGTTCATGTGGATTTTTGCGCGGTTATTTCGTTCACATATTGCTTAATCCATCGCGCAGCGAGAATAGAGATGAATTCAAAGCGGAACAATTGAATCGTTTTAGTCATAAAGTTCTACGTTTTTCTTAAAAAGAAAAAAAACTGATATATAAAGGAGGAACGCGAAGCCCATTAGCCCATCGTTAGAGTCTTATAAACGTAATTGGTTGATTTTACAGATAATATATGTCTAAAATTTCGCACACGACAGTCTCGTTGTTTAAACCAAACATCTACGGAGAAAAGAATTACGTATCGTTCGTTGTCCTAATTGAATTCATCTCTGCTTCCTTTTATAATCCACACAGGAGATGAGATAGGAATTTAATTTGAATAATATCTATCTTATGCCTCGTTTAAAAAGATCGCTTCTTTTCAAAGTTGCTATGATACTATAAAATATAACGTTTCACTCTCATTTGTGTCTATGACGTTCGGAAAATGTAAGAAACAGTTGAAAACAGAATGCATTAGCTTTCGAAAGTCAATGTATTGATGACTCGCCGATGGCGAGTTTCATTTGAAGTACTCTTGCATTTGAATTCGACTTATTTTCTTGAATTTACGCGAATATAGGCGCACTTGTTAGCAACTTGTTAGTATTTTGACGAAAATCAGAATGCGTGGTAGGCTCGGTGATTTTTTATTGTACTGCGCCATTATTCCCAACGTGTATTTTGTGATCGTAGCAAATAACAAGGTGTCAAATTATTTTGTGAGCTCACGGCAATCGCCTTTCATCAGCCCGGCAGCTAGCGAGAATTTTAACGATGATTCCGCAGTCTGGATTTTTCGACCCATCAACGTAGATACGCGGCCGTCGACTACGTAGATCGATAAATCCCTACCGCGATATCACGTCAGCAGGTCGTTGGCATCGATGAACTGGCTCAAAAATACACCCGAGCTCACGAAACAAATGGTAAGCGTGCCGGAAGTGACCGACCTATTGCATGACTGCGTGTATTTTCACTGCATCGACGTACTTTCGCCCGACGTGAATTCGCCAGTAATGTACGTCTATGCGTGCGCTGCTGGCACAGCACGTTTGTACCATTACGCATGCACACGCGTTTTTATATGCGAATTCGGGCTTCGAAGTATTTCGCAGAAGCACACTGCGGTGTACGGATCCAGTTCTGGGGGAAAAAAATGCCAAACAAATAAATTGGTGCTAACCGGAACCAGCATCCATTACGGACCGATGCGAAATATTGGTATTATCCGGATTGCTCGGTATGATATATCTTTTTTTTTCTACATTTTTACTTTACTTCCATAGTGAATATTCTTCGGATGATGCCATTCGGTAGGTAATAACAATTCATGCGTGCATGAACGAGAAAAAAGTGATTTATTCACGAAGAACGTCAATGTTTTGTCCGCGACAAACGATTTTAAATCAACAGCTCTATTTTGTCAAAGAATTACGTATTATCTAAAAACGGATTGATGAGAACAGAAAAAAGAGGGAGAAAGAGAAAAGAAAGAAGTTGAAGATTTTAATAAAAATATTAACTTATCGTTGCTTTAACTATCGTACGAGTGCGAATTTTTTTATCACGTGTCTTCCTTCGTGCAAACTAGTAATAATCGAATTTACGGCTCGGAAGTATTGACTTGTATTTCCAATTTCTCACGTACGCGTACTTGTACATGTACGTCGACAATGCAGTAAGTTATATTCCCGTCCATACATAAATCCATTTGCAAGCATTTGGTAACAGAGACAACGTCACTGCATTGTTTATACGCTTACTCTCGGCTATTAATCGAAAACATATCAAAGGTAACTATCATCGTTATGTTGAGGTAAGCAGTTTCCATTGTGTCTCCATTCATGAATATATCAAAGATGTCGCAAACTCGACAACTAATATGTAACTTCGTTATGCTCTATCGAAATAACCCGCAATAACACATTCAAGTCTCTTTAGACTATATAAAAATATTTATATAGCAAGCGTTGTGAAATTTATAATCGGTATTATTTTGACATTGTACGCGTATAATTTAGATGTGTAGATTAAATAATTCTCAATAGACATTAAATTCAAATGTATAGGATATTGAAACGCAGTGCGGTTTACATTTATTTAGGTATTATTAATTAACACAAATAAACAGATCATTTAAATTAAAATGGAATAAAACATTATTATTTTATATGTTATATTTATTTATATGTTCGGTAGTTATCATGCGAAAATATCATGAAAATATTTTACCGTAGCAAATAAGAAGAGAGTTTGTATTTCTGAAATATGAATTATTCGTGTTGAAGTCTTTATACGCGTACCTGCATTTTAACTTATTAAACACATGTCATATATGATTTACATATTTTACAATAATAACTCATTAATCACTCGTTACTTTGGGTCGGCTGGTCATTTCTTATTCACACGTACTTGCTTTGCCGGATTTCTCTCCGTGTTTCACGCATGTATTTTCGCACCTTCGAAGCGCTGAAGTGTACCCAGATAGGCTAAAGCCGCAAAAACCTCCTATATTTGCCGAGGTGCATTAATCTTGCCGCTTTTACACTGAGTTTTAGCTTTTAGCACTCGACTTGGCGTGCTCAAGCGGTATAAGATTTGCGAAAGTTCACAAGTATGTACCCTAAACATGTAAAGCTTGTAAAAATTATAACACGTATAATGTCCTGCAAATTAGTATTTCAAGAAGGGACAAGTAGGATATCATCTTTCAATGAAAATAATATTGAGTAAAATCGAGAAAATAGTCGTCGAATGGCGAGGAATTTTTAGACCAACTTATTCCCTTGTGATAAAATCGTTAATCTTACAGCGATGATAACGATGATTCAAAATCTTAAGCTAATTAATTAACCGGCATTAATCGGAAACACATGTACGCGTTGGTAATTCCAGCAGCTCGCCGATTTATTTACGGCGTTATTCTCGAAACTGCAGAAAAACAACGAACGCGATTATTCGTTAATAGGATATGGTCACATCGGAAGCTGCCAATTTCCTGTCGCACAGGATTTAAGCGCGTGCGCGGGATATAACCGCGACTATGTTCTTGGTATATCTTTTTGCGGTGCGCCATTTATTTCGGATTTAACATGAAAGGAACGTCGATAACCGATACTCCGAGTGCAACGGTGCCTCAAAGAGTATCGTAACCATGAGACGAGAGAGCGTTGATATTCACGAACGGATGGATTTCGCGCTACGCGAGAGGTAGATAGACCGACGGAACTTACCGCGAGAACTTTTATAATTTCTGCGTCGAGTTTCTTCCTCTCTCTCTCTCTCTCTCTCTCTCTCTCTCTCTCTCTCTCTCTCTCTCTCTCTCTCTCTCTCTCTCTCTTTTTCCTGTCTCTTCATTTGACACGACAGACATCTTTCTAATGCCTGATAATATTCCACGGAATTTCCTCAAGCGGAATACGGCTCGTCGAGATACTAAAAGGTTTGCCTCGCGGATCGGAATGACGTTCGAGCAACGGCTTGCATATCATCAGCATATAGCACACAGTACGCACATAGCACGTTTCTTAATAGTTACGTAAACTTCGGTAAGACTAGCGTTCTTTAATAGTATCTAGTCTGTGCGGCGAGTAAGTTTCGGAAAATTGTCACGATTCGCCACCGGGACATCTCTTCATTCTTTTTCATTTTTCTTTTTCTTCTTCTACTTTTTCTTCTTTTTCTTCTTCTTCTTCTTCTTCTTCTACTTCTTCTTCTTCTTCTTCTTCTTCTTCTTCTCTTTTTTCGTCTTCCACTTTTTCTTTTCTGTCTTCGCGACATCCTCAATTATTCCGACAACCCGACTAAACTTTTCTACGCGCCGTCGTGCGCATTTCCAATTTTCTTTGCCGTCGCGGAAAAAGAGAAACTTTACAATACCACATAGAAGCGAACGTTGGAATAATTCGCAGGAAGCCGTCATTGTGTAAATTTATAAGTTTCTGTGATACACGAGGCAACGTGTGTGTCGTTATGCTTTCTGTTCCGACACTATAATCTCTTTTCGCATTAAAACTTAACGTTGATTCTTACATATAACACTCGCTGAGGTACTTTACGCAAGGCAATGCTGAGATAAGGAGAGAAAATTTGAAGGCCTTTGTGAGAGAATTCAATGTCACGATGTTAATTCAATCGCATGTTACGTTTAATCACGATTTCAAGTTAATAAAATTTCATTAATAGTAAATATACACCGCTAACGTTGATGGAGTTAGTTTGTCGTCATATAATTCGCTCAAAATATTTATCGCAACTCTTCGTCAAAAGATACTACGATGTACCGTCTCATCGAGACGTGATGTGTACTTTGCATCTAAATTAACGTCGTTAGTGTTTACTCGAGACACAATGCTCCGTATTTATCAGATATCGCTGTAATCGGAATTGGAAAACCGATTTTTCGGCTTTGTTGGAAAAAAATCCAGATTTCGTCTGTCGATAATGAGGAGGAGTCGCGGTCTTCGAAGGTTTAAGCGTCGATTAATTCATCATTGGCGCGTATAATAGGAAAGTCCAATTTCAGTCGTGACACGCGAGTAATAAAGCTTTATGCCCCGGGCGGATCTATTCATGGGTGGCACGTACGCGCAAGTTTACGTACGTGTTTCTCGTGTGACGCCGGTCGTGCATTCGAGATGGTCGCCGCAAACGGGAAACGCGAATGACGCTTCGGAGAGGAGCAAAGGAGAGGAGATGCCCGGGAGAAGTTGAAGCTTCCCGACCTTGTAGCTATTTGCTAAATACGCTGTTCAATTATTCATGTGTCAACGTTGCTTTCCTTCCGTGGGTCTCCATACGTCTGCGGCTTATCGCGGGTCGACTACCAATCCGTGCGGGGCAATGAGGAAGCATTGCTCGCTCCTCGCCGGAATGGTCACAAATTTTTATCTCCTGGATTCCAGCTAGCAGTGCGAGCTCGTGGCCGGGGAGTGTGGCGTACAGTGCGCAATAGATCGAAACGTTAAAATCAATAAACATGGAATATAAAATAAAGGCATGATTTACAATTAAAGATCATAATAAATATACTGTAGAAGAATCAAGTTGAAAAAATTTTTTTTTATTGGTTATGATTATTTCTATTGATATTTCCTTTGTTTTCATTATTCAAATTGATAATTGATAATTTCGAAATTCCAGAATTGCTAATAAAACGTTACTTGTGTTAATCTTTTCTGAGAAATAAAACGTTCAGCTAACTCTACACAATAACACTACATTTCAGTTTCATTATGCTTTTACTGTTAACTACATTTCTTAATTCTACCCATCTGAATACAGTCAGTTTTATCAATTATGCTGTTTAAATAAGTCTCAATTAGAAGCGGTACAAATAAATGCTCCGTAAGTTGCCACAAAAATATAAAGAAATATATCTGGGAATATTCATCTTTAAGCATTTATTTATGACGAATATTTCAAGCAAACGTATCATAGAATAGAATTTGTTATGATTTTGAATTGAAAATTATGACTCTATTTTTTTTAGTCCATAGCCACTGATTTTAACGTTCCTCTACTGTGCAGCGTGATATGTTTAAACACTTTCATGGGCGGGCGAAGTGTTTTAA
Source organism: Harpegnathos saltator (assembly GCF_003227715.2). NCBI lineage: Eukaryota > Metazoa > Arthropoda > Insecta > Hymenoptera > Formicidae > Harpegnathos > Harpegnathos saltator. Next base: position 2,578,125 of record NW_020230531.1, on the reverse strand, counting down.
ACCGTAAAAGAGAGAGGGAGGAAAGGGAGAAAGTTCTTTCTTGTGCTATTGTGTGTAAAAGCTCTGTTTCGTTCCGCGCTTGTTTCAAGTACATAGAATATAGTACTGTTGATGTACTGTACACTGTGTATATGTACGATTCATGGAATAATCGGTGCGATAAATTCTCAATAGCTGAAAAATAATGAAATTTCCGAGATTTGTAAAAATTACGAAAGAAACACAGAAAATGACTGATAAGTTTTTTAAGTTACTTTACTAAATAGCTCTAACAGTAACGATAACAGACGGTAAAATATCTTAAAAAATTTTCGAGGAAGAATTAATATGCCTTTAATATTTTAGGGTTTTTACTAGTAAAAGTTGTAATAAAATTTGGTTGTTTAACCTATTAGTCTGTATGCTAAGTTAATACGTAAATATTTTCCTTGCATAAAATAACACTGCATTTGGATGCATGTTTTCGTTAATTTTTAGTTTTCGTAATTATAGTATGGGTAGACAATGGCATTCATTTTCACAATTGACTTAACGTAAAAATGTAGAAAATAAAGGCAATTAATTTTGACATTTATTAAATATATTCTGTATTATTTTGAATTTTAAAAATAAGCTAATGTAAATCAACTATACTGATACCATATAATGATCAAATTTACCTTATTCTGTATTTGTGGATAAATAATATAATAATAATAATAATAATATAATAATAATAATATTAAAAACATTCATGAGTCAAATAAAAAAAATCTTATAAATATTATATTACGGACATTTTACAATAAATAATTCGACCTTGCAAAATTCATATAATATTTCACCAATGGCAATGTTTTCGCGTAGTATATTAGTTAAAATTAAACCTTTTCATAAAATTACAAAAGATTCTCTACCTTACGTTTTAACAGAAAAGAATTTAATTACTAGTTATAATTAGCTCAACAAAAGAAATTTCAGTCGTGGAATAGAACATAATGCAAATCATTTGTTTTCGTTTTAAAAAGTACAAAAAATATTTTCGTAAACATGCGCAAAGTAAAATTTAATTATTCAATTGTAGCAACGTTTAGTTTCTTAAAACGTTATACCTTCACGCGAAATAATAAATGATAGTCGGGAAAAGTTGCTGTATTATTATCGATTTGTATTATTTCTCCGTTTAATAACGACTTCATAAGAGAAACGTATTCGTAGAACGTACGTACGGCATTAATATATTTGTAGAGTGATAAACCATCGTTCCACGGCTCCTCCTTTTCGCAGGACAGATTCGCTGGTCTTAAATCGTAACTGCGATCCAAAGCTGCTAAGCCGTGCACGAAAACTTGCACGCTATCGTACACTAAGGCTGGTTCTGCCTGAAACATACGTTTCCTTTTGATGAGAGTTGTGCTCCGTGTCTTCGCATGGAAAAATCTAAAAGATCGAAAATATTACATCGACAAAGTTTTTGCTATCGTTGGTGTAAACGAGTGTTGAGTCGAATCGTGATTAAATTTTAACGAGACCCGTTTCCAACCCTGTTCCTAACTCAGCAATGGTTCAAGCGATTATTATTCATTCCTGTTACCGGTTGCGTTGAAAGTTTCTCCTCTCATTTCAAAGTCAAAGTGTGTTCTACAAAGTAGAATATTGCAGGCATTTATCGTAAATTCGATACTATTTGAAACCGATTACACATTGATATTTGTCTGCCGTGAAATATAAAATAATAATAAATTAGTCACCACAACATACATAATGTATGTTGAAAGAAATTGAAATATAATGCATTTTATATCAATATTCAAGAGAACTTCGATCAATTAAAAGAGTCGAGTTTGCTATTTCAGCAAACGGCGACCATCTTCCAAGTCCTTGAGAGAGAGAAAGCCTTGGTACGGTCAATTGATCCGAGTTAATGACATTGCGGCGCTGGCCGCAGGCGAAACTCACTTAATTACTGAAAGGCTGACAAAGCTCGAACTGGACACAGACTGTGCTGACCGGTTCGGTTCACCCAAATTTTCAGTCCTCTCTGCTTTTAGTCTTTCATCTATATCTCCTCGTAGCTCTGGCTTTTACCATGATTTGAACCAATGCATAAAATGAATTATTATTGTGGATTTTTACAGAACTACAGAATATTGTGACAATATTATGAAAAACATATTATGAAAACGAAGAAAAATATTTGTTGTCTTGTATACCATGTACAAAATTTCAATAGCAATTTTTCCAACCGATTTGTTTAATTCTTACTTTATAAAATATGTTATACAAGTACAGATATAAATATAAAACATATAATATAAATATATATTATATAAATTTATTATAAATATAAATTTATTTTTTCTTTATAAAAATTACACGCATAGTAAAATTTTCAACAAAACACAGCTTATCTTGAAATTCGGAAGAAAATAATTTGCAGATTAATCCATATTTTTGTAGTATTTTAAAAAATTTATATGAATATCAGGTATTAAAAAATTTATATAAATATCAGGTATTACAGTTTTTCCACATTATTGTCCACATTATCGGATTATTGTCGGTTTTACTGTACATATATTTGGCATACATAAGCATTTGCTTTTTTGTGATTAAAATTGGGAGACTAACGCTCGATATCGTTCACGAAATTACCGGAATAAATTTGATCCTTAAAATCTCATGAAAATTTTTTTTTGGTAGTGCCACATCGCGCTCTCGGGATAACAACAAAGCATAAACTTTGTTTCACGTTGAACATTACTTGAAGTTTTCTCCTACCTGAATGATTCCTGTTTTGTTCAGGATGGCATGCCCAATCGTTGGTTGGAAGCGTTCCATCTGCTTGAGTACTTCGGCAACCTTGGGTTCTTCAAGATCCACCAAGCGAAAGGCTGTCATATTCACACTGTTATATTTGAAATCTTCCAGATCGAACGTTTCTATGTCCTGCGAAAACAAGCGTTATTAAAGTTTAAAAAAGTTCATTTTAAAAGCTATTTGCAACCACTTATAGCTTTTATTCATTCTCATACATAATAGTTGCCATTAATTTGAATGTCTGATAAATTTTTCATAATGTCAAACTTCAATGTCGCAAATAATAAAGCACATCAATTATTAAGAGCTTCAAGCACACGAGAGGGATGAGAAACAACTTCTTCCTCCCCGAAATTAGATTTTAACCTCAGCAAAAGTAGATATGGCTATCGATTTATTCCGTAGCTCCAAATGAAAAGAAATCGAGCAGCCTCGGTCGCGACGATACCTCAGAAAACGCTCGACTAGAGTAAATATCTTTTCGCTCGCGGCATGATTACGAGGAGGCGACTAAATTAAAGAAAAATGAGGCGTTCCCAGCGATTCTGGCATCGTCGTAATTGCGATCGTTATAGCGTAACCAATCCCAGCCAGACCTCCCGCTCCATCTCTCCACCTTCTGTGGCTCTCTCGCTAGAAACCCGAGAGAATATGATTTATAATTATACGGTGATGCATCGCTCAACGCAGATCGTTAAAGTAAATAACGCTTTTCCACAGGGTCATTCACCGACAACTGCGCAGCTGCATAGTAAAGTCGGCCGCCCAGATAAAACTCCCTTTCCGTTCATGAGCGGTTTCTCTTCTTCCGCCTCTTTCGCGCAACTACTTACACCCCTTTCCCTTTAAACTCCGTCACTCTGCTCATCCTGCCTGTCCTCCTGCCAGCCTGCCTGCCTGCCTACCTATTTCTTGAATCGCTGCATCGTTACTGCCCTGGGAGAAAGTTATGTAACATCCTCTAAAAGTGATTTATTCAGAAACGTACGGATATACTCCTCACAAATGAAACGCCGAAAGTATCTAATGGAGATTTGCATCGCGGGAATGCATTAAATCCTTTCACGAAATCTCGCGCCGGAAATCTTACGGGATTAACGTTCTCTAAACGTGCTCTAAAATGCGATAAAGCTTACGATTTGTCTCTTCGTGACAATGTGACAGATTCAAATTTTGTATCGCGTGCGTGGGTGTAGAATCTGATGTATCTGATGAACCGTAGTTATATTCTGCCATCTTAATAGTATGTTTCCATGTTTCATTATTCCATTATTCTGAAGCATTAATTACCTTTAATTGATAGCTACGTCCAACTAGAACACGAGTTGCTTCTCGCTCTTTCGAATACGAGCTCAAACTCGTTTCGTGGGTCACACCGTCACACCTGTACGGACAATTATTAGCCAGAGCTACAACACTACGACGAATTCATGAGATAACTTCATCTAGCCGACAATAATTAATTCAATATCGGCATTCGAGATATATCACTCGTTATACGCGGTTAGTTAGGTTCCCGATAATATAAAGCACCGCTAATCGGCAACCGATTGCGAGTTGAACACTCCATATGTGACCCCACAGCTCCCGGCTCCCGTTCTATAGATACCGTCTCTGTATATCTCCCGCACAATTGTCTAGCGGTACATAGTACAGTCAATATTTGAACGACGACAAACACGTACGATATGAATTTCCGTGCAACAATTATTTCGTTGCCCTCGCGCGCACGTCCAACCCAAGCTGTCTAAATGCTGAAATACGGTAACAGTCGCGCCGATTACACGGCCGCACACGAAGACGTTGCAGCGCGCAATGCCGAACGCGAATGTACCGATGTTTACACGTTTCGTATATTTGATCTTTCCACGTCGGATTACGCGATCAGTCGTGCTCATTAAACCCGCTGAAGTACCCACCCACTAGTGGTATCGGCGTGAGAGCGCTTCTTTTTATGAGATTCAGGATCGATCGGCGGGAGTTTCAATCTGAACCGACATGTTACAAGCGTCATGCCAAGGTGCAACTGTCGTCACGAGTCGCGGGATTAATACTCGTCGTCAATTAATCTGAATATATTGGTGGGGCGGAGCGCGACGTTGCACGAGCGGCTCGGTCCCGCGTACGAGACATCGTTACGCCGCAAAATTCGAGGGATACATATGCGTTAGGCATGTCGCGCGTTTATGCACGGTGCGTTTATACGCATGTATGCGTAAATATCGGCGTAAGGGGGAGCGCACACGGCAAAATAGTGAGCTAAACGCGTTCGTATATCTCTTTCTCTCTCTCTCCCCTCCCTCTCTCTCACTCTCTCCTTCACTCTCACTCTCACTCTCTCTCTCTCTCTCTCTCTCTCTGTCTCTCTCCTCCCCCCCCCCTCTCTCTCTCTCTCTCTCTCTGTCTTTCATGATCGTACCTTTCGTACACGCGCGCATCCGTTTACGCGAGCTCACGTTTGCATGTCATAACTTTGGCTATACTAGCCGCGGGGTTCGCGCACATCGTGCTCCATTTAGGATAGAAGTCTCGGATGGAACGAGAGATTGGAATTCGGGCCGTGTCGTGTCGTGCCATTGCTGTGGCTCGGAAGGCGACGGCGACGATGATATATCAAAGGAGGCGCAGGCCGAATGAGAGGAACGAACTTTCGAGAGCCATATTAGAGAAATTTCTAATATACTGACAGTCTTAGAATAGATAGAAAGGGGAGTCCTGCCGTTACTCGCTCCCCCAGAATTAATGCAACGTAATGTACATAATAAGCCGCACGGTGTATAAAGAGGGACCGGCCGAAGTGTGCGGTACGTCGCTTATGAGCATGATGAATGATACATGTATGACGTGTAGAGGAATCTCACCTACGAGAGCCTCATTCAAGCGAAAGAGGCGTCTCTTTTACTTCTTGAGCGAGATTACAAATGAAATTACGCGAGTAATACCGAATGGGACAAATCCGTCAATATTTAGTAACGAATTGTCAATATTTATTCCTATAAATCATTTATGATTAGCCGAGCTATTAATACTCCGTTACAACACGCGCTTAATTAGATAAATACTATTATATCTCTCTCTATGATGAAATAATGTCCGCGGCTCACGAGTAGACTGTCATAATATATTAATTTAATGCTTATGGTGATACAACCGATGGGATTGAATACCGAATCACAGAATAACTCGACTTATGATTGATGTAACACATTGAAATGCTAATAGAAGATTTTAGTAAGAATATATTGGTAAGAAATAGCAATCCTTTATATCAGCTATTGTTGCAGAATTCGGTATGGAAATCCTGTGAACTTTAGAACTTCCCGGTTTTAGGATAGACTACTCTTGACACAAAAATATAAAGTTGCGCATTTAACAAAGAAAAACTGCGTGTATATCTCAGTCTCTCTATGTTTCTTTTTATTTTTTGATAGAAAAGATTTGGATATACTTCTTTCTTGTTAGATATATTTGATTATCAGATAGATACAAGAACAGCGTACTTACGAAGGTGGTAAACATGTAATGATATCTGTAGTCGTTCATTTGTAACTGCAATATCTGTAACACAGGAGAAGAGGAAATTACATTAGAGGATATTATAACTAATATATTATTTTTTGAAAGTATATCTTAATGTTCTCTTTCATAACAAATCTTTCTCAATGAACATCATAAATTAAAACGTAATTAGCGCTGAAAGGAAGGAGAAATGCTATATCTCACGCTCATATCATATAATATATATAATGACATTCCATTATTATAGATATTATAAATAAACATTCAACTAACTAATTAAATTCGCCGAGGTAATAATAAAAGAAGTCTATATAAACTAGTTTTTGTCGAGATATTAGATCTTTTTTGTTTTGCAAAGTTTTCATACAATTGCATATTTGCATATATTGCTGCAGGTACTGATATTTCGAAGAGAATATTAGCAGTTTCAAAATTCAAACGTTCGTCAAAGATATCAGCTAAAGTACGTTTAAAATAAATATCGTATCAGAAGTATGAAAGACAAAGAGAAAAAGAGAGAGAGAGAGAGAGAGAAATAGAGAGGGAGAGAGAAAGAGAGAGAGGGTCTCACGTTTTCAATGGGTTAAGCTCCTAAAAACGAAGATACCGATGATTATATCGACTCGCCATTATCAAAATAGAGCCTGCGACATCCACTAAGTGCCAGATCCAGATAACACGTGCGTAAGAGCAAGTCCGACCTCTATTCTCGCGCTATATTAGATAATACGGTCGTTGACCTCGTGAACACACGAGTGATATATATGCATCGGTGTTTGTCAATACCGACATCGTGAATATACTGAAATATCGAATGGCTAGACGAATCGTAGAGATATAAAATAAAACCAATTTTCTCGAAGCAAGATTTCGTGCTTGCTAATATCCTAGACTTTTCGAGATATCAGATCTTTTCCACGATATATATAATTATACAAAAGACTTAAAAAATAAAAATAATTAATCACTCGTATTTTGAATATCGCGGATTAAGTCTCTCTTGTTTGTTCGTCTATTTGTTTTTTTCACTATATTCAGTTATAAACAAATCTTTCTCTATTTAAAAAAAATATTTTTGTGCAGTAACGGATATATCATTAATTGATGTGTTTTTCGTTATGGGTAATTTCTGATTCCATTTTCGATAGGTATACGCATAGATATTTTGTACTTATTTCATCAATTCGTTTATTCTATCTCCACATATTTCACGATATGGATATGGACAAGACAAACAGTACACTCCATATTGTTATTCTGTTGCCAAGAATATTGATATTGCACTTTCTTCACGCTTCTATATAATTCGTCGCTTTTCATTTCCTACGGTTATACGTAGGAATGTAGATCTATCGAGCTGCATTTTCGGGATGGCAGCGGGTCAGATAAAAGCGATCCCTCGTGGATCCCGTACAGAAACCACTTCGAAGAAAGGAAAGGCGAGACGGATGCCGGACGTGCTAGGTTAAAAGGATGTAGGAGAGCGGTTGCATAAAAGCATGGACGTTTTTTGATTACTTGACCGGTCGAGGGTTATCCTTGGAAATTCTCGGGGGGCACAACATGCAAATAACAGGTTTCCTTCCAACCGCGTCTAAGGCAAAATTGCTTCCCGGAGTATCGCCAACAAGGCGGGAAATAGATGGAAGCTAATCCTTGCCTGTGATATATTTATCGCGACGGTTCTTCGATTGCAAACGCTGCTTGTTGCGATCTTTAAAACTAATTAATTCTCGGCAGTGAATAATTGTTTTGTCACTTGTCATCGTGATTATTACCACTGAGTTTGTGAATGTTTTTACATCTTTTTGCTCTTTTTTCTAACGAAGCGCATCTTTCGCCACACTATTTAATAACACATGTTAGCTTACGCAACGGTAAACGTTTTGTAATTGTTTTTGACATATCATACAACGACCTTTTATAATAACGGCGCTTGTGTGTGCCAAACCGCATGTAATTGCATTACATAAATTATGCCGGATTAACGTGTCGTAATTTTACTTCGTTTATTTACGTTGTGCATTTTGTTGTAAAGTAGACACTGAGATATTTACGTGCTATTGTCCAGTATTCGCGTTTAAATTACGATGGGACGCGACCTTTGTCACAATACCGATATATATCACATACTATTTCTGGCTTATAACGAGGACATTTCATCTTTTTTTTTGCCGGCATCATCGGCGAAACTAGGAAAGAGAAAGGAATTGCACCGATGATGCGTGTTCCGTTGGTGAATAATCGAAGCGTGCATTTCCGGCGCGTTGACCACGCGCCCGATTATGCAAATTTTTCTATTCACCGCGGCACACGCACATTCGCGAAAGGGACGAGAATTGTGAAAAACATCGGTCGTTCTCATCATTTCGGACAAGCGTGAAAAGAGCGCGCACGATTTGCATGAGCTATTTTCAACATTTGTTTCGTTACCGCTGACAATTCGCGTGATTTAATTTCACGATCTGGTGATTTGCGTCGCCCGTGTGCCCGCTCGCCGCAAAACGGATAGCTAAATATTCCGAAGCTGCCGAACCCGTCGCGAATACATCTGTACAGCCATATACGAACACAAAGATTCACAATTCAGAATTATTATGGCGTCGATTGTAATACACATAGATTGTGCCTAACGTATTACGGGATATTAATGAGAATGGGAAATCTACGGAGTGTGCAAATTAAAAACGAACATTTGCCTTCACGATCATTAATCAGGACATCATTCATCCATTATTTTCTTCTCATATGTGTAATAATTATTAATTGAAATTCATTGAATATTTTGATGGTATTACCACTGGCCTGTCCTTACCGTTACTGTTTAACGCGGCATTGTACGACATTGCTCCGTGTCGTTATACGTAGCTATCGCACAAAGAATCCTCAAAAGCTCGACTGTCTCTAATAACGAGTATCTTAACGAGTAGTTCAATTACAACAATGGACGTGAACGGAACTCGAATGTGCTTTGCTTTGTGAGCGCCAAGCACACTGCAAAAGGGCTTTACGATCCGACGAACGATTCTTTTTGGGACCAAGTCTTTGGCCGTTACACTCTCCTTCTTTCCCCGACTACTTTTTTAAACTGAGAGATAGTCCCGCACGGGCAAAACAAGCGTCGCCGGGAAAAACTGCAACGCAGTCGCCATTAATCCTAATTGTACGAGCCCTTTTAATCTCCGCGCGTCGAGTCTCGCACATGATTCTGGAGAAGTTATTTACGAGTCGTGGCGCATCCCGAACGCGTGCAGATCTCCGTGCCGCTCATTCTGTGACTCTCCTCTTCTCCCATCTCTCTCATTCTCTCCCCCCCCCTCTCTCTCTCTCTCTCTCTCTCTCTCTCTCTCTCTCTCTCTCTCTCTCTCTCCCCCTCTCCCTCTCCCTCTCTCTCTCTTTCGTTTCCTTTTTCATTTTACATCTGGTAAACAACTTGTTGTTCCCATTGTTCCGTCCGTACGATCGTTCGAGCTGCTTTTCCTGCGCGTATCGCTTTCGACGCGACCTAACAGATACTTGGATGGGTATTAAGATTAAGTGTCTCGCGAGAGACAGCGACCACTCGCGATCCATAGGTACGCTGAACGCAACGTATCTCTCGCGCTGCATTCGCTGCATCGATCGGCAGTTCTCCTCGCGCTCTTCTACGCCGACTATATTCCGCAGAAAACGCTCAGTTCGTCAGTTCGTGAAAAAAGCATGGAAGGATTTCCCGTGCAGAGAAGTTTGTAATGTTTCACCTTTATAAGGCAAGCTTCAACTTTGTTCCGTCCACACGTGCATTACTTTTGTTCGGTTTAAATTACACATTCGTACAGTTCATTCTTCGTATTTAAAAAATAAAAGGAAAAAGAAATATATATATCCTCTGCATTTAACATATAATAAATACATATGCAGGCTTTCAGGAAAGATACGTGAAAAAGTACACAAAAATTGCAAATGGAATAGACGTATATTGATAAACCGACAAAGTAAAGTCTGCAGAAGATATTTTTAGCTGGAATTTTGGTTTTGGTCGAAACGAAGAATAATTATACATTAAAGTAACGGCACATTTGGTACATTTCAATAATACGTTTACACGACCTATTATCTTCTTCGTGATATTTTGTACAATATCGAGAAAAAGAATTACACGTACGATATTTAGCTGGATAAAATAGTCAGGTTTATCACGCGGGTGATTAAGCGGTGTGGAGAAAAATAGAAAAAAGTCATACACCGCTAGCGTCTGGTTTTCGCGTTGTGGTATTTTTCGCGTGATGGAAAGGGAACGGCCAGTTGTGTACGAAATAAAAATATAGAGATGACGAAAACTTGTAGCGCGCGTAAAAAGAGACAATGTCGCGGTAAACGTTTGAACGCAATGAACGACGACGGTAATTATCGAAGCGTCTTTCGGAACTCACCGCTCGAAAGAACTGCTGCATGTGCGCCGGATCCGTGTCAACAATCAGCTTGAAAATCTCTTTGTGCCTGACCTCCCGCAGGACCTGCCTGTAGGATCTAGGACCTGCCTGACGAATGTACATTTCAGTTCTCACGGATGGCGGGGATTTCACGAGATCCTGCAGTTTGAACAGACCTGCGAAAAACATAAGAGAGATATTTTTTCGCGGCAAATTGGCTCTCTTCATGCTGGACTTCGTAATCTTTTCATGCATGTTTTTCTTTAATCTTTTCCCCTATAAAACATCCAACGTCACATCGACTAGATTCTTAAGCCGTGGAATATAAATGTTGTCGTCCGGCAGAGTCAATCCTCAGGATGCATCAGTTGCGATTTCGCGGCTTATCGCATTATTGTTCCTATTCATCTTGTTTTTTAAACAAATCGCGTTTAAAAATGTCATTTGACACGCCGCGATCTACGTGAATTTATTTCATTTTCATAACATCGTCGAGTTCTTTTCTTTGAGAGGAATCTCATATTTGAATTTCAAGCGGATGTAGATATATGATAATCGAAACTTTTTATTTTCATCCTTTGTTCCATTCTTTGGTTGTTTTAGCGATATAATGAGAATAATGGGTTATTATTCACAATTGTACGTATTATAAATATTATACGGGCATATTGTTACCGGGAAATAAATGGAACGATACAAGAGACAATGGTATAAATAATAATCGAAACGGCGGGCTTCTCGCGAGGTATGATGATAAATGATATAATCGATTACCCGTAGAATCGAACCCCTCTGTGGTAACATACGTTGCAAATTGAGCAATATTCCAGCACGTTCTTGCGGAAATGAGTATCATAGTTTATTTCTACGTATGGATATTCGCGTAATCCGTATAATCCACGTATTCCCGTAAGGATAATAAATATATTTCCATGCAATGGCAACGAGCAAGCTGTAAAACAAGTTTGTTGCTCGCCGACGTTAGCGGTGGAACGGTGTAGAAAGAAAAGGTCGTTAATTTGATTTGCGAAGAATTTTGCATTAAGCAGAATCATCAGGACTATCAGGACTGATAAATTGTAATCAACTTTTCCTAACTAGTTTTACGCCATTAACGCGAGGATGACAAAGAACGCTAAGAGTACACTGCAGGTTGTCACAATTTACCTTCACTCGATTGTTCAAGCGTTACTCAAGTTGCAGTGGCGAACAAAGGTTCCCATCGCGTACACGGAATTCGTTACTGCAGTTACGTTCGTCCCGTTTATCTCTTTGGATTTGCCAACGTCGTTCTAACATTTACAAGACTGTATTTTCTTCTAATTCCAAAAGTCAATCATTAACACAGATTGAATATTTTAACGCTATCGTTACTAAAGATCTCTCTATTCAAAACAGCGAAACAAGAAATTTAATATTTTCAACCTAACGCGTATTAAACACAATCATGTTCCGAGCTTAACGGATTTGTTTTGACTTCTCTCAGTGTACAAATCTCGCAAAGCTAAGGGAGACTACCTCTGTGATCTTACTTTTCCGTATTCCTGAAAGAGATTTCTCGGTCGTCCGGATAGGTGCTGCCAACTTTGAGTTTGCTAATTACTCCGCCGTAACGATCGTGACGAATAGAGCGGCGGCAAGAAGAGGATCGATAAACAGCTAAAGGACGAAAGGAAAACGGAAGATAAATCTCTCGGCGCGTTAACGAGCGTAGCCTGCAGGAGAGCTGGCACTCCGCACAAAACGTAAAATTGAAAAATAGTAAACTCCACTTCCGGAACAAATCGAGCAATTACAGCTCACTCGCACACTTTTTCCCCGAATATACACGGAATGTCCCGGGAAAGTTCTGATCTGAATTTCAATGACAACTTCTGCGACTAAATTCGACTTCACGAAGGCTTAGTACGAAGAAGTCAGAATAACTCGGATAATAAAGGATTATAATTAAGGTCGAAGGGTATTTTGTGTAATAGCTCCGAATGCAGCGCACCCGACGGAGAAACGTAAAAGAGAAAGTACGATGATTGCGGAAAGTGTAGAATAATCTGTTTTACAAAATTAGTTCTGTAGATAGTAGGTACACAGAGTTATATCTTGGAATTTACGGCGCACGATACAGAAAGTATACGTACACACAAACACACAAGTTTAGGAAATATTTAGGAAAATGTACGTCGGTTTCGTTTCCTTGTTTTACTCAGTTTTCTGGCGACGGTTTAATTTAAATGCAAAACTTTTTAACTCACAAAATTATTAAATCTACAAATTATCATTTAAAAATCGCTCAGGGAAAGATCAATAATCACGAAAGAAGTTCCACCAACCATCTGAGAAATTTATAATACTTATAAATAATTTATGTAGAAATTTCCATTAGACTGCGTCACGTTTGAATGAGTAACTCGTTCGAGTGAGTGAGTGAACTTATTATTGTAAGAGGAAGCAACATGTCTTTCTTATTCCGAAGTAAACTTGATAAATTAATTTAACAGACACGAAACTTTGATTGGGAAGCAACGGATGGAAACTCAAATAAGTACACAGCTGCGACTAGCCCATTGTTTATTCGAACGACAAAACGGCTCTCAGTTCACTTCTAGCGATATATATTTCCTAAAAAAGATTGAGTCATTCGAGGTGGCGGAAGTTAATTTTAGCAGTTCCGTGTACCGCGCGCTATTGTACAACGTGCTTTTGTGTCCCGAAAGCACGCACTTCTCGACGCGGCGCTTTCAAGCGTTCGTTATTATTTTACGGCGCCGAAAAACGAAACTTTTTACTCTCGATAAAGTTTTAACGAACTGCGAGATTAGTCGTTCCTCCAGTTATGAATAACTAAATGACAAAGCGAGCAAGGAGTAACAAGGAGCTCTCCGAATCTGCAAGGTGTACGAGAGATTCGTTCGAAGTCTCACGGCGATCTCTCGCTAGCCGGAGTTTACCGGTTAAACTTATTAAACAACCGTTATCACTCGCGCGGAATTTACAAATTGCTGCAGCAGTCGTAACTGCAAATCTCTCTCCTTTTCCCTTTCTCTTTTTCAATCGACGTCAACACGGCTTAATATTTAATGATGTTTAAACGAACGTATCTCCATACGTTGAAATTTTAACGAAACGCTGAAAGACGGATTTATTCGACTGATGAATATTTAGGCGGGAACGTAGCGGAGATGTTACATCTCGTCGAGCGTGCTGTTGCCCGGGCACTTTCGGAGCACACGCTTTTACGACGGAGGAATTTTGAAACGTATCGCCCCTCCCGCGCACATCGTGGATTTATGGCGAGCTATAGACATCGGGAGCCTGCAAAAAAGGCGCGCTCTTTCCGTTTCCTCTGGTTTTATCGCGAACGGCGACACGTCGGGTCTACTTCGAGCTCCTATTATACGCCACGTTATATCGTCCAATCAAGAGCGGCAATTTAGGGAAGATAAGGCTGGTGACTTCCTGCTTCTTCCCTCGCGGAAACTATGCAGAGAAGAAACCGTTTCGCAAATGTATATGCTAGAGTTTCTCGATACCGCTCGTTAAACCATGAGAGGCCAAGGCGGTAAACACAAAGTAACCATATTCTTGGGATCGCTCGGAATGTATTACGTGCGTGATACAGGACGCGCAATTGCGACGAAAATTTTGCTCGCGCTTCTGAAATCGTAAGGGATTATTTGCAATCGTAACAACGGTTGTTTTATTAATAACATCTATTGCAGTCGTCAGCAACGGTGAGCGCGACAAGCAGTATCGAATCAATGAACCCTCCGTGTCTGATTACTAGAATTGCCATTACCATTCTAATTTTCACGTTTTACCAAATCGATACTGTGAATAACTATATTCCTACGACGGACTTGACGACTGCTCGCTCTTCACACCGAGGGCACCGAATAAGGGGAGCGAATGCTTCTTTTTGAATGCATGTATGAATTAGCGCGAAGCTTCTAGACAGAAGATTCGCGCTAATTCATACATTCCCTTCGCCGGCGGCAGTAGCTAAAATGTACTAATGCGATTCGCAGAAAGAATGGAAATGGTCGGTGACTGGAACGTGGGTGTTATACGTCAACACCGTGTCGGAATTCCGATGAGTCGCGACTGGTACCAGCCAGTCACGGAATGGAAATGGCTCTGAGGAACACCGCCACGGTGGTGTATAATCACAACGACTAAGGTGCCGCAAAAAGAGACCGGAGAGAGATCAGGAGAGAGAGAGAGAGAGAGAGAGAGAGAGAGAGAAAGAGGGGGTGAGAGAGAGAGAGAGAGGGTGAGAGAGAAGGGTGGGAAGAAGGGAAGGAAGGCGAGAACGGAGCGCGCGTTTACACGGTCATATGTAAACGCGATTACTTCCGGATGTGTGTGACAGGCTGGCATTTTGGACGACAGCCTCCGGCGTCTGATCCCGATGTTCTATTTGCATGGGGACGTTTCAGCGAGGCCGCGGAGAAAACAAAAACGGAATCAAATAAAAGAACGAGAGCGAGCAAGACGAGAGGGAAAACACCGTATAATGATCGCGCCGACATAGCGCGCTGTTGCTAACGAGATCGCCTTTTCCGCAAATATCTACGGTACGGTTTCCGCGTTGTTGCTGTTACATGACGCCCGGTCGTTGCAGCGCAAAACTAGTTTCCGTGGTTGGAAAATCTTCCCAACTCGAAAGCCGTGTTGCTGCTGGCATTGTCCGTACGCTGTGTGTTTGCGGTCTATCGCACACGTTTCCGTTAAATTATTCTTACCGCGCGCCCGAAAAGACGCACAATGGTCTAACATTCACAACGACCGAATTGCTCGGAGTCGTTCGCCTCGTCGTGTACTCCGTACAGACTCGACGTTGCACTGAAGCAAAGCGTTCCTCTCCGGGGAACGTCGGAATCACGGTGAAAATTAGTCGCGATATTAAGTATTCTCGCAAAGCCTTACGTTCAAACACATGCGTGACCAAGTACGAATTTTCAGGAGGTTTTCACGGCAGCCTTTTAAATTCGGCTCACAGTCCTCCACTTACCGTGATCCTCTTCATAGATAATGGCTACTCTGGTCCAGTTTAGAAAGGATATAAGATCCTTGAATGCTTTGTTAAGGTGGTCTTGAGCGGGATATAGGTTAATGCTGAACTCCTTGAAAGTAGGCTCGAAGTCGACCCTCGTTTCGAGATGAGGTACGTCTAAAGCCTCGCATATACTTTGAATGTGAGCGCCTAGAAGTGGGTCGGACGGTCCGAAGATGCCTTGCACTGATCTGGATAGTTGCTTGCAAGCTGGAATTAAAATTCACTATCTTAAGAAACATGACATCAGCCAGTGAAAAGGATTCTTTAATATAAGTTTTTTTTTTTTTTTTTTAGTATAGTTGTTTTCAAATGTAACAGACATGTGTTACAATTTGAGTTCAACTGATCTGCTGATTTAACTTCGGTGTTTGCCGGGTCTGAGTGAGAGTTTACGTTAAGAATTTATGTTAAAGGCTAATTCTCAAGATTGTTTTCTGTTCTTATGATATATTAAGCGGATTAATTCGAGGAGATCTCCCGAGATTTTGCTTGACAGTATTTTATATATGAAAGCACGAATAAATAGAGGAATGCAACGAATATGTACGGTAATGGGATCGCAAGACGAGCGAGGAAGATGTCAATAGGGGCAGAGGGGCGTGCTAAAACGGAGATTGGAGGACGACTGGCTCTGACACACCGATTTCATATTTCTAGATGAAGCGCACTTGAAACTTCTGTATCAGCGAAAGCCGCGGTAAATCGATGACAGACAATTTTGCGAGGGGTCCTAACTACGGGATTCTCCCGTAACATTTGCATAATAGTTTGCCGTTTGAAAATAGCTTCGGAACGTTTCTGAAAATTTGAAAACTGTATGGAGTTGCATCGACCTGTCGAGCTATTTTTTATATCGAGGATATCGCTGGTACAATGAGTTCGGAATACGATATACTGCACATTGAATTACAAATCATATATATAAAATAAAAAGTGTGCAATAAATCAGAGGTAAAAAAAAATATTTTTTTCTCGATAAACCTCGACCTTCTACGGGTGATCTCTAATGTAAGCAAGTGGACATTCTCATTCCTCTCAATTACTCTCTTGGTTTTCCCGTTAATTATGATTGAATTGATTGCCGTTCTATTAATTTTGCATACTCGAATCCAATTATTGAATATAATAACCTACAAACTGTAGTTAAAATTGAGATTGGAACAACTAAGGGAATACAATGGACAATTTGTTCGCGATCGAGTAACGAGTGAAATTGATAATAACGCACGTTATTTTTCGTTTATTTATTACGAAAATTTGAATATGCGTGCCGCGCTGTAGAAACAGCCAGTGCAAAACCAGGATGCGAGGGAAGAGAGGATGAGGCAATATATTTCTGGAATATCCACACGTGCGCGGCGATCGAACAATTTCGTCGGGAGAAACAAGGCGAGTGAATGAGTTGTTCTCCATGTAACGCCGTCCTATAGTGAATAGATAAAGACAACTGCGTTCTCTCCGCGTTCCTTTAATATCTCAGCTTTCTTATCCATTATTTTTAGGGAGAGCGAACACGCTTTCGGGGAACACGCGTCGCTACTTCTCCTTCGTGTGGAAAATTATACCTGGTATGCAAAGGCGAGCATGGATAAGTTCGATTTTGGAATTATTACCGTGGCTTCTGAGGTTTCGCTGGCTGGGTTTTATAGCTATATCCTGAATTATTCACAAGTGTCTCTTTGTTTTCGCCGGCACGGTCTCTATAGCCCGCAAACCGCACTAAATTCCGCGCACGTTGTGTGCTGCGTTAACATTCGCGTCCTCGTAAAATTCTTCCAACGTCGCGTTTCCTCGTTTACAAAAGATATTATTTTAACAACATCTGCGACCGCAAATAATATTCCGTATTCCGTGTATTTTACAACAGCAATTGTTGAATTCAAGGGATGTCGGTAGCTTGCGCGTCATGATTATTAATTTATATGGCCAAGCAATAACGGGCAATAAATAATATAATAAGATACCTTTCGCGGCAGCAACGTTGGATTACGCGGATAACACAAACGAGGCGATTTTCTTTGATCGGAGGAATCGGGCCGATAATTCCGACAAAATCCGCTTCGGGGAAAGCAGATCGGCGATTTTGATTAAACGCACATTATTCCCTTTTACGTAAGAAAGATACCATGTATAACATTAACGTCGTTTAGCGACACGTTGTTAACGGACGCTTCACTCATACACTGCTCCACTAATACATTTCTACTACATTTGTTACGTGCCACCCGGAAAAACACACAAATGTCGTGAATTTCGCGGAATTTGTGGAGCTCGGATATAAGGCGCTTTCCCTGCGCCACCCATCCCTGCAATAAAGGATATTACTCATCGCGCGCTCGCTTAGACCGAGAGTGTCGCTATTTCGTGCTGAAACGCTCGTTCACACGATGCGCCCGATTAAATTACCAGGGTGGTTTGCAAAAAGACGCCAGTAAATACACACACACACACACACATATACGGCAGAATGATACACCGAACGCGCTTCGTCGACGCACGTTTCGTTGTCGGCAGCAAAATTTCCCGTCGCTGCTCCATCGTTGATTAAGTCGAACACCTCGCTCGAGGAGAGTAAATAAGAATCGTTACCTCGTTACGATATCGCAGTTTCGTTTAACGAACCAGCGCTTATCCGTTTTGCGGTAATGAGTGCGACAGTTTCCGCACACAGAACCGCGTCAGCGCTTTGTCATGACTTTTATGAGCTCAATATAATGCGCGGTGCGATCAGCTCCCTCCCGCAATTTCGCGAATTATCGTAATTAAAATAACGATTATTATCGGTGTGTACGTCTGTCTGCCAGCGATCTTGAAAATATTCTTTCTCTTAATTGCTCCAGACGTCTCGATAAATCGATAATAGCTTTGAATGAGCTTCATTTATAACTGATGGAGCACTTTCATACTCCGCCAATTATCTCAAGCAAAGAATATAGATTTTTGAGAATTATAGATAGAACAAATTGGTGATTGTGTCAAAATATTTCCAACAATATTATTAAAAATAGTTTCAGCTGTTATCGTTGTATTAAAGCGCAACTGTTATTTTATAGATAGTTTATTTTTATCGTGACACTCAGCGAGAAATAAATTAACGATAAACTGCCTGATCATTAATCTAAAAAGTTGGTTTATGAAGTACGTTTATTGTGCAAAGCCTTCTCGTTAGTGGATTATGCAATCGCTAATTCAGTATTGTTCTCATTATATATAAAACTAATTAATGCAAGCCCTTGATAATTGTTATATGTTCGAAAACTCTATATGAAGGACGAGCCGCCAAATGTCGTTTCTGTCCAGTTGGACGCATCGTTAAAAGTTATACGAACAACTTTGCTCGCATGCCTGCAAAACTACCTCACGCAGGCAGTTTGAGTTATCAGCGAATTAAGCTTACTGGCAATGACGAGCTGTAAATCTCTTTAAAACGCGGTCTCAAAGTCGTTAGGAGGAACGAGGGGTGGACTCGAGAGTAACGGAAGCAGGCAGGATGGAGTTGTCTATTAGGATTACGAGCGCGTTCTGTGAGTGAAGTATCTACGGAAATGCTGAAAAATAAAATCCGGTGGAATAATCGCTTCGTCATTTGGTTAGCTGCACGCCATTTCTGGACGTAGTCCTCGTAAACGGAGCCTTCCATTAAAGTGTTCCGCCCCGGTGACCCGGGGGCTGCTCCTTAAAGTTATCCAATCAATTTCCCTGGTTTAGTTCGCTTCCGATTTCTATCTTCTTTTGTTTTCCACTTTTACAGTGACCCGAGCAAAACTACACCTACGAGAGACAACTTGAGACAAAATTTCCGCGAGAGGTCTTCTTTCTATAACGCCCGACACGTAACGATATTTTTTGGTGTGACGGAAAATTAATAAAGACCCGCACATTTCCTATCACGCGGAGAGAGTAACTTTCTTCCTTCCTTGCTACGCGGGAATTTGAAACGATATTTGTACGTGTGTGTTCGTTGAAGAAAAGGAAAGAAAACTCTTTCCGACACAGAGGAAGATATGAATCTCCACTTTAAAACTTTACGGTTATTAATCGGTCTCGACGACGCGTTAGCTTTATGCTTTTCTTACGAATTAAAATCCGATATATTGAGAAAAAGAGAGATAATGCGTGTATGAATATGTGTGTATATAAAGGTGTGTATATAAAGTGTCCCAAAATTCACGCAAGATTTGAATTTTGCGCCATTTGTGCGGTAAAGTGTTGCCAACGAAAAAAAAAGACAGCGTGACAGCTGACAGTTCAGGGTTTTTAAACTGACCACGCACAGCGAGGAGAGTTCGTTGAATGGATTATGGAACAACAACAAGTGGATGCTGATTTTTCGAACAAAATCATCTTCAGCGGTGCGGCTCATTTTCATCCTAATGGCTTGGTTAATCGACAAAATTGTCGCATTTGGGGTTCAGAAAATCCACGAGTGATTATTGAGAAACAAATGCATCCACAACGTGTTACTGTTTGGTGCGGATTTTGGGCTGGAGGCATCATCGGACTATTCTTCTTCAAAAATGCGGCTGGTCAGGCAATAACAGTTAATTGGTGTTCGCTATCGCGACGTGATAATCCAGTTTTTTGTGCCTAAATTGCAAGATATGGATGTGGACGACATGTGGTTTCAACAAGACGGTGCCACATGCCATACAGCCCGAGAAACAATTCAATTACTGCATGAGTCATTTTCTGGTCGTGTAATTTCCCGTTTTGGTGATCAGATCAGGCCGCCCAGATCATACGATTTAACGCCGTTGGACTTTTTTCTTTGGGGTTTTTTGAAGTCTAAGGTTTATACCAACAAGCCCACGACCACCCACGCTTTGAAGGAGGAAATTGAGCGCTATATCAACGAAATTCAGCCACATTTATGCAAAACGGTCATGGAAAATTTCAACAAAAGAATGCATATGTGCCAGCAAAGCTGTGGAGGTCATTTACTCGATATGCTATTCCATACATAATCCTATACTGTATACTTTATGAATCAATAAAAAATTTACAATTTTTAATTATAAACCTGTGTTTTCTATCAAAATTACTTCTTGCGTGAATTTTGGGACACCCTTTATATCAAAACATAATATATTTCTCATCTTTTTCTATATATAATTCTTCTTCTATATATAATTTCACATAATATATGGAACATATATATATATATATATATCTGATCTAGAAGCTTTATTTATTGATTTCTTCATTAATTTTTCAAATAATTTTTTTTTATTGTAACAATTTCATTGGTTTAATATTCTTTCACGTTTTTCAACATTAAATTTCTTTGCCACAAACTTGTAGATTAAATCCCGTTGAATCATCAATTGAGTGTTTATGTGAACTCGAAAAAATATAACGATATATGTGCGTTTGTATTTATTTCTGATTTATACCTCTAATTTTGTTGAAAAATTATTGAACGAAACCAGTTTATTCCTGTTTTTATTTTTTTTACGGGAAATATAACAGCAGGTTACGCCTTACTGCAATTGCCTTAACAATCGATTAACTCTCACATGTTTCGCTTCTCCGCCAGTAATATGTCGTAGTACCTCGTAATCCTTACTAGACGCATTCAGAAATTCATAGAGGATTTTCTCGACTCGACTGTTTCGCAGTGAATTCAATTTCCTACCGAGGCTTTGTTTCGTTCCTCATACCGGAGAGAGCTGATGTAACAGTGTGAGAAATAAAGAATCCTACGTATAAGTAACAATTTTCTGAGGGATAAACTTTACAGAACGAACTCTTGTGTTCTCTCAAAGCTTTTACAAGATGCAGTTCGTGATATTTTAATGAAGACCTTCTCCCTCTCATTTCATACAGGACTGACTGTGTGAGAGCTTTTCACTTTAACGATGGCGCTTGCGGCTATTCTTTTTTACACAGTTACAAAAACAAGCGCAGTATGAAGGAAACAATACGAACATGTCTGTTCAAGACATGGCGCTCCTTTAGCCGTTGAAATGATCAAGGCGGAATAACGTCACTTCGTGCCTTTCGCTTCAGAGAGCAAATCCGATCTCTCCGAGTTCTCCAATCCATCTAAAAATTTCCGCGCGAACAAATTCGCGGACCGTGGACACATTTGGTGAAGATAACGCGACAGCGCGATTACTTTTAGCGGAATGCATCGCGGCGTATTAGCGGACCGCGCGCGCGCGCGCGAGAAAGTCAGCCGAGTTCGCGCCCACGCAACATTAAACTCGCGCCCGCTCAACGCCTGCCGGAGATCTCGCGGGAGGGAAAATGTGTACAAGCATCCATGCGACGACGGCACATGGAAGATTTATCGCAAGGGTGGTGAGTCAGTGCGAAAGAAAAGTTGAAAAAGTTGCGCCTCCGTTCGACTCGGTTCGAGCCCGCGCGGCCGAAAGGGACGCGACGGCGAGGATCGCCGGGATGCGAGCGGAACAATCTCTTCAGCCGTGGCTCGTATCGTTTCAAACGTACCGTGAAAAGAAGAAGCGCGTAGGCTCGCACGCGTTACGCACAGAGGCATTCCGCTGAGTATATTTATGAGCCACCGTTAAGTATTTCCCTCTGCTTGGGGGAGAGACCCTAAGAGGCTGTAAACGACCGCACGAAATTCGCGGATGCTCTGCTCAATGGAATAGCGAAAAAATATTGAAGTGGTGATATCGGGGACATGTGTGAGAATCGAGGGTGTGTGTGTATGTGTGGACATCATTAATTCAATATATCGCAATAATCAGAGATGAAAGAAACGAATCTTTTTCTTCTACGTAGGCCTTGATGTATATGAAGTTCTTTTTCAAGTTCCGCTCAAAGTCAAATTTCGCGGTAATATCATTGCACGAGGGAGCTCATCATTCTCATAATCTCTTTTATCATGCCGATTTACTGGGCTCAGAATATCTGCCGTGTTTCAAAGAGAAATTGTTATATTCTGGCTGGATGGTTGCATGATTTAAAGCTCCGGTGTTATCGTTGTGCGTTGTATTCACGAGTCCCGCGCCAAGACCAGCGGTTCTTCGGCTTTGTAATACACGGAGCAGGAATACGGCAAGTTAAATGTAGCTTCATTATTCGTCGGTCGGCCATGCTCCTCCACCGACCGATTATTTCGACGTACTGAATTTTTTGCTTGAATCGCGTGGCAACACGCGTGATTCTCTAATGCGCGAATGGTAATGCGATAACAGGGCGTCATAAGCTTGCGCAATAAAGCCTGAGAACCGTCGGTATAGAGTAGACATTTCGGATTTCCACGACGATGGGGAATTTTGTAAGAAAACACATTCCGAAGAGACATGTCGCGATTTCATAACCGGTTGGGCGACATTTATCTTTCGCGTCCTCGATCGCGCGCGCGCGATCCCGCGGCAAGAAACATTGTTATGGTTTCGGCTCTTGGAGTCGATCCGGTTTCGTGTTATTTTACATAAATCTGAAGCTACACTCTGTCGCGTGCGACGTTCTCGCGCTGTAATTCACGCTATACCGGCCGCGCTAACTGAATTGCTTTCGCCAGGCTTCCTGCCAACTTTTAAGCTTGCATGTCAAAGGCGCTCCACTGACAGGAAATTCCCGTCGGCCCCTAACCGGTTTTCTAATCGCATCACGGATTAGAGATTAAGTTAATTAATAGGCTGGTTTCATAGGCGATATTACGTCACCATTTTAAACGAATTCCTCGATATTCGTGTCTCATATTTTTCAAATCGTGTATCCTTCAAGTTCTTCAAATGTTACCCACGAGTACAGGCCTTTGCATTCGACGTGTGCCCGCACTGTTCTTCCAAATGCATCATTGATAGGGATAAAGGCAAACAAACATACTGCATAAATATTGCTGCGGATTATTGAGAATTTATGCTCGGCGCATGTTTATTTATTCTAAAGATAAATCGGTTACAATCGATTTGTTAGCTCGCGTATCGGATGTTTACATGTGTCCGGTGATATTTGTTGTTACATATGTTCTTGGCAATATCGACCAACATTTGAGCCACCGATGACCGATGCAAAAGTTTGAAATGGTCCAAATGGTAACTGCAGGGAAAATATTTACTTTCATATTTCCGAGCTTTATCACGAAAGAGAGTACTTTTAATTTCCAAATGTCGGTTTCGCGGACGTTTTCACTTGGGAAGATCCATATTTATATTCCGTGATACACAGTTCGATGAATGAGCAATGCGAAGCAATCATTTAAAAAGGAGCCCGATTTTTTAAAGCGGATATGGCGCGACTGAAACATGCCGGTGTATCAATTACAAACTATATGGTATATGAGGTTATATAGGGTATCTCTTCTAATCAATCGCACTTTCTGTTCATGAGGAACAGCGTACGCGAGTGAACGGAAGAAGAAAATCGTGATTGAAAAATCATGCCGAGAATCAAGAGGCACTGTAGTGCCTCGCGCCAAGTTCAAACGCAACGAAGTTGCGCCTGAATGACGCGAGGCATACCGTGCCTATATATATTATTACACGAAACTGCGAGTTGAAACGAGATGAGATATTCATATCTCAACAATGGCTAAACCAATCGAGGTTTTTTCAGTGCTGATCGATTCGGCCTTAAAAAATAGGGAGAAAAGTGTCCTTGTGTTTCTTGTGTACGTTGTCTCTAAATGTAGATATTTTAAAATAAAGTCCAAATCACGGAAAATTTCGATTCAGTAAGAAAGTAAGAAACCGCAGAGGAGAGAGGATTTGTGCATCTCACTTTTCCGACACCAGAGACGTTACAAGCGCGCTGAAGAAGCAGCGAGTGCGAGTGAGCAAGCAATAGAGAGTAAAAGAGAGAAGAATATTGCTAGAATACAGGAGTAGAAATGTACGAGAAAGAGAAAGAGAGAGAGAGAGCGAGAGAGAGAGAAGCCAAGGCTTTTTGCATTAAATATCTTTTATTGCATTGTTATAATAACTAATTTATTATAATAACAAGTAAAATAACCATAAAACTCAATGTTCTAGTGAATAATGAAGACACTGTTTTTGAAGTATCGGACTGTGTATCATTGGGAGTTTTCGATACATTTATCTTCAGATTGCAAATCGCTCTCATTTGCAGAGTTGATGTTGAGTAGAGTTTTTCAATTGATGCTATTGTTTTATTATATCATTTTTTTGTAGAACGGTTTTGTAGAGTTTTATTTATAGTATTCAATAGAAGAATTTATTGTTAGAGATATAAGTTTTACTTGTACAAACTTACTTGTACAAAATTACTTGTATAACGAAAATAATAAATTATATTGCCCAAAGATACACGCTCAGGTGCGGTACGATGCACAGTACTAAAAGCGTAAACATTGCCGTTTGTATCATTTCTTTTGTAAAGTAGTGTTGTAGAGTTTTATTATAGTTATAAATTTTACTTGTAAAATTTTATGTTACATATATAACTTGACAAAACAATAATTTGAAATTTCTAAAAATGTTGCGCGTGTACTTGGCGCCTCTTTTTACCTTTTTGTTTAAAAAGGTAAGTTTTATACAACGTTACGGGCTCTCTGAGACCCGCGTCCCGGCGGGATAAGGTCGCACGACTTTGAAAACAACATAAGTACGCAACGTTCATAAGTACGCAATTGCCTCGACCGTTTCCATTATTGTTTACGCCGCGGTGACGGACGGATCGGCGGATCACCGTGCGTAATAATTTCCGAATTTTCACGTTCGATCACAGTGTACGCGCGCGTGTAACGTGTAATATTCGTGCGTGTGTGTATGCGTATGTGTGTGCGTGACGATCCGGAGCATCTTGAGCAATAGCAGTGTTTCATGGTCTTTAAAGGTAAACTTTTATTGGTTAACTTGGTTAAGTTGAAGAAGCTAATTTGTAGTCTCGAGTCTTCGTACTCTTGATGCGAGGCGCATTTGTCGCTGTAATACTAATGAGGAAACTCGTTTTTTGTTACAGATCTGCTGGAGTTTGCAGCCACGCGATAGCTGCGGTTATCGGAACGCAGTTTCGACGGACGCCGATGCCGCACCGGAGGATCCGGTTCGGGCCGAGCAGAGTCGGCTTGAAGGTGAGATTTACCGATCGTTTGTACATTTCTTCTTGATTTATTGCGATCGAAAACCGAGCGATTGGAATAATAAAAGCGGTTGAATTACAATGGCAAAGGGTCAATGTTTGTATCTGCGCGCGCGCGCTTCCGCGAATTGAACTCAACCTAATCTAACTTTTAACCTAACGGTTTAACTAACGAAACTATATTTTTTGTTACAGATCCGCAGCAGAACGCGGCTGACTCTGGCTACTGTGTATCGGTGAGTCAGAAAAGAAAAGACATTTTTATGGTGATGGGTGTTTGCGATATCTCGCGAAAATCAATGCGATTTAATTATACTTTTTTCACACGTTGCTCGAAATAATCAGGAGATCGTGTCTTTCAATGACCGTATTACACAACAGAATCTTTAAGATATAATATATATTTCTCTCTTTTATATTTACTCTGAATCATTAGAAGATACAGATATAAGTGCTTTAGTTTGTTATTATATTGAAATCAAGATATGAAATGATTTGCTGCGATTCAATCAATATAACTCCTGCTTCGAGCAGCGTGTAATGTTAAAACTTGATCAGAATTGCGTCATCACATGTGAAATTCACCACTATTTATCTTATTTGACTTGATAAATTTTATGTCTGTCGAATTCATCAATTTTTCACGCGTGTCAGTGGCGATAATATTTCATTTGAAATGACCGGTAAATTCGGTACGCGCGTTTATTTACATTACAATTTAGTCCTTACGAAACAAGACGTGCGTTTCTTTCGAATCACCGTTTGCGAAACAAAACATTTTCGTTTTTTCTCTCATGTCTAAACATCGTAATTTTCATTCGCGATTGATTCTACGTGCATCGTGTCTCACGTATACATTCTCGGAACATTCTCTTGCAATTTATCGTGTTTACTTCTTTTTGGGATAAAAATATCATTTCTCGAATACGATCATATACGCGCTTCTTTGTCTCGCCATTTTTTTCCTTAAATTCGAAACATCGAAATTAATGAAAGAGAAAAGATAAACAAAGAGAAAGAAAAAGCGACAAAATATTGTGAAAAAAGAAACTTATCCTGAATGCTGAGGAGACTGGACATTGGACGGATGCAGAGACACGGGAATCAACGAAAGTCGGTGAGTGCTGCAGATCAAACGCTCAGAAAGCGTTATGTTTTATAATGCATGCTTATATATAAATCGCATTGGTTTTTGGCCAGAGATAATAAAAAATAGTGTGCGATATTTGAATCAGACGGGAAATTTTGAAGCTTGCTACTCAATCATTTCGACAAGTCGACGTCATAAAACTGTTTAGACGTCGGTACTGATAATTACGTTATATCTTGTCTATAATAAAAATTGAACAATGCGCACACGTAAACATGAGAAAGCTTTAATATCGGGGAACTGTTACACACTTGCAAAATAAAGGACGCTGCACTAATTAGTTTCAAGTTGGCTACGTTATCAGTCACTGTCACTGCCTCGTAAATGTTATATTGCGTTATATCTCGTAAACGTGAGTTACAAACAACGATTTAACATTGTAACAAATAACTCTATGTTGTCGTAAATGATCATTATTACCGCGTTTTTCGTTAATCTTTACTCAATTATTCGAAGATAACCGCAACCATGCGAAGAATACTAAAAGTATTATGTGTAAAATACCAAGAAATTCTATCTCCAGTCAAATTAAGTTGTTCTGTGTATATCCAAAATGCAAATATTCAACTAATATATTCAACTAATATCATTCGAGTAGGCTTAAAAACATTCTATTTTTTTTTCTAAATACATATATATATGTTTAAATTAGTTGTTATCTTAAATATAACAAGGGGAAGCATAAAACGTTTTTAAAATATTTTGTAAAAAATCTGGAGATTTTTCACATTATTTCAAAGATATATATGAATAGTTTACATATCGTCAGATAAACGATTTTAATCTCATGGACTTTTAAATATATTGAACGATCGCGCCGCTTAGAAATTGATGCAGGATTTGGAGATATCGTAATCGGTTCAACGGTTTAGTTGATTCAGCAGTACGAAGATCAGGCTATGCGCATACGCATGAATGCTTCCGGGTTTTTGCTTGAAACATAGGGATATGAAAGAAGTTTTCGAAATTGAAAGCCAAACGCGTCCGCGTGATATATTTTTCGCGAATTGAAATCTATAAATCTCTTTGATTGTGTATAATAGAATTTGTGGCTCTTAATCCACATACATGTATAACGTGATTATTTTTATTACTAGTAAATTTTAAATCTACTGTAATAATTACATAGAAATTATATAAAACGAAAGAGAAAGAAAGAGACGACAACAACTTATCGATAAATATCGTCATTCGCGATGATACGGGATATTGAAGTATACAGATAAGCTGTCGGTTTTGTTACTTACTACAACTACTTACTTGCTTCAAACAACCACTTTGAAGACCAGTTAATTCTTGTCAGAAAAAACGAATTCACTTTATTGTGAAATATTGAGATATTTCTGAGATATAAATTATAAAATTTTAATTCAGTTGTAGCGACATGAATTATAATTGGTAAAATAAATATAACCGGTAGTCGCTTGTACAAGTGAGACTTAATTCTTTCTAAATAAGATTCTTAATTATTTCTCTCTCTTTCTCTCTCTCCCCCTCTTTCTGTCTCTCTTTCTCTCTTCACTAATTGTTTTCCTACCTTTCTTGGATGTGTGAAACGAATCGTCTTTAGGCACATATTGGATGTCATAAACCAATGTCGTGTTCGCTAAAAGAGTCTTATCCTTGTTGATCTTGTAAATGGCGTATTTAAACGCTAACTCTGACGGGCTATCCTTTTGATCCTCGGTAAAGATCGCTCCTGAAACAATTTAAATAAATATTCTTTTTAAACGTTAAAATCTTGTTATCCCATATTCGGTGCTCGTGTTACAATGTTACGGTATCATGAATTATTAATGCTAGGCACCGTCCATATGCTGATAAACGCTTTGAAAGATTTTATTTTTAAAATCGTTACATTAATAATCTGCATTATCGGATATTGTATCCGTTTTAAAACGAGAACGTGAACAGGAAAATATTATAATTGTAACTATCGCTATCGAATTCATAACCCTTAAGGAAAAAATGAGAATTGTAGGGGAAATTGAAAAAATTGAAATGGAAGTATAAAATAAGACAACAAAGAATTTCGAGGAATTAGCCGTGAAACTTATTAAATTTGTATGACCAAACTTCAGTAGCAAACATGTAATAAAAAAAAGCTGCTGATCTAGAATTAATTAAAATCATGCTAGTCGTTATTTTGCAACGAAATGCATTTTATTTTTAGACTTTCAAGTCAACACAAACCTTCACTCGTTCATTAATTATTCACCATGTTGCCGACAATGGTGTAAGTATGGAATTTTATCTGGGGAAATAACGTTATATACTTGAATAGCGAACCGAGTTCTCGGGGGAAGCACGTCCATACCAGAACCGGGATGAAGTTGATAACGCGGCCGAATCCGAAAAGAAAATTCCGACGCTGCTAAAAGAAACTAAATTCATTGAAAGTTATAACTGAGTTCGTGAACTTGCAATAACGACCTCGTCCGTATCTGTCGTACATATCTACATATATATACAATGGTAAGGTACCGCGATTCTCCCTTAAATTTAATTAATGACTTCACCACAGCGTAGCTCACTTCGAACGCGAGTTTTAATTAAAGTCGAATAATTACCGCGGCCAAAACCATGCTCGTGATATCAAGAAGTACTTCGTGAGAAACGTAAATTAAACGTCGACATGGCGTAAAAAATAAGCAACATTTATTGGAAGGCTACGTTCAAATAATAATGCAAATAGATTAAGTCAACTAAGAGTAACTAGCACAATTATGCCTTGTTAAATTTCATCATAAGGGTTAAATCTATATAGTTAATATTTTATTTCTCGTCGATCTTAATGTATTTTCTCAAACAGAGATCTATTATAACCATTATTATTCGATCATGCGTCCAATTCTCGAGAGAGAAAATAAGTTCACGTCAGTGAGAAAAGGAAAAATATTTGCAATCGCAATTATTACCCGGCTAACGATTCATTATCGGGTAAATCATGCTTGTTTTTTATTTCTTCAAAAATCGTTTCACAGCAAGAATCGTAGCAATTAGTATCAAATGTGCAACAAATGTAACATTTAAATGCTTTTTTGCTCGTGTTGATATATCGGCTCGAACTCGAGAGTTTGCTTACTGAAAATCAACGTTTTCAAAATGTAAAAAACAAAATGCAACCGTACGCAACCGTTGATTGTGTACTAATTCGTTTCTCTCTCTTTCTCTCTCTCTCTCTCTCTCTCTCTCTCTCTCTCTCTGTCACTCTATCTCTTTCTTTATAGCCGATTGCTAGAGAATTTTAAAAACAGAACCCTCACATTTGAAAGCAGCTTAAAAGAAAGCATTTTGTCGGTTTGCGCTATGCGGGAATATGATTTGCCGATTCACCGTTTTCTTCATTCAGGAGCGTTTTTATATCTACAATAATTAACTTTACTCAACGAAGATTTCCTTCTTTCACGGGTCTGTTTCACGGGTCTGGCAAATGAAACATTCCTCAAATGATACATTTTTCTACATCATCCCCTAAGCTTTATTACGACTAATCCATCTCGAAGTAATCCGACCGTTAATCTCTTGAAGCGGTCTTCGTTCGGTGACTTCAATTTTCCGGTTCTATCTCGCAGCAGGTGGCTGCAGCGGGCTTTGAGATTTTATGCGAACGGTTATTTCTTTCATAGAAAGGAGCATGTTTTTCTTCTTCTTTTACTATAGAAGTCGGTTAATTATACTGAGTTGAGAGAACAGTTTCTTTTACGAACGCGGCATTTTATTCTTTGAAAGAAAATTTACAAAAATGTTAAACGCTACCGCATCATCTCTCTTATTTGTGTGATAACATAGTATATAGTTTCTTACATAATATTTGTTTGAAATATTACACGACAGTATAAGAATACTGAGTTCCTCATCATAATCCGTTCATAGACGCGCAAATTTATCTTCGTCACACTCGGAATTCTCGAGGCAAAGAGATTCATTCGGCACCGAATCAATCTCCGTCACTCACCCACGAGAAATTAGGCGAAGCCAATTAATAATTTTTAACCGATGCCGTCGCAAAAGTCGTCTCAATAATATGCAGATCGCAAATTTATGCTTCACGAACATTTACTCTTTATTGTCAAATCGTTAAAATGTCGCATCGATTGTAATATTCACCAATTTACGGATCCACAAGATTTTCCAATGTACGGTTTACTTTTTACGGGTACGTGAGTATAATTTACATGTAATATTCACATTGCTTAATACATTTTCCTTTATTTGTGATACCGAGGTTTAAATTGAGCAATTACTGATATTATCATTTCACCAACATTTGACAGAAGTTTACAATGTACTTAGCACATGGCAATACAATGGACATAAATGCAGCTGTATCCGGGCTCATTCGCGTTACAGCATTTCTGCATGCTCCACGACGAAACTATATTGTCCTCTCGGGTATCGCGAAATGGACTTCCGTATTTTGGTGCTCGCGCCGTTACCGTTAGAACGATCACCGCGGATGGCTCCCTTGAAACCATCTTTCGCATCTTCCTGTATCGGCCAGATATTTTTCTCATGTGTGTCGTGTACCAGTCGCTGCTAAAGCTTGCATTAAGATCGGTTTGGAAGAAGTAGCAACGGTTGCGGAGTACCGAGTATATCGGGATCCTTACGAGTCGATAAAAATGTCAGCGATAGAGATTTCTCTGGAATTCAATGCGTGCATATCGGAGATATGCATCATTCGTATTCGATTCTTCTCGAGTCTAGATATTTTTCAGTGAGCGCGGGCGAAATGCTGCAAAGAATGTTTCTTCATCTCTTTAAGAAACCTACGATAATATTTGTCATATTTATCCTCCGTCGGTTTTACTCAAAGACTTGTCAACTCATTGTCTCATTGTCAAAATCAGATGCCGATTATTATTTAGATAACATCTTATTGTTTTGAAAAATCACTTCAGAATAATGATAAATTAACTTGCGCAAATTCGACACGATCGTTGCGATTTAGAATCTATCCGGTAACACGTGAAACAAGTACAACTTCTAATTACAAGTGCAGTCAAGTGATACTGTAAATAAAAGTACCTTATATATTGTTTGTGCGCTAGTCGTATCTTTAAACTTTTGCACTAGAAATTCATTCGCAATATTGTATACTTGAAGACTTTCACACCAGCTTCAGCGTGAAATTTTTCCTCGGAGACATATAAGCGTTAACTTTTATTGAAATGGAACACCGCGACTTAAGGGAAGTCGAGGAAGACTTGAATACCACACGTTTTCATTTCGATGCTCATTGAGAGAACGACGAGTCCTCGGGGAAAGCAGACGCTGCAAATTAATAGGCTTTGTATCTTCCACTCGCAAAAGAGCAAAAATGCAACGATGGTTACGGGGATAGGCTTCTAAGCGAACAAGGCTAAGATAATACACGAGGAAAATTTCATGGGATGTTTTTCTTTATTATTTCCTCGTGCACGCCTTCGCGATAACCATACGATCGTAGCAATTCTACGGTGAGTAATAAAGGCGCCTACGTATTGATTCACCAACTGGCCAACGTGTTTACAAGGCTTCGTGAACGCAGATACAGTTCACCGTTACATTAAATGGAGCTCGTAATGGTACATGTGCTGAAGTATCGAAAGAGAAACTTTCTGTTTTTTTCTATCGTAAAATATAAACCGGGTATATTTTACATGAAATCTGATTTTTTAACAACCACCGAATCCATAAATAGATAAAAGTAGTTTGTTACCGAATAATCGAACAATGTGGGGAAAATTGTACAATGTGGGAGACACGTTTGTAAGTTCAACCAACAATGGGGGGAGGGGAATAAGATTCTCGTACTGTTTATAAAATACAACACAAACATCGACGCGCATTACAAAGTGCTGAAGTGCGTCGCGTATCAGCCAACATTGTTCTTGTGTCTTTGAGGTAACGAATTGCCCTATCGCATTTCCTCTTACCGTTCGTGCAACGCTGGCGGTGGTTTGAATAAATTCTGTATATCTACTAATAAATTTGCCTGCAATATTTCATGAGAACGCGGTATATTGAATAAATTACCGGAAAAACTGACAGAAAGCATCGAGATTGGTTGGTTTCTCGATATCATGCAAAATCCATTCGGATAGATATTACCGGTATGTTGATTATTCTTGTCAGTTAATATTGAACGAAGATTGTTTATGCACGGTCGCACATTGCGATCGATGTTTCGTTTAATGCATCGCCAAACAATAATTTATTACCTCAAAAACGCGCACGCCTCATTCGATTAAGATTTTAATACTCTTTATTAAATTCTGCGGCATTTTAGAATATTCATTATTTGCTACCGGCGCGACCCAAACATTGCTCATTCACAGCGAACATCAATTCAACATAATTAAGATAATAATTAAGCAAAAATTTACTAAGGCGACGGGAATTTTGTTTGTCGCATTTGTTTCGCTTTGAAAATACTCATGACGCCCAAAGAGCAATATATTTGTTAAATATGTATTTATTTCATAAACGACCAAGATATACATTTTTCCATAGCAAATAACAATGTTTTGTTCGTTTCTGTTTCATTTTCGCAGGCTTCGTCTATTTGTGTAACCCAAACAGAGTAATTAATGAAATGGCTTTCTCGAATTTTTATCCTCCTCGGAGCCTTAGTAAACAGCCTTTCTTTGTTGCTTGATACGACCTAGGTTGTATTCGGGTTTTGGCTCGGTAGCAAGATGTTCATTTGCCTGGATGAGTATAAAGAAGATACGACAAGGCAGAAGATGCGCTGAAAACCGCGAGAGCCATTTCCCAGACGGTCGACGATAGATTTGACGAAGTACCGGGTAGCTTACAGTTGTGTGAATTGTTGCGGATAGAGCAAGACTCGCGATGAACTTGGGCGGGTTGCCGCTGTTGATGCATATGTAATTAATCACACAAGCTGTCACAAACGTCCTGGAAATTTCTATGAACCGTGAGCTGGGATTAACATAATTAATTAATTTTATACCGATGTCCGCAATAGTTAGCAACGACTCCGTAACGTATCCAATGAGCACTGTCTCGTTGATATTGCACAGTTTAACGCAACGATTCCGATGCTCAAGAACCACTTAGCGAAGTGACGCTCAATTCATCGTGATATGATGAGGAAAATCGCCATTTCTCGCGTTCCTTTGTGACGCTTTCCGCTCGCTGTTCGTCTTAATTATCGTGGCGTATAGACGAATGAAATAAATAAAGCGAGAATTCGAAGAAGTCGAGCGAGCGTCGTTTTGTCTCGCTCGTTGCTAAAGAATCATCCCTCTTTGTCTCGCTTCGTTATTATCGTTTACGCGTGGCCAAAGTTCCCGCTTCTCCGGCCGGGTTTGTCGGAACTTGATAACGCAGCCTCATTCATCGGTAGTTTAGTCTACGCTGCAACATTATCTTTCGTTACTGCTGCTCATTGATCCGACACGGCAAACTTCGTAAACTCCGAATAGCTGTCTGCACCCACGTCGATCAGGAGAATCGGTAGGGTGTTAGCGTTCGGGGGTGATCTCGCCTCCTCCTTCCCCCACTTTTGGCGGAACGGTGACGATGGTTCGAAGCCAGTTCTAAGCGGTGATACGCGTCGCTCGGTTACGTAGTCGAGTACTTGATTAAATTTGTTTGCTCAACATCTCTCTCTCTCTCTCTCTCTCTCTCTCTCTCTTTCTGTACATTCCCTCCGTGGAGCAGAATGCACGGAAGTGATTATTAAAACAAGCGACGCGTTGATTCTGCAGCAACAACGACATGCCGGGTGTACGGTCATTCGCGCGCTCTTGGATTATTTTTCTGCACAAGAAGAACGTGTGGATTTCGTATAAAGTTTACACAAGAGTTAGTACAATGATGTTTTGTGCGATAAAAATATTTATGGAACATATGATATGTATAAAAAAAAATGTATCTCGTAATGATGAAATAATACATTATATATAATGAGATATTATATATAAAAAACTGTACAAGGTGTATCTGAACTTTACCGACTTTACAGAATAGGGTAGAGTTCATTTTGTATCATCTATGTCGAAAAATAATTAAAGTCTCTTAATAAACATATGTCCGCAAAATTACGTAGTTTTTGAGATACGGCTTTCGGAAGATGATAACAATAAAAGAAAATGTGTAGTGGTAAACGGGATAAGTATGCTAATACAATATACTTTTTATCTGTTTTTGAAGATAATATTTCTTTTAAAAATTTATTTTGATAATTATAATAATAATTTTAATAATTTCTGAATATTAACCAAAGAATTATTTATTTTAACGTTGATATATCGTTACCGTTTGTCGTAAATGAAATTGAAAAAATATACTATTTTCCCTTGACATCATGGATATTTATATTTTCCAGTGGCTTGCAGATATGGCAGAAATTTTGAACAATTTTTGTAAGAGTATGTATCTAATTACTTATTTGTGTAAAATATGATTTAATGAATATAAATATACTTTTTTTTTTTTAACTAAGATTGCGGCTATATCTCAAAAACTGTTTGAGAATATACATTTACTAAGATCTCTTATTCTTTTATATGGAATTTATTCTGTAAGTTTGTCAGTATAGTTCAAGTACACACCTGTGCATTCATACTTAGCACTACGAATGAAAGATGTAAGCATATTATAAATAGTTCAACGGTTCCTTCATTGCCCCTCTGTATTTTGTTCTTCGTGGTAGTTCCTTTTATAGAGATATTTCTGAGAAAAACTTTCATAAAAGCCACAACAGATCATGCATATTCTCTTTTTGCAATCGCAAAGATGGCGAGATATGCATCAGTACGCCAGAGTTATCTCGCAATACGATTAATAGAGTAGAGAACACAAAACGGTTGGCGTATTTTAAACGCTATTTATCAACTTCGCCGCTTCCTCCGCTCAGTGAAGCCATTCAGTGCCACTCGGAGTCTTACGCACATAAGCACGAAAGCTTTTCTGCCCGAACCACCCTTCATTCGTAGCTTTTCTCGAGACGGCGAGAAATCTCGGGGGTGTCTGTAACGAATAATGCCTACAGATTCATCTTTACAGGAAAGTAACTCCGCGCGAAACAGGTACGCTCGAGATTTCTCAAACAGGGCCACTGAAACGTGAACGCACGAGAAAAAAGATTTCCTAACTGTTTCACGGCTAAAACTGATTGTACTCATCTCTTTGTTGAAGTAAAGTATTACGTCTCTTTCTTTTAGAACTGAAATATCAGAGACGAAATAAATTATAGAGAAAACCTCGAACCAGAAAAAACACAGTGCACGTTAATAAGAGAAATTGTATTATAATTCATATGAATATATATATATATATATATAGATAATTACTTATACTCCTGAAAAGAGAGTTAAAGGACTGTTTGTTGTGTTATTGTGTACTTATTGATAATTATATTGTATAATTATATTGATAATTATACAGTTGATTATATCCGTTTGTACATGTAACGATTTTAACGAAGATGTGCTTTTTTATTACGCTGATAACATAATATCACCGATCGGACGAATCAATATTAAATTACGCAACGACACCTACGAGTGTAAGAAATACCTTTCATTTTATTATACCTTTGTGAGATAAAACAGAATATTTTTGTAAAATAAAAGTCAAGGGAAAGACATCGCTAGATTATTTTTAGGCGATTCTGAATTATTCTATAATATTTCCATAATTTTACTTCGATATCAATCGATAAACACGTTTGAAACTCTTCAATTTCAATTTTTCGTTTTAACTATCATGGTTTATCGAAGTTTAATGGAGCAAAAATGGGATGGAAAAATTGTCTTGTTACTAATCGTAACCTTGCAAGTTGAAAGTGTATGAAACGTCCTTGGGCGATCCGTCACTGCTCGGAGCAGCTCCGAAATGCATTTATCAATGTTCAGTCGCCGGAGATGAAGCCCAGCGAGGATTTTCTCCTCGCAGTTCCGGCAACCGTATGCTTTTGACCGAACACATAATCGCAATTGACTTTGAATGATTCCGATGTTAGAACGCACAGATTTATTATTGGCATTCGTTTTTGCCACAAAGTGTTATTGACACAAAAGTAATTACTTCGTCCTGGATGTGATCTCGTCTGAGAGATATTTGATATCACATAATTCAACCTTAAACTCTGAATCTTCTATCTAACGTTATTAATAAAAATACGAATTATATTTCTATATCTTATTTTCTATGTCTTATTATTATTATATTTCTATATCTTGGACAACGTGAAAGATCTAATCGATTACTTTATATTTCAAGAGCCATTCGTCATATGGAAAGCGTCTTGATGCGTTTCTGCTAAGTGCGGAAATATAGAAATAATTGTACAAGATCCTAGATTGCCGATCATCGCGTCGAACAAATCACGTTTGTGTTTTTGTCTCGGTTATTTAGCTCGATAAAGAATGGCCCGGTTAAATATCGCCGCTGCTCAGCGAGACAATGCCTTGAGTATCGAAAATTGGGCACGGAGTATCCATGAAAATAATTCTCCTGGAGCCTTGTATACCGAAGACCCTTGAATTATCGCAGTCCCGTCGTAGCGCCAGGGGAAATACGAGCCACAACCGGAACCGATAATGCGCGTCCGGTATAAACGCGAAGCAGATACCCGCGTCGTTTCGTATCGGCTGATAGCCGTCCACGTATGCGGATTTATCGGTAGATCGACGGGTTATTGTTCGACGGATTAACAACTTATTACGCTGTCACGTAGCGTACAATATGAGAGGGACGGAGAGAGAAAGAGAGAGAGAGAGAGTGTGTGTGTGTGTGTATGAGAGAGAGAGAGAGAGAGAGAGAGGGGAAAGAGGGAGAGGGAAACCGTCTCGTAAAGTCCTGTCGTCGACTCTATCGGTTATCGTTAATGCAATTTAGACTCGATTTAGACGATGCAATCATAAATGAGCCTCGCGATCTCAAATCAAATCCCCACATTTGATATACTTTTGTGCTATATTGAAGTTTCATGAATCCGCCAATCCAATCTCAGAGCCCAATCTGGGATCGCTGCGAGATATCTGAGGCGGGTTTTGTCACAGTTTCCTTATTTGTATCGTACGGATTTGCATACCTACGTATTGGGAACGTAGGCACGGAATATAATAGACTTCAATACGTCATATATTCTTCCATGATATACATTGAGCGAAGCACCACAAATAACAGGTAACGAATTGAGATATTGGGTTTTTTTCCCGCATTTTATTGTACGCTCTCTTTATAACGTTTTTATATTATTAATATAAGATGATGAAAGAAAGTGGATATTTTATGTTTTCTGTGTCTTTTTCTCATGACATTTCTAGAGTAGATATATATATATCGCTGATATATCGGGTCTATATGTACATTTCTACTTGTTAAAAACAATGACGAATTAAGTAAGCAAATGTCTACTCAAATGAATCGATAACAATTCACAAGTCAATAGCGACAGTCGACATAAAAAGAAAAAGAGCAATTAGAACGAAAGCAGTCACGTTGAGTGCCGCGCAATTGCAGCGAGACTCCAGCAGGGCAATGAAATTCGGCGATAATTGTAGGAAACGCGCTAATTTGCGTGCGCGCGCCGTCGAGATTAGTAACACGCGCCGGAAAATTGTCATATCTCGCGTGACTAATGAGCGACTAAGTAGCTCAAGATGATCGCGCACGCGAAACTAACCTCAGAGAACGCGCGAAGGCAGAACGAAGTGCAACGGCATAGCGATAAGAAGTTCCTCCGCGCGAAACTTGTTAGTCCGTTTTCTCGGCGAGTGGCACAATCGCGATTCCCGGTCATTGCGCGAATTATCGCGCCGCCGTGGTGCCGTGCTCCGACGAGGTTAATTATTCGTATTTATTACGTATTTACTACGGTTTATTAACGTTTCCGTGCGATAACGCCGTCTCGTTTGGCCGGGCCAACTTGTGATCCAGTGGACTTTCGGGCGAGTGGGGGGCGACTTTTATCCTGGTGGGAGCCTGACAAGGGCACAGGGAAAAGGAAACGCGTTATAGATGATCGGATTAACTAAATCGGATTAATTAATCAAGTATGACGAATTAAATGAGCCAATGAAATATAGCCAATGAAAGGAGCGAACGAATACGTGTATTGCGAAATGCATTTATTTATGCATACCGCAACTTTGGTGATTGAAAGTCGAGCTGAACGTTGAAGTAATCAACGGAAATTGACGTGGCCAATTCGACGAGTTAACAAGAAGCTCGAGTTTGCGCGTCGCGCAACGGTATACGCGTTACAAGGGTAGAATGAGGATTCTAATTTGTCGGTAATTGCAACGAGAGATCGAAGAAACGAGATAAGAGCGCATTACGCGCGCACGCGCTCGCGAGATGGTGCGCGACACGACTCGAGTTTGGAAGAACTTAATCCGACCCTTAATCCAGATTTAATCCGGAATCCTTTATTAGCAACACGTGCAAACTGACGATGAGATCTCATCCTTCGGTCGTTACGCGCAAAGAGATAATACGGAACGGTGATTAGCATTCGCTTAGTGAATGTAAGAACGTCATTTTCAGCTGCAATTAACGTTCCGCAAGTTCGCGGAGCCAGTCCGCATTCTCATACAGACGCTGACAAATTAATACATTTTCTTAAGTTTTCAATAGCGAGAATCTCTCGGGATCGAGGTGGAAAAAGTCGCAAGAACTTCCTGCCCCCTTTGTCCTCCGGACGCGCGGCAGAGATTCTCAGAAAGGCAACTTCAATAATTGCGACCCTAACTTATCATTGTCTTTAATTCGACTGTCTTTCCCTTCAGCTTCCTCCGACTCTTCCGACGATCCGCAGCCGAGATTTTGTCCGCGAAACTTTCTGGTTCTTTGATTACGCCCTCTCTCTCTCTCTCTCTCTCTCTCTCTCTCTCTCTCTCTCTCTCTCTCTCTCTCTCTCTCTCTCTCTCTCTCTCTCTCTCTCTCTCTCTCTCTGTCTCCTTTCACCTTTCATGTTTTTGCGCGCGTGCAACTCGCGTGCCAGCGGCAAAGTGTTTTGAAATAGAATTCAACGCTTCTTCATGGGGATATAATTATTTGTTTGTCCGCAGAGTCGCGTCGTCGTTACAGCGCTGTAACGCTGTGACAGTTACCGCACGTACGGACGAAGTTATATTACACTTCGCGCGGATCTCGTTAATCTCCCGCGCCTAGGATTGAAACAGCGAAGGAAGCATTTCGCCTACGATCGTAATTAAAACTTCAATTTCGTCGCGTTCAAACTAGCTCGCTCCGCGAAATTATTTCCAGGCTTTTAATTAGCTCGTGTGTATACTCTCTCCCGTTTTTTTTATTTTCTTTTTCTTTTGCGAGACGCCTCGTACGGTTTTAACACAACCCCGTTCCTTGATTCCGTGATAACACCAAAGCGGCCGGGCGTCGTCAGAAGGCCGCGCCATTGTCATTTTCGCTGTAAAATAAAATGTCTGCGAGGTAGCATATTAAACGACCGCGCGCGGGTGAACGGCCGTGTGATATCCGTCTTAAGCGGCGCTCGGGACGACACTTTTGCCGTTTGCTTCATCGACATTTCGCAGTCGCTTCCGGGCGGCGATGCCCGATAAAAATGTCCATTTGGAAGCTTACGGGAGCGCAGCACCGTCCGACATTTGTGTCGAATAAGAACTGCCGATGATGTATGTGCCGCTTAAGCAGCCGTACGTATCGGCTTCACGTACGGACGCGAGAGAGCGCATGTACTATGCACCGAAAGTGCCGGCGCCGCAATATTGGCGCAGCGGTTACGCGAGAAGGCGGTCAGCGCGGCGCGCATCCGAGATTTATTCGCGAAATTGCGAATTTGGTTCCGCGAGGATGCACCGCGGATAATAGTGCATGTATCACAGCTGCTCCAACTTTTACAGCGTCATACGTTTATCTTTATGGCGGCACGTGTCCCGCCCACGTCCGTTGTGTGTTCCTATTTCATGCCGCGCGCGACTTCCATCGAGTCGACGACGCAACTGACGTGCGATGATCTAATATCCGAAGGCGGGCGCGGTGATTCGCTGAATTTTCACGGACCGATCGCGGCTAAAGAAGAATGAAAAAAAAAAGAGGAAAATAACTGACAAGAAAATCCGCAGCGTGCGGTGCAACGTGCAACCGGCCGTTAGCTTCGTGTTGCGCGCGTAAATGATTTTGAACAAAACTATGTCGACGCCATCTCGGCGTCGAATTTTCGATTCGAGCGTCGAGCGGGAACAAAGCGGTTACAAGCGCGCGCGCGCCCGCGCGTGTACCGCGTCACATTTTGGCGCCGGAACGAATGTACATTTCGACGATTCGGTTCGACGAGGCTCGATAATAATAATGGTCATTCTTATCGCGCGCTTATCGTATCTGCAAACCGCACAGTTAGTATTTGCGTGAGTATTTAGCCGGGCAAGTACACCAGCTTTGTGCCGCCACCCATGCTTTTAGTTATATTCTCTCTCTCTCTCTCTCTCTCTCTCTCTCCTCGTCCCCCCCCTCCCCTTTCTATGGCTCGTTTCTACCTAAACGCTCCATTATGAGAAC
The DNA here is from genome assembly GCF_003227715.2 of Harpegnathos saltator. Lineage (NCBI taxonomy): Eukaryota > Metazoa > Arthropoda > Insecta > Hymenoptera > Formicidae > Harpegnathos > Harpegnathos saltator. The sequence goes on along the minus strand of NW_020230531.1, from coordinate 2,536,673 downwards.
GTCGGTCGTTCCGGCTCGCCGTCACGTCCCTGCTTTCTCCGTACGTATGCTAAAGGCACGCGGGCGTATGCTTTTCCGTTTCTTCGACCTGTCGCGGAAAGACGGTCGCCCGTTTGCTCGTGGAAAATGACATAATTATCGCTATAACTCGGCGCAGTTCGCGCGGCTTAATTCCCCTCATATTCCTATCGCGTGTATGACCGGATTTATCTCAAGGGATCTCAAGTTGGCGGGATTCGCCATTTTCCTCGGGTTTCCTTCCTCTCACGAATGTAAATCGTCCTCGTGTCTCTGACAGAAAGTGGTTTTCTTTTTTCGGACGAGAAAGAGACGATTCGGAGAACGATGTTCCTGTGCTTAATGCTGTGTTAAATTCTTTCTTACGTTGAAGGATCTCGCGCAGAATTTCGTTGCGATGAAATTTTACAGAATATCGCTCACGTGCCTCCTCTCATGATATTTTATAAATACTTACCACGTATGTGTGTGTATGCCCTTTATATATGAATCGATAAGGTTAACGAACTTCCGCCCTTTCCTTTTCACATTCGCGCGCGCGGTGTAAGGCTATAAAAAACTCAATGGTTACTTCGGCATCCAAACATGAATGGAAAGGAATTGTGCCGGTGATTATCGGTAATCGAAAATTGATATTCAGAAAATATCGGACGTATAAAACGGTAAAATGCCTCTATCAGCCTCTTTTAGCTTTCCAATACGAGCGAATAAATATGGTCTTTAATTGAATCTTCAGCCATCGTATTATTATTATGTTATAAGTCACGCAGTTTCAAGATGCATTTTTGTGTTTTCTAAGATTAGGAAAAAGACTAACTCCAACCGTGAATATATATAGGACAGTTTATAAAAAGTTCTACAAATAACTCTCTACAAGTGTATTGTTAGAATTAGCGGTCAAATTCTGTCTTAATATTTTTCAGTCTTTCTCTTTATGTAATACCTTACCTTTATATATAAGATGTACAAGATGAAAAATGAAATTTCGCGTGAAACTACATTTCGGGTTGCTACGGAAGCACTCCTCTCTTTTGTAAATGGAGCAACAGAAATTGTTACGCTTATGATAAAAATACATAAACTCGAGCGATGGTTTATCATCACTCTTTATGCATTATCATCCTCTCGCATCACCCTTCGGCGTCGCTCTTCCCTTCGTTATTACCCTCCCATGTCACTCTACCATATTGCAGCATATACATAGGCGCATGTACATACCGATGCCTCCGACCACGCGCGTTTTCCTTCGCTTCGAGGGCAAAAGTCTTTGAGCACTTGCGCAGCCTTTGGTTTTTGCGACCACTCTTCGGGATGTTGATAGATGTGCATTGATATGGATCGGCCGCCACGCTATAAAGCAACCGCGATCGGGACAAAGAGGTATACGCGATACATGCATTGCGGCGCAGCACAGAATAAGACAAAGGTTCGGCTGTGTGCTGTGTGTACGTACATAAAATACATTTTATCCGCTTTCATCATACCCCGCCACTCTTTTGGGATTCATACCTGCATTCCCCATCGGATTTCCCCGATATTCCCTTCCGCATTCGTAACGGCAAGAAACTCAAATTTCCGTTTACCTTCTCTTGCCACGTTTCGGATCCTTTGCATTTGAGAAATCCCTTTCGTGCTCCACGTGCGTGCCTTTCATATCTGACACATGCCACGGGGAGGCACGTATTTTCAACGCGCATCTACCTGATGTTGGATTATTACGAAAGTTCAGCATGAAGTTTCCAATAAGAAGCCACAAATTTAAAAGCTACGAGAAAATCCGAGAACGTAATATTGCAGAAGCTCAAATAAATTTGAGAAGGTCTGAAAGGGCGAGGAAACCCGAAATTACGGTACTTAGAAAAAGTTCATGAACTCGAGATTCTGAAAATGTAATCATTAACGCGAAGGTTAAAAAGATCTCCGCGATTTCAGGAAATGAATGAGGATCTCACTACCGAAGTTTGCTACCTGTTCCACCTCGAACTTATTGGAGAGCATCGAACCACGAATGACGTGGGTGCTGAGAAACGAACGGAAGTAATCATGCTAAAATAAAAGCAATCTGTCTGAATATATCATTAGGTGGAAAGAGCAATGTCGTAATTATAGATTAGCGAAGTCACGTAATAGTCGAGAACATGCTCACTTCTGTTTACGCGCAGAAATATATATTTCATAACTTCTCTCTTTGTCCTGTCTGTTGGCGCTGAGAGGAACGACGAAGTTTTGTGGCGCTATATACTCTCGAGCTCCTGATGAGAAATTTACGATACTCACCTCCTAGCATGAGTCGAGATATTTATGCAGCATTTTCGGCTGTGATATAACAACGTTGAAAATTTCAACGGGATGAAAGCGCGCGGAACGGAGAATGCTAAAGTTTTGCATAAATTTTATAAACGATGAAATGGACATTTCACGAAGTGAAATTTTCACCCATCGTGTCTATTTTCATGATCAAAACAGCTTCGTCCATTATTATATGTCTCTGATTATAATTAGAAAATCACATAATCTAACTGGCATATTGATACGTAATTACACTAGTCTAGTAATTAAGATACTTTATCGTTTCTACGCAATTAACTCACGCGGTACAAAGGACGGCGTGTGTATTTGTGCATCCGTATACGTGCGATAACATTTTTCTTATTTTATTTACCTTATTTCAAGTAAGATAATTGAGCGCACATGATTTAGACCTATGTCGGTGTCACGTAGATAATTACTCTTACAACTTTTCATTATACCCAATTTTTATTAGACCAGATTCGTTTCTGCTTACAACTTATTTTTAAGACAAGATAACATTAGGAAAACAAGAAGACACTAATTCGTTCATTACTATGGAGCTTGAAGAAGGTTTAACCTATTGTCTGTAGATTAATGATCACACTCGGTCGAGAACATTGAGGTCTAAAACGCTCAATGAGGAACAAGAAACGGAATGAAAGGCACATACAGTGTTTTACAGATTAAATGGTTTTTTTCCAAAATATTGTAGAGTCATTTTCTGTGATTAGATATGAGAAATATAAATTTTCGTGTTATTTAACGAGAAATGCAAAATTACGGAAAATTTATACAATGCATAACGAAGTAATTTATACTATAATATGTTTACTGAAATAAAAAGAGCATAATGCATGGATCATTTTATAATAATTTATGTTGTATAAAGTGTACCATGTTGGTTATATTGAATGGGCGATAATTAATTAGATGGTAATGGATAATAATTATTTAGCTATATTCGGTGTAACGTTACACGTTAATTCAGTAATAATATATAATCGTGGTACATGTCAATTTATATAATGATGTATGTATCAATTTATGTACATTTATTTATATACAATGATGTAGAGAGTTGCATAATGAGTAATATCTTTCTGCGTTAAAATTATTCGATTCAATTTTCCATGTATGATTTTGCATACTGCTGCATGAGTTTCACAGCGAAGCAAAATTTCGTTTCGCGAACAAAATTTTCGCCTTTGATCAAACGAGCTGCCGTTGGGAACTGCTTTTATATACCTATATATACCAAGTATAGTACCTATTTCTATAAGTACATGGTTAAATTATATATGCAAGTTAAATTATATATGCAAGTTTAATACAATGTGAAATGAGCACATTTAATAAAGAGAGATCGTTATTTTTAGCCAAAATTATTATTATTTTCTTTTCGGCCGAAACTTAATTATCACTCTTCTCACAATTGCCAAGATTTTAACGTTAAAAAATGAGTGTGATACAAGTCAAAATTAAAAAAAAAAAATCAAATTATTTAAATATTAAATGTTTTGTCTTATCTCCCTAAAACGCAATATTCTGAAATATTATTACTTTTTCATATTAAACTGCTATTAATACACTCGACGTTTCTCGTTAAAAAAACTTAATTATTACAATAGCCAATGGACGTGAAACTTGATAATACATAGAAATAAAATATAAAACTGCACATAACTTTGCAAACTTGAAGTCATATAAAGCGGTAAAAATAAAAATCACGAGTTGAAGTATTTTTAGATTCATGCAATAATACTACTGTGATCAAAAAATAAGGTGAAATCAATTTTATCGCCTTCAAAGTATTCCCCGTCCGACACAATGCACTTATGCCAACGTTTTTGAAACAGTCGGAGAAGTCTTTTTCCGGGATGGCCTTCAATATCTTCGATTCGGCTTTTATCTCTTCAATCGAGTCGAAACGGTGTCCCCAGAGCGGTCTTTTGAGTTTGTTGAACAGCCAGAAGTCGCACGGTGCTAAATCAGGCGAATACGGTGGTTCGATATGGAACGATATGGGTCGAATTTTTGGCGAAATGTTCTCAAAGAACCAATGCAGTGTGGGACGGTGCATTATCGTGGTGCAAAAACCAAGAATTGTCTACCCATAATTCTGGCCTTTTGAGGCGAATAGCTTCACGCAAACGACACATAACACTCAAATAATATTCCTTGTTAACAGTTTGATTTCCTTAACGTGGCTTTCATCGGTAGATGTTGGTCGCCCGGGGCACTGTTCCTCTTGAACTCGTTCTCGGCCTTCTTTGAAGTCTTTGTACCACTTGTAAACATTTTTTTGCGACATAGCCTTATCACCAAAGGCCTTCTGCAACATCCTCAACGTTTCCGCGGCAGAATATTCATTCCGCAAGCAAAATTTAATGCAAATTCCTTGTTCAACAAAATCAGACATAATAAAAATCGAAAAACTCACTTTTGTATGTTTACAAAGACACGTATAGCTCTGCAGCAATTGAATATATTGACATGAAACTCTGCATGGATGTCAAAGACAGTGCTATCAACCCACAAAAAAATAATTTCACGATTTTATAGTACCCGCGAAGTTTAAATGAAAAATTCAACTTATTTTTTGATCACAGTAGTATATATGTTTAAAAGCTATAATTAATGTATCTGAATATTTCACATACATTCTAAAGCCAATCAAATGGTAGCTACACAAACATATTTTAAATTTAATTATTTGAGATATTTTATATTTATCTGGAAAGTTAAATATATGCCTTGCTTCCTAATTATGCGAAAGTGCTTCTAAAAATATTAAATCACGCAATGCTATTCTTGGCCATCGCATCATTCCTTTATCAGCCACGAATATCGGGAATAAATAAAAGAATTCCTATTGTTCTGTCTATTGTTCTGAAAATAGATGTATTATTTCGTGCCATACAAGTCAGGTTGCAAATTCCGATAGAACTATTCAAATTAAAAAAAAGAAGAAATGTTTTGTTCTCTAGAACTGATCGTTGGCAGAATAAAAGAATGCGACAAAATAAAAGGGGCAGTCCGCATTGCGTGCAATCCTTTGAAGATCAATCATCGTTATTCAATATCGACAAAAAAGAAAACTCAAAACTTGAACGTAAATAGCCATTGTTTCAGAATGACGTTAGGGTGATTTTCGTTCACTTTGTCACGATGTATACTGAAAACACTTCCAATCATAAAAATTGAGTAGAGATATTTTTAATAGCGACAAATCTATCTTCAAATCCGTCAGAGTGAACGCGAAGGAAACGAAGTTGAAACTAATTTAGACTTACGTTCATATTTCTTAAAATCACGCGTGCTGTAGACTCGTTGCCGACGTTTCGTCGTGCCAATTACGAGGCGCATGTTTCACGCGATTCCTGAAAGATCCAATTGCACCGTCGAGGAGGAAGAGAAGAAGGTCAATACGAAGCTCACTACGACCGGCCGTGTTAAACGCCACCGACACTGACATATCGATCGGAGATGAGTCGCGCGGGGATCGTCCGTGGTAGAAGGAAATCCGTCGAATCTTCTGAACGTCCGCCCGCTGATGTCGGCTGATGCCGAGGGATGGATCAGTTGAGACGTCGCGCGTTTTAGTGCTCGAGTATCGGACCTCGAGTATCGGAGCTCGACCCCGGGAGCGCGCGTCAGCCGACGAATCGCCTGCGAAACGAGAACGTAAGGCCGTTCTTTCGTTCCGCAGGCTCGCGCCACGTTCTCGCACTCGCTCTCGCCTTCGCGCCCGTGCTCTTCGTGTTCACGGCTTCAAGGGACACAAGAAATACGGGTGACTCCAGAATCCCCGAGCTTAGCATAATCGCGAAAATGGAGCGCGTGTTCGCGCGATATTTCTTTTCCTCTCCGCGTCGGCGAGCCGGTACGCGACTTCGCTACGACCTGCTGGACGCACGATGCGTCTCTATTCTGGAAATTCAGAATTATACGAAGACGACGACGAGGACGACATGTGGTGCGCGCTCGCTCGTGCGGTCAAACGCGTAGCGTAAGGAGGCACGACCGCTCCAGAAGGACCCTCTAATGTTTCGGCCAACGCGAACTACGTGAGCCGCATACCAACACGTAGTCTCCATTCTCGGGTGCGCTCACACCCGAGCCCGACCTTCCACCGACAGCTCGGAAAGCTTCGCCGTCGAGCGTCCCTCCTGATTTCCTCGTGATTGACATATTTCGTCAGCATGCTCATATCTTACGCGTCTTTATGATCAGGAAGATTATTATAATTGGCATTTATCGCGAGAGATCCTGTAGTATCCCAAGGCGCGTGAAAATACTGGAAAACTCGCTACTATTCGGTAATAACGATCGATTTTTATCGTGACGCACCATGCGTCGCGCGTGCAGTGCATATTAAAATTATTAAATGCAAGATCGCATGCAAACGCCGGTCCAATTCCCAACGCGCATATGCGGTTTTGATGCTTGTTCACCTTGTACATTTTAAATGTCAAAACGGGAGAATGTCCACGCGTCTGTTTCACTCGGTCGATAAAAACCTCGAGCGCGGTACTCAATAAAAAAAGCGTCGAGTAATAAATTAAAAGAAACAAAATACTCGTAGTCACTCGATTCTAACAATGCCTGTTGGATGTTCCATTGTCTCAAATTTACCAGAACGGGGACAGGAGAATGGTACCCGTCATTTTTAAAAATCTCGCGCAATTAGGCCGCTGACTCTATGTTTGCCAGCTTCTTTCTCGCCGGACTTTTTTAATCGACGTATTTTTTGCGTACGCGCACGTGTAATATCGCGCTAAATTACGTTAAACTGGCTTCGCCGCGCGTACGCCATTGGCGTAATTGCGCGAGAGTGATTGCGTAACAACGTACATATGCGCGCGCTCGTTCGCGACAAAAATCCATGCCTGTAATGTAATTAAACGCCGACCGCTCTCCCATAAGAAGCTTTAATTACGCTCATTTACTTTCCTTAATAGCGCGCCGCTGGCCGGGATATTCCCGGATTAAGCTCGCGGTCGAGCGTTAATAAATACATCATACTCGTGCGGAATGGCATGCAGCTTCTAGCGCGCGGCGTGCGCAGACCAACCACGTAGGGTCACAGACGTGAGTGAAGCCGGGGAAGCCTTTCATCGGCGCGATTAGTTAAGTCGACGTCCACCTAGATAAAGCGTTTCCACGGCAGGGCCGGGGCTTTCGAGGGTGCGACTCGAATTTCTGCCGGCGGGACGCGCGAACGGCTCGCATTTTGGTCGTCGATATTGGATCCGCGGGATGTTATTGTCGCGCCGACTATCACGTTACTTTCATCGCCGGCGATATTTCATCCTTACTCGTAAAATTCGATCGGAAATGCAAAAAATTGATACGAGCAGCTTAACGCGATTATTGACACGATGGATTTACACCGTGTGATTCATTGCCTCGGTGGTCGACGTGGGCGACGAGTCGGAGCGCGAACGCGGCGGTATTAAAGACGGCAATTAAAGTAATTAAACACGGCGGACGGAAGGTGGCGAATGATAATTCGCGCTCCGCCGAGAACGCGCAGGACGGATTAATCCGCCACTTCTCGGGCCGCGCTTTATGGCGCCGCTTTTTGCAATAATTCACGCCGAAGGAAACGGAAAGCGGCGTGTAGTGTGGAAGGGAAGAGCTAGATCGGTTGTTATCGTGTCCAGAGATTCGCTTTGCTGCCGAGCGAATGGCTCGCGTACGTGGAATAATGCATGAGACGGAAACAAACGATCGAAGTCTGAACACGCGTTGCGGAAGAGTACTTGCACAAGAGCGAGCAAGTAGTCCATCAAATGTCTCAGTATGCGGCTGATCGCGCGGCCTGGACGCGCGCTATATTACATTGTCACCTGTTCGCTTCCTATTTACAGCCGGCACGTCCGCATTTAATGTCCAAAAGTTCCGCTGATCAACGCAACGCGACGAGTCGATGGGACTGCGCGAAGAACAAAACAGAGTTTGCTCTCGCATCGCCAATGTACATATTTTTGTGATAACACGCGCTGAGATAACGCAACGAGACGACGCAACGAAGCTGCAAAATACTGTTACTGAGATGAACGTGGTCGATAACGGTCTGCGAGTATTTTCAACATTTACTCGCTGGACGCGACGAATATTTTCGCGGCGTTTTATTTCGGGCAAATGTTGCTGTTACAGCTCCTCGAATAGCTCCGCGGCTAGCTTTGATAAATATCCCGTCTTTTTCTCCAGGACTAACATCCCAGCGCGCGCGCGCGCTTGTCCCTGACAGTCGCGCCGAACGAGCGCGGCACATGGCGCGCGGACGAATTTCCTTCATCCGCGATGGTTATCTCTGTATTACACATTCAATTACCTCCAGCGTCGATCAAAAACTGGCCTCATCCAGCGCAATTGCGCGCAATCTGTAACTCAGACGAGAGCGCGCGCGTGAGAGGCCGCGCTCTCGTACGGGAAGAGCGTAGAGACGGCGAGAAGATACTTTCTCTCCTTTTACTAATTTATTCATTTCCCGAGAATTTCATTTCTCGCAGGAGTTCTCGCAAGGCTCCGCGTTTCCTCCTCGCCGACGGAAAAGGAAATCGCGGAGATCATTCCGTCCGTGCCGCGCATGCGCGCTTGTACTTACTTACACATCCTTCTTATAATTTGCATAAGCTCATAAGACATCAACGTAGCGCGCGCGCGCGTTGGTCTCCGTAGCCTCGGCTACGTTCGAGCGCGTTCCGCTTCTTCGGAATCTCCTGAAATCGGAACTCCCCCAAATCTTGAGATTTCCCTAAACGACCACGTAGCCGCTACTCCAGCGGCGCCGTGCTCACATGGTCACGTGTACACGCGCATATGCGCGCGTACGGAAAGCCATTTGCACGGAAAGCCGCGCGCGCGAGACGCGCGCGGAGTTACTTGAAGTAACTCGCGGTCTACGAGACCGCACTCGCAAGAGCACACTCCGCTTCGGCCGGTTGCGGAATGTAACGTGCGAAGTGTTCGGGCTTTCTGGTATGCGTCTTAGGAGTTTAAGCCGATGGAAACCTAGGTCGGCAGAAGTCCCTGCAACAGGAGAGTACCTGTCAGCTGCACCGCCAGGTGTATGACTGGACGTTTGAAACGCATTCGAATTCCCCGGCGCAGTTACCAAGACGCTGAGTGGAGAGACTCGGATCGCCCGACGCCCCGACGATCCCTTTGCCAATTTGTGTCCTCGAGAACGCGTGCTCGCGTGTCCTGGATCGCGTTGCCGGGGCTCAGGTTCACTTGGGCGCGTAAGCTATAGGATACAGCTGGTGTGAATGGACGCCGTGGCGTATACATCAGGATGTATCGATTACGTGCTGGCTCGGCCTCGCGTCTCGAAACTGATTTCGAAGCTGTCCGTCCGCGTGACGTCCGCCATAAATCTGGCGACATTTTTTTGCCTTCCTTTTTTACCTTTTTTTTCCCCTGTTTTCTGGCCTTTTCACGGCAACTCTCGGTCGGGACTGCTATCTCATTTATTATCGGCGACAACAATCGCGCGCCGTCCATCTGCATGCGCTTCGCTCTTCTCCCCTGTCTCTCATGATCAGTCCCGGTTTCGGTTTTTCTGCGAGCGTCAGTCTGTGTTTAGTTGGCGACTGAGCGATCGACGTGGCGTTCCCAGCGAAAAGTACACATTCCCGCCGCGATCGATTGGCGGCGAGCAAATTGATGCAAACACGTCGTGTTGGTTGGTACTTTGTAGTCGTTGAAATCCGTGGATGCGGAAAATAATTTTCTTTCCCGTGGTGAAATAACATAGCGTTATCACGTTATCGTTTTATCAGGGCGAACCGATTTTCGCGACGACGTCGAAATGTGTCTGTGAAAATGTCTACGCTCCTTTTTTCGAGATATTATTCGCAGTCGTACGCTCGAGTTACGCTGGAGTTACGCTTTTTCTAGTCATTATTATCTCTATGGAAAACGCTTCGATCTTCGTCAAAGTAACTATTCGCTCGTTTGTTAGCGCCTCTGACTACGTTTGTCCGATTTATTACCGGATCCCAAAGGTTGACCGAAAACGCAATTGAATTCGCTATTTCTGTTCGTGTGACCGATACACGGCAGCTCTACGAATAGGCAACGTGGTCGTTATTCTGTAAAGGTACGACATGTAAACAAAAGAACCAGATCGACGAATCAAATACGCACTCACTCACACACACACACACACACGCACACAGACATACGCGTGCACGCATATTCTAGGGGTCTAAATTCGATAGGGGGAGTTTTTTCGACAAAATACCTGAAAAAAGGTGAAGGGCATAAAAGTGATGAAAAAGCTAAAAGTTTATGATGGAGCGATGAGACAATCGGAGAGATAAATATGAATAGGTTAAGTATATCGCGTGCGGAAACCAAAATTGTAGAGGTTTGCGTTCTTTTGTCCGCGTGAGCGGCATCACTCCGCGTTACAGATTAAAAGTGAAACGACTCCGTGATCGTAACACGCGCGCCTTTGTTGCACGTGTCGGTAGGTCCCATTATTTCGTAACGAGTAGGTGGCGGCTGGATTCTAAACGATCTCTTCCAGGACGGATAGTCCCTCGACGAGGAATTATATTATCGTGCCTCCCGTACTTCCGCCGCCCGCGCTCGAAAGCTTATTTCGTAGATGGGATTTCGGACCGTCGTTCGTGATTCGAGAATGTTCTAATGCAATTTCGCCCACCGCGATTTCGAGCTGGCTCGTTTCGTGGCCCAACACCCTGCACGTTTTCGCTGCACGTTTCTTTGCCCGAAATATTAAATGACGTCTGTGTAAATTATGCTCGCTCAACGAATCGAATCTCCCATCAGCAAGTCTTTAAATGTCAGATACAATTTCGCATGTGCAAGATTTAAAGGAGAAAATTTTCGTCATCCTCTGTTCTGTTTAGAAGATTTCGCGGCTCATGCACTGTACGAAGCATTTCCACCGCTGCTGTGTAGAAGAGAGAGTTTAAGAGGACATAAAACATCACTCGTTTAACCGTATTATATATTTTTATCGTCGCAAAATGGATTGAACTGATTGCTAAAAATACAACACTAATTTTGCGCCACGTGATGCCATTTAACGTGTTATCACACGGACGGGGGGACGATTCTCATTTACCTATAATTTACTCTTCTGATCTCACGGACATTTCATTGAACAGATCAAAGAGTAATTGCGCTCCCAATTATTGCTAGCTGTAATTTTGATTGTGCATTTATTAATTATAACCTAACTGACTGCACATTTACGCTATCACGCTATTTGATCATCGTCACAATTACCGTCTCTCGATAAACATATGCACATTTAAAATATGATAAGTACTCTACTTTGGTTTCAGTACGTTCCACTTTGCAATTTAGATTACGAATCAATGATAAAAGCCGCAATTTTGCATAATCGCTTAAGCAAGTTAGCGCGTATCATTATGCATGGAACGTTCTACATTCGACGCGGCACGAAAGAGAGCCGCAATATGAAGTTCTAACGCTGTACACTAACGGTCCTCAAATTCGAGCGGGATTATCTCGTGCAGCTACATTGTACATAATATACCGGCGAGTCGAAGGCGCGCCACGTGCATCTCACTAATGGGCCATGCGGAAGTCCGCGCTGGGATCTTCCGGATTTGCCTTTCACCGCGCGCGAGCATCCATCGCGCAGCCGGATAGAAAGACAGACAGACGGACATAAGGACATACAACAGCAGACCACAGGAGAGCTGCTGAGTGAGCGGGTAGGCGGTCGGAGAAGGAGGACACAAGAACAAGAAGGGAAAAAGGACGAGAGGAGAAAATTGGGTTGCAACTTGCGTTCTTCGCGCGATAGCGCGCGCTCCGGAAGTCGCCGTGATGCAACCCCGGCTTCCGTATTCATCGGTGACGGCGTGATACACCAGGACGAGGCTGACCGTCCCCAGACCGAGCACGAGCATCTCCCTGCTGCCGTGAGTCGAAAGCAGGATCGCGGCTAAAAATGCCACGTAGGTAGTATCAGTCATGATCCGCCTTGAATAATGCATGCGACGAGCGGGAGGCGTTACTTACGGCCGAGTTCGACGCAACCCGCGGTCGTTTCCGCGGCAGTTCGGCAGTTACGGGGACGTAAGGTCGCGTAAGGTGCATAAAACGTGAGAGAGCGCGACAACTGACGTCGCCTCTCGTAGAAGAAGGGCGGCGAGCCACCCCGACCAAATTCGAGGATTCCGTTTCTCCGGTTGATCGGCGGGGTGCTGCGGACGTATCTCCCGTGATACGTTCGGAGGAATATGATCGGAGGATTTTCGGAGCCGCCTGAATCTTTCTCCCGGAAGACAAGTGCGGCCTCTGTCTGTACTGTGCTTTCAGAACCTTCTAAGACACTTCGAGGCGATCACACTTAAGGATCGTTTAAAATGCAGCCGTGCTAACGCCTAAGATGTACGAGCGTGTACGGCGATTATGTTTAAACGCGCTTATGAGGCAACGACAGAGAGTAGGATAAATGCGGGGATATAAACTTATACTCGCGAGATATTAGTGATCGGTCGGTTGGCGAGATACCATGAAAGGAGGTCTAATTTTTTTCCTTTCGCTTTACGGTAACCGATCAAACCGCACCGAATCGCTACAAATCGCATTACTCGTAGTGGAAAATTTACGATAACGGTAGATCCATTTTCTTGATTTCGATTAGATCGACCTCCTGCGCGTGTAATAGGCGTAGATTAATACCGAATTCTACTCGATCCTTAATAATTCCCAGGTACACCGGAGGATGATAGAAGTACCATAATAGGAAGATATTCACGTTATATAGCATATAAATTGCATTATTACTGCGTAGGGATGAAAAATTTGCTCCCACAGGTGGGATTAATTTCTTTCGATCTCTACTGCGCATTCGAACAGAGAAAAAAAGGGGAAAGAGAGTGGGAGAGGGTGATCGCGGCAAGCGGCGGTAATAATAATTCTTTTACGTAATAAAAACTTTTCTCTTTGATATACATAAAATTCACAAAAAAAAAAGCAAACAAAAAATTTCCACATACGTGCAAATTTGCATGTCGCTTTAGATCGGAACTCGATTCATATTTCGAGTTTTTTAATTAAGTGAGCATGTGTAATTTTATACTATCTATTTTGCAACATACGCATGAGAAACTTCCTCAAAAGCATTTCTCGTCGAATATTACGCCCTAAATGGGTTCTCTCTCTCTCTCTCTCTCTCTCTCTATATATATATATATATATGTTAGAAACGTACATGACGAAGATTCTGTGCACCTGCATGTAATGAGATGTAATGTGTGTAATGCATGGGATAACGATCCCGTATGCACAACGTAAAGGATTCCTTGATTTGCCAGACGCTGAAATGGCACAAATTCGTTTCTCCAAAACGGACACTTATGTTGACTTGAGGGAGATCTCGGAACACAGAGAGAACAGATTATCGAAGAGCGGTGGACTTTCTCGCATCGGTGGTGGAACAAGGATTTCCCGTTCGGTTCCGTAAATAGATACCTTGTTGGCGTGGCAATTTTTGTTGCTCCTGACTTTTCACTCTCTCTCTCTCTCTCTCTCTCTCTCTCTCTCTCTCTCTCTCTCTCTCTCTCTCTCTCTCTCTCTCTCTCTCTCTCTCCGACAGTGTCGATGAGATACGGTGCTTGGATAATTCGCGCAATGGCCTATCGATACAATTTAATTAAGCGAAACGGCGTTGTTTCGCCGAGGGGTTAATTTGAGTCCGCGTACACTAAGCTGTGCCCAACGATAGTTTGCTGTTTCGGCCGTCCGGCCAATTAAGCACGTGATCTGCATTTTCTTCGTGTCTACGGACGTTCGTGCATCCCATCACACAGCCTGCGCGGACGTCCCGAGAGTCCAATAATGAAATAAACATGGCCACTGTGCAACGGGTAATTTAATTCTACGCATGTTTGACCATCTATAGGCTCACGCCGACAGCTAATGCCTATAGAAATTTGTCAATAGAACACATAGGGCAAAGTAAAATGATGTCATCCAAACGGGGAGGCGGCACTGCGCAAACGCGTAAACTGAAACACCTCTGTTGCCGCGTGATTAGAATAACTCGATGCTTATGCGTAACGATTATTCGCGTACGCCTGTTCGCCCGCGTTTAAATTATTGATCCCGTTCGCGTTCGCATAAAGTGTATTAGCTTCTATTATACCGACGCCGTTCGCTATCTGCAAACATCACTTCAGCTTTAAGTGAGCTCGTGCAGAGACTCGAATATTCTAGCCAGTATTTGGCCAGGACTAGCAGACCAAATACTGAAGTGAGTTTTGTAAACTTTCTATTCTTTTCTTTCTTTTTCCTCTCTGTGCAATAATAAAAATACTGTATCCCACAAGTCAATAGTTATCAGAATTTGTGTATACGTGCTACACGCGTCTCTACGTTTGTCTACGTGAACGGTAGATTTAATGTAGAAAATATTTTCTGACGCTGTAACTTTTCAATAACAGATTGCAAAAATTTTTAAATACGCGATGATTAAAATACATAGATAATCATAAATACAGATCGTACGGAATCACGTTAAACGTAAAAACGTTATATTCAAGTGCCAGATATGTTAAATTATTCAGTGAATTTTTTGTAAACCTGCCTTTGTCAACTTTGGATTTGACAGAGGCATGATTTTTCATTCGCTCGCGAAATTTCACAACAGACTCGCTTTTACGGGAGAAAAGCACCTGTCTCTGAACGAAACGTCGCGTCTAGCCATATTGTATAACTAGATGTGAGCTATAGGCGACGCTCGCATCTAGTATTATATAAAGAGTGTCAAGTAGCCTTTAAATGCTCTCACCTAGGCAGCTGACAAACGACACCGATATCATTAGCCTTTCGTAATTCCCGCGACCTTAATGCAACTTGATAACTTTTGTCATATCGTATAAGATATAAAATCGATGTGGAAGTTACGGGCCGCCTGTCGATGCCGCGGACGATAGTAACTAGCAATTTTACGACGTGACGCTGCGTTTCGGCTAAAAGTTTGCCTCCACTGCGAAATGACAAATACACGATGCGAATATACACACGTACGCATACTTGGAGAAATAAGAATTCCTCGACGCACACGACTGTTTGGAGAAAGCGTCGGACGGAGCATTTCTCGTTCATCGTGCGCAGCAGCAGCTGGAAAAGAGAAAGGCTAGGATGATTCTTTATTCGCACAACAACCGCGCGATCTTTTGTCTTTCTGATAGCAGACGAAGTTGCTCAATACCAAGTAACGGCACCGCGAACGACGAGGCTCGGGGATACACGGTATTCATATGCAACGATCCACGTGCACCCATTTAACGTAACGTAACGTAACGTAACGTAATGTAACGTAATGTAGGCGCATAGACCATTGGTGACGCTGATCAATGCAATCACGGCGGCGCTGGCTGTGTTTGCGAAACGCACCGCATCTAACCGCCTTTGCTTATCTGTATATAATTATCCAGGCTACTGCCTCTTGCTCTTACCTGTAACCGCGGATCTATTTACGTGTACGTGAGATGTCACGATTGGGAGGAACGTGAGATCCGCGACGATCCCCGGTTCTCATGACACCGCGGAAACTCTCGATTAACGATATGTCCATTCGACGTATCGAAGGAACTGCTAATTCACGGCTCGGATTGCGCACGTCTCGCAAGATCGATCTGAAAGTCACGGCGACGCGAATTGAAGTAATACCCTGTCATTATATCGCGGCCCGTATTAATTAGCCGTGTTCATCGATTTCCACGAGAGATATTAAGATTGATCGGGAAATCTCGCAGTGATCATAAATTTTAGCCTGTCAATGTTGTGATTCCCGGTATTTGACTATCAGTAACAACCAAATATTGAAATGTTGCGGTTACTATACTGCAATTATTTACGATAAAATCTACGCACGTAGAAAGTAACAACTCGTGCGCCTTTCCGAGGCGCGTTGTGAGGCGGATGTTAGTTGTTTAAATAAATTAAGATTAAAGGAAAGGCAACGACAAATTACGTTACTCTCGTGTTCCCGGTCGTGACATACGCGGAGAACGTTTCGGTGGAATGCGCCAAAGATAGATCCCAAAATATCCCAAGAGGCACAAAAAGCAACACGCAAGAGAAATAGAGCGACGAAGTATATTATTGTCACAGCAGCGCAACCTTCGAAATGGTTTCTTCTTGTCCATATATACTTTTCAGTTCGCCCGTTTATCTCCCGTGTGAAACAGATCGCATCTATATATCAATTTCTTCTTTCAGCAGTAACTTCGTGTTCCACTCGCCACGATAAATAATCAGAGACGCAACCAAATAAGATCGCGCGTACACGAATAAATTATACGCCGAGTACATCGATAGCATTCGTACGAAAGTTAAACTTGCAGCGGAAATTCCGCGGTGAACGGTGAGGCACGAAGGAACTCGGTCGGTGTGTCGAGAGACGAGGAGACTATATTAGGGGAGTACCGCAGCGAGAGCGAACAATTAATTCCAGTCGCAACAGAAACGGCCACCGCAGGAACAATTAATCCCACTCTTAGGTAGCACGAACCGCAGGGCTCGTTTGTGCGGAAAGAGACATCCGAGGTATCAATAGAGCCATTAGAGAGCCGGCCAGCCGGAGGAAAAAGGGTGTCATGCCTCTTTCGGCGGACAGAAACAATTTCAGCCATTTATCTACGGTGGCTGCCGCTCCACGTGCAATTCGCGATTCCTTTGCCCTCATCGCCCCGCCACCGCTCTCTCCTGCCTCGCGGTTTGTTCTTCTTTATTTTTACATTTACCGGATCTGGCCCGGTACCAACTGGTAGCGCGTATCCGCCGCGTAACCGCGCTTAGGAACACGACGATTATCGGCCGGACATGAATTATGGCTGCGCGGTTGTGGGCACAAAGTAAATTCGTCCGTGTGTTCCCGCGGACGACGACGACGACGACAATGACGAAGATGAAGACGAAGACGTAGACGATGATAGGTCGGCGGAAATACATAATTCGGAGTCGACTGCAGTCTTACCAGCGACACAATGGCTGCAGGAGTTTCTTACGATCTTCCTTACGGTGCAAACGCAAACACACTGCCTCGAGTGACGTCGGCTTGTCGATAAGTTAGCTCGTACCATGGAACATGTTTTTTCTTCTTCGTGTTTTTGGCAATTCCGGAATATTGACATATTGACGGTAAAATGTTCGACGGTGCTTAACGCGAGACTCTCTCTCTCTCTCTGGCGCGCGTAAATCTGCACCGGAGCAGGCATCGCTGTTTCACGCTGAAGGCGCGTAATTAAAATGTAACGAAGCTCCCTTCTGAGTTGCATACAGCGGCCGATATATTGGCGCTGTACGAGGTATCGTTGCAATTAATACATTGTAATACAAAGAGTTGCTACACGATGAACGGTGCGCGTAACGCGCGGCAGTGTGCAGCAAAGTGGTAGTGCATAATTTTTTCTATCTGCTTCAACGTTGTTTTCGTACTTTGCGAATGCCACAAGGAAATATACAGGCGAGTGTAAAGTTTCATTGTATTATTTGAGGCGCAATGAGTCCTCCTCCCCTTCCCCCATTATGATACATGTAATTGATAATGATGCTGTAATTTCGTAACAAACATGTGTCGATTTAATTAAATATCCACTTGTTAATAACGGTGTGTTACCAAGGTAACGCACCGTTATTAACAAGTTTCCTCCTATTTGCCGCAACTTGCCGCGCAAAACGTACTTTAAATTTTACGCGTTTCCTCTTTCGATTTACCATTCAATGAGCTTTTATTCGTTTACCAAGTATGTAGAGCAAAATACCGATAAAATGAGAGAAATAGCGCGCGTATTGTAAGATCAATCGCGTATCGATCGATCGACACGAAGTTTAACGGCACGGAGGTTCGATACTTTGTTAATCGGACATTAATCACCGCAAGACTTTGAAAGGGCCGTCATTAGGCCGTATTATTGGGCGGCTTTACCGTAAAAAGGGGCCGAGCGCTTTTTACGTCAAAACTGTATAATAGACTTCTAAGAATTCCTTTACCGAGGAGAAGTGTAATGGTATATTCTGCAAAGTTAGAAAGTTGCTACTCGACTTTTCCGTGAAGTTCTCCGCAATTGTTGCCTTGAATGGGCCTTATTAAATTACGTTGTTTAATCTTTCTCTCTTTAATCCACGACATATAAATCGCTTCTAATTTATCTAATTTACAGTAGTAAATTGCAAGTTCAGTTGCAAACCGGTGCGCGTCCCAACCATCGTGCTTCCAGCTCCAGCGTTAGGTCGAAGTTACGAGCAAGCACCAAAAGATTCCGATAAATCGGCCGGTTTGGAAGTAACTACCCGATTAATTGGGCGCAGTCGATTCCGGTGTAAATTCGGCGCCAACCGTTTAACGGAATCGCGTGACCTACACTTGTCTCGTGGTTTTATCGCGCGGGATATATGGATCGTCGGGGTCATGAGCCGCGAGATCGTTGCTCGTCGAGCAACGTCGATAAAGCGGAATTGTCGGCTCGCGCGGGATGGAAAGGGCGGCTCAATCGTTTCCACCACGCTTGGGAAAAAAAACGCCCCATTACACCGTTGATGCGGCGGTGGCGGCGGCGGAGGACCCGTGCTCCTCGATCTTTTACGGGCCGCCAACTCTCCCTTACAACTATAGCCTATACGACTTACTGCTAGTTTTGTGGCCACTGATGTAGTTGCCGTGACTCCCGTGATTCAACGACCAGAGCACGAGGTGGCCGGCGATTTTCGAGCTTATTTACCGATTTTTACTCACTCGCTCGCCACTACCACGCAACGATCAAACGCTCTTGTAGCTGTGGAACTTTCTCAATTTGTTCTCACGTTTGAGTCTTTGGGCGAAGAGTAACTCAGTAATGCTATAATTCGATGAATTATACGTAAAAGTTAGAATTATCTCGACGTAACGCAATATCGTGGGTTAAGTTCCCCGAAGCTATTCCTCTCTTTATAGGCATCCTAAGAAATTTTCCTAATGAAGTACTTGCAATTTGAGATACGACGAGAAAATCTCGATCCCCTGATCGCAATCTCCTTGCTACGCTAGTGCTTGTAGCTTACGGCTCAATAAGCGACAAGCATTTAGCGCTCTTTAACGGCGCTCACGGAGGATGATGTCACCCCTGAAAAAGGCCTATGAAGCAAGTCAACTGTGGGAAATGGATTTCTGATAACGACGTTGATGGATGGGATTTGTAGTTGATGGCGTGTATTACACGATGGTTCCAGTTACATGATGGACACGGGATGAGGGGGGTGGGGAGTCAAGTATATATGTTACCCGCCTAAAGCGATCTGGGAGATTATTCCATTTAGGCGTATCCGACTACAAGAATTCAATCATTCAATTTCTACATATGTATGTTGTAATCCAACGTAAACCAGCGCTACAAGCGCAGTTGCTCTCGATTAGATTACCCCAAGGAAAGCTCTGTCGCTGGACGTACTGTCGAGTAGACGTACTCTCTCGTCCTGTTTTGTAACATATAATGTGATGATCGAAGCAACATGTAACGTTAATAACAATATTCACTTTAATGAGATTATTTCTTGATCAGCTTGCCGCAGCACATAAACAAATTTTGTTTTCCTCTGATAATTTAGAAACACGTATCGCTGCATGATGAAGGAAAAAGATTTAGTTAAGCAGCTACCATCCGCTCCATTGCTCTAAAATTTTATTTCATTTTTTAGAGACAAAACAACGTGGTGTGATCGTAAAATGGGTAGATGTTACGTCAAGATTTAATTTCTCGCATACGCTTCTCTCTCTCTCTCTCTCTCTCTCCCTCTCTCTCTCCCCCCCTCTCCCTCTCTCTCTCCCTCTCCCTCCCGAAATAAAAACAGAATATCATGCCGTCAAATGTTTCGCACGTTCTTCGTCGATTTCCATTGATCAAAAGTACGTCCGATTCAATTCAGCGGAGGTTTCGACTTCACTGTGACAGATTTTGATTAGCTCGGTGCCCGGGCGACCAATCCCTGTAACACACCCGTAGCCGGGCGCAATTGGAAAAATAACATTCGCCCGCTGCAACATCCTGTCGGCCGCGACAGCTTTCGTTTCATTTAACGAAGTTCAGCCGGGACGTGACGCGCTGCACCGCGTCGTGTCACGCGGCTTGCACTTCCTGGTCGTCGCGCGTCCTGAATTCACAAATCCCTTCGACGATCTCTTATTTCATCGGCGAACAGACACAGGGGTGACCAGGGGGGGAGGGGGGGGGGAGGAGTAGGGAATGAGGAAGGCAGAGAAACAGGCGGCAGAGACCGAAGAGGAGAGGGGGAGAGACGCCCTTTGGATTTAGAATCTGCGAGATTTAATCAGTTGGACGGATTCGTGTTGGCTGTCTCTCAGCGCGATCCGAGACGGAGATGTATAAGGAGTCGGGAATTGGTTTACACTGGTATGGCGCGTACGAAGGCTGAATGAACGTCTCTGACAGGAAAAAGATCGAAGCATGAGGGTGTAAAGGAGAGGGAGACAGAGAGAGAGAGAGAGAGAGCGTTCGCTGCCGTCTCCTTAAAATTCGTCGAGCACGAAGGAGGAACGCGAATCCGCCCTCCCTCTCTTCTTCTTTATCTGTTCCTTAGCTTCGCGAGGCGCGGCCAGGCGCGGTGGCGGAAGGAATTGAATTGATGCTGGAAAATCGTATTCGGGACGGTAGGGCGTGGGAGTGGGAGCAGCAGGCGAGATGCACTTCCGATTACATTCAATTACTTAACGTCCGGCGTGCTCTCCCAGGGCGCATTTCGTTTTCGTGTATAACAGACGCGTATCGCTCGCATTAGCGGCTTAATCTTTGCTGCTTCGTCCCTATGTGGTATATGCGTTGTATGGAACGAAACGATCGTGCTGCATATTGAGCTGCTGATGATCGAAGGAAACTATAAAACCACATGATAAAAAATACAAGCATCCAGCGTGTTAATTATCACTCATGATAATCACCTACGTCGCCTCGTGCGTAAAACGTAGATTAAACGTGGCGCTTTCGTTCGGATTTTTCGAGCTTTCGATTAGAAACGTCGAAACTACTTCGCCGAGGTTCCCTTGCCAAATAGGAACTTCTCGCAGAAGGATTTTTCCGTTATATTCCTGAGCATTCGCGTTCGCTGATTTATGGCGCAATTTGAAGTGGCTGATGCGCGTGAGTAATGGAGAGATTTATGAAAAGGTACGCTACTAATGTGCGCATCCATGTGATTCGGAACAATCACTCAGCGTTCAATGCGCTTTACGCGCCGAACGGAGCGCGCCCTTGGACGATTGCGTGGAATCCTGCGTTGAAGTGCGATTAGAATCGAATCAATTGTACCGAGAGCTCGACGAGACGTCTATAAGCTCTCGTCGACGGCTGGATTTCGCGTTTCACACTAGCTTCGAATTTCTCCGAAAGACAACGAACTCTCGAGGCGAGAGCGCATTCCTTTGTATCACGCCAAAGTAAGTTACTCTGAAGAAAAAGAGAGGGCTCTAAGAGTAAAAGAGAGCACTATCTCGCAATGTGATAAAAGGAGCCCATGTCAGCTTGACCACATTTTCCTTTACGTGGATGCTTTGACCGAGAAACCATCTTTGCCACCTAATATCTGGTCTCTTTTGTAACTAATCAACGATCCAATCCATATAATTAGTTGTTCGTATCTCTAGATAAACGACAAAAAATATAGCTGTTTAGTGGTGTCGTCCAATTACAATTTAGCTCGTTAGCTATATATCGTACAAGTCGGATACCACCACTTCTAAATATCAACGTCAAG
The DNA here is from genome assembly GCF_003227715.2 of Harpegnathos saltator. Taxonomy (NCBI): domain Eukaryota; kingdom Metazoa; phylum Arthropoda; class Insecta; order Hymenoptera; family Formicidae; genus Harpegnathos; species Harpegnathos saltator. Next base: position 2,514,593 of record NW_020230531.1, on the reverse strand, counting down.
CTTTGGCGAATGCTTCTTATTCTCGCTCGTTTAACACATTAGATAAAAAGCAAAAAGAAAGAAAGAAACTTTTAACCAACTAATTTTATGGATTAAAACCAAATAATGTCAGCACACTCCTCCATTTTTTTAAACATCTACTCGAATTGAATTCCTCAAATTATCTATCCGATTTAATTAAATTTAATTTTTGAATTTTATCTGCTCAAAATAAAAGCATTTTTTATCTGTCCTCTTTGATCAAAGAGTCTTGTTATATGCTATTATTTTACTGATTAGTGCCCCTTAATTGAGAAGCTGGTGGCAAATTTGCAATCGCGCAATTAATCCTCTCATGACCTATTCTATTCTCATAAACTATTCCTAGCGCAATATCTAATTTCTATTAGAATGATCGTAATTAAAAAGTATAAACGCTTCTCTCATCTTATGCAGATCTGTGCAGGAAGAAATCGAAAGTACGAATTCTTTGAATTCGAGAGATCGCGCCTGCGGGAAATAAAGCGTCGTTTCATATTCAGTCTGGAGGGCATAGAGTCCTTGGGACTTCATAAGCAATCAGAGCATTCCTTTTCGCGATATCTTCCAATATCCTGCAGGATTCTCTTTATAAGTTTTGGTGATGCAAATAAAATTTGCACATAAAGAAGCGCATCTTTAATGTCTATGATACCAATTTATCTCACTTTTCTTGCATTCTATATATATTCTATCTCTTGCATTTTATATATATATATACACACACACACACACATAAATAAAAAAATCTCTACGGATTTATACGAAGAAAACTGGTGAAAATGGGCAATTATAATATGAAACAATAATCTCTTAATTTATATGAAGCAGAAGAAAGTGCGGAAATTATTAAATTATTAAACAGATTCAAATTATAAAAAATTGGCTGCAAATGTGCTTAATCCAAATTCTTGTTATGTTATTTTTCAGAAAAATTAATCAATTAATCAAATCAAATAATGCATTGAATTTACGTCCGATTCAATTCTCTACCGACAGCATATATCCAAATACGAAAATGCGCAAACTAACGAAATTGCTTAAAGCAAGGTGCTAGCTGTAATGAGCTTGTAGGGTCAAGTGAATAGCTTCGGGCAGTTTGCGTTCTGTTTGTCAAGGCTCAAGCGAAGCGTTCACCGATCTACCGAACGCATCGGCAGTATTCACGGTACGTTAAGCTAATTGCAGAAACCGTGCGACTCCGTGGAGAGTCGAGAGAGGCCTAATTAAAGTGGCGTTACATTTCAAGCCACGATTTACACCTCGCTTTAACGCCGCGTTTCGCGGCAAGCTATCCCACTGACAAATGTGTTTCGCCTCAGAATGTCTCCCGTCAGAATGAAAGACTTCTCTGAGCTGCGGTTTTTATCGAATGAGTCGTGTGGAACTTCGAATATGTTGCGATAATTTCACAATCAGACGTCAACTCAAACTAAATCAGAAACTTGTGATGAAGATTCAAGTGATGTTAGGAACAACAGATGAAAACAAGAACAATTTGACATATGAAGATGTAAATTTAGATACGCGCAATATATTACACATTGTCTCCTTCATTACAAACAAACTTAAGTGGAAGATAATTTATTGTTTCTTCATATAAACATAAAAATACTTTTTAAACAAAAATTTCTTCGTACGACGTAACACTGATGGTCGCGCTCGAATCGGTTCCCTGACAAGCAGTTTCATGTATCGAAAATCGATTGATAATCGTGTGCTGCCTTACGAATACTAATTGTCGCACTCATGCGAAATTATTTATTCAAACCGAGTGCGTATTTACATGATGCATAATTGCATGAGTGTAGGATTAATTGTGTTGCATATTCAGATTATACTGTCATTTCTTCATCGCGACAGGCGCGTCGCGATTGGTAAACTGGTGCAATTCGAATAACGTACACAGATAAGAAAAGAGAGCGACCTCTTGGATATTTTCCTGAAAAACAAACACGGTAAACATTCCCGTCACATTTGCGGTGGAGATGTGTTTTGCGTTCGTTTGTGTTTGTGTATCGCGAAATAAACCAGGCATATAGGCACCGAGTCGTAGACACTGGTTTACAGATGCATATGAAGATACGCGAGTCTATAAATCCCGAAATAGGGCGGCTTTAAAATTTTACTCAGCGCTATGACGGTCAACACCGGGTACGAACTATGGTAATTCCAAACTTCACTGTGGGTTAAAATTATCGCAGGTGACCGCAAAGGTTCGACCGTGGCCGTTCTTGCTGTCTCGTAATTATTGTTGTCGGCGGCGCTGATGTATTGCGGTGGCTGACGCGGCCACTGGCTCTGGTTTCGTTGCGGCTCTTGTCGTACCCGCGAACATATGCCCGTACAGGCGCAGCTTCCCCCCTTTTTCCTCTTTTCCGAAGTTGTTCGTTGTATAAAAAAAATCGCACTCTTGTTTTTCATTCCTCACGGCGTGTGCGCCGTTTGAAGCGCGTTCGCGGCGGACACGAATACTATGAATCCATTACTCTTCTCGTTAAGTGTTCTTACTTGGCATTCGTGGTGAAGACAATGCGTTCTCTCTGGGCTGTTGTATTCCTAAAGCTCTGCTTCTTACAACCGCCGGTGCGCAATGGAGTAATCTAAGATGCTCGTTAGCTCCCAAGAGGACAACACGCGGGGAAAGAAACATTCGACTGCGCAATTTAGAGGATTTATATACATTTGTTCGAATAAATAATATTATGCAAACGTGATTGGTTTAATATGGAAATTGTGGACGTGAATTTTCGCATTTCTAACAGAGTCCTCTCAGGGGTTTTGCCTTTTACAACTTATTGCGCAATCGATCAAACAGTTCGGTTCAATTTTTAAATCAATTTTCGCTTTCGGTGCTTTTAATACGTACAAGTTGTTAATCAGTTGAGAGTTAATCAGAATCTCGCTATGATTGTCTATGGTAGAATCATCGACGTTTTTGCAGCAGGATATTATAATTTATTGTTTACATTAAGTATATGAAGTACAAGCTGAAAATCGACTCAATTCGACTTTCTCGCTAGTCTATTTGCGCGTCTTGTTACTTCGCACACGTGCATTTTGACTTGTGAGAGTAACAACGTTGCGTTTTATTTTCTTCCTTTTCGCAGTGCCTACTTACGAATTTATAAACTTGTTACGCTATAAATTCGCGGAAAACTCGCGAATCCACGATAAGCCCATTACCAAAGAGCGTTACTGCGGAGCTACAAGTTTCGGCGAGACGCGTAATGCGTACTCACGGAGTGCCACGTCAAGAAAATATGAGGTTTATCCTCACACATTTCACTTAGGCGGCTACTAATTGATCAAATTACGCGCGCCGTAAATCCCTCAAAACTATGCGGATAGTCCGTGGCGTCGTGGAAACTTGGCTTCGCATGCTGTGCAACTGCAACTTCGACGCCGGAAACTTACTTGCTCGTAATACGCGCTCGTAGGAGGTCCAACTCCGCAATCGGAGAATCGAATATTCCGCGGTCGAGATATTTACGCGAGTCCCGGGATCTTGAGACACGTCGAGAACGGAACGACATGATTGTGAACCCGCGTAATCCTCACGCTCGTCGAACTGAAGAGTTTTCTTCAGTTCGAAGGAACTTGGACAGATGCTCGTGCTGCCGGGAAAAATTTAACCACGTGCGTTATGTAAACTCAATTTATGCAAAATTGATAGAAGATTGACATACAATTGACTGTACAAATCACTATGTGATGACATGTGATAGAGATACAATGCACAAATTTTCTATAACAAAACAATATTATAACAAACGCGACTGTACATTATTCGCCGAGCGCGACATCTATGTACTTACGTAGCTGTTACTTTGTAGCTGTAGCCGGCGCAATTGCGGCGTTGTATCAACGGCTAAGCATATGAGATATCCCGGTCCTGCGCGTGAAATATCACCCATTATGTCGTAGCGACGTCCCAACAAAATAAAGTCCGAGCAAGAGTTTCCGCGACTTACTCCGCCGCATTATACATTACGGGCGCGAACAGTGAGTAAGAACATTACAACTTCTAATGACTCCGGTATTTATCTCACGAGGCAACGATTGTCATCATTAGTCGTATGCACGTCAGCTAGTTGTCTTAATCTTAAAACATTGTGACAAATTTTCGGAGAAATTTGCCCGACACCGTCGAATTTAATTTTGATATTTGCGCGACGACGTCGTCGCGTGACGTTGGCTTGCGCGCTGACAGTTGGCTTCGCCAGTTGTTCCCATCCTGCAGACACGCGAATACGATTAATTTTGCTATTAGCGCCGTTATTAAATCATTTATGCGTCTCGAGTCTCTCGCTGCGCTTCCGCTCGTCGTATTTGCGCTCCCAGAATGTTTTAGGGTGGAAGTAATCAACATTGCGATAACTCGAATCTTAGATATATACTCAACATTGTGTACCAAGAGCCAGAGCCCCGCGCGAGGATGTATCGCCGCAGATTATGGCGGCGGCGCGGATACTAAATCTCGCGGAGTGGCGAACGGCTCAAACCGCGCTAACGAGAATCGTGATTTACACGACGTTGGCAGTTTTCGTCCCGCTTCCTCCTGTCTTCGGTCCCGCGTGCACGCGCGCTTGTGCATTCTCAGTCCGCCATGGCGGCGGCGTGTACATGGACATAGACAGGCTTGACAAGCGCATTCACCTCTGCAGTCGGGCGAAAAGACAACAGAAGTCATCGCCATTACGAAATTCTCTCCGAGCAAGCTCGGTCGAAGACGTGTCGCACATTCGAGAGCGGTGGGTCGGTCTATCGCCAGGTGAAGCTGAGCGAGCATGAAAAATGGTGGACATTCTGCTTGGAGGTGTGTGTGAGAGAGAGAGAGAGAGAGAGAGAGAGAGAGAGAAAGGGAGAGGGAAAGAGAGAGAGAGAGAGAGAGAGAAAGAACGAGAGAAGGCCAGCAGAGTTAAAAAGTCACGTCAACCGTCCGAGAAATTGCTGGATTTGTTGAACCAGGTAGGACCGTAGGACCATGAGCGTCGCGCAAGCCGAGAGAGGAGACAATTGGGAGAGATTGGAGACGATTTCGAAGTTCCAGATGAAGCTTACCGCTGCTCTTCCTTGGTCAATCTCTGAGTTACTGTCCTCGGGGAACAGGACGATTACACGGAGCATCTTGCCAAGCAATCGACACTTTCGACACGCCTCCGTCGTGCAACGCATCGGAATACGCATCGATAAGATCAGGACTACACACATATATATATATATATATATATATATATAAAAAGGAGAGAGACACATGAGAGATTGAGATTATGCTGGTCGTTGCAGCAAACTAATGCGACGACAGAAACAGAGCAGTATTCCTCTCGAGAAGGGGAAATGGTTTTCTCAAAATTTTCAATTTTCTTTCTTTTCATTTTAATACGTTAATTTCATAGGCGAGTTCACAGCGGCATAAGAGGTGCGGCGGGCAGCGTCTGAAAATTACGTATGATATAATATTTATGCTGCACATCTCCGTTTCATCTCCGCAATTTTGCTTGCCCGAGCTTGGCGCTCGGGGAGATTAACCATCGGGTCAAAGACACCCGTCGTGTAATTCCCTCGCGGCGTCGCGATAAACTTTCCCGAAATAACGGAGTCTAAATAGCGCGAAATCCACCGCGAGCTGTGCATCACGCTCTCGCGCATCAACAACAAACTGCAAAATACCAACGCGACGCGATATTCCGCGGACGGCCGGTACGAACGGGACAGTTTAACGAGTTATGAGAGCAGTTCGCCACGGCTAATCAAGTAATCATTTTGTAAAACGTAGCCTGTCAGTTAATTAACGGACGGATAAAGGTAACCGGAGCGGGGAAACAAGAACCCCGAGGGATGTACCATTAACCCGTGCTAACTCAGGCCAACCTAAATCAGTCGATGTACACTCGCTGTTGACCTACCTTTAGATAGGGGGCGGCATGGCCGTGCGCTCGGAGGATAGTAATTCCTTGAGCTCGCACCGCGCATAATTGCATCGCGATTTTAGCCCGTGAAATCCCCGCGAGCCAAATAACTCACAAGTGACAAGAGGTGATTTTCACAAAACAACTCGTGTGAGACCGAGTATTCTTCTGTCTCCTCTCCCTTTTTCCCTCTCCGCGACACATCAACGGCGCTTTGACGCCGTGCGACGACGCCGTGATATTATCTGCTCGAGGTACTTTCATGCGCGCGCAACATGCCTCGCTTCGCATAATTCAATACTCTGTATCTGGACAACGCGTGTGAAGTTCGCCCGAATATTCTTCATTTTAATTATGACGTAAATTACCCAACAACACAGACCTTCGCCCGTTTATGACAATGCGCTCATACCTGTACCTCCTGAGAACTGCTATTCAGGAGCTTGCGTATTATTCTGCGAGTTGTGATTAATCTCGGCCCCTGCTTTGTGCAAATATCTTGGCTTTGTGCACCGAATTATTTTTACTCATCAGCTGCGCCAGTTTGCACGTACGTTTTTGTGCGTTGCCTGAAGCAAAGCATTAAGAAGCGATCAGGTAGCTATTTATTTTTGTAAAATAAAACTGCAAACTCGATTCTTCACACAGATACGCGCACAGATACGATAGATCCGTGCGAGTTCAGTCACGATAAAAACACAATAACACTGACGTAACAGCTCTCAACGTCTCTTTCTCACGTAGCGAATTCTAATGGCCGCGACGTATCGCATTGTTATTTATTGATAAAGAGGGAGAGAGAAAGTGTTAGGTTAGTAGCCGGAATACACCGGAAGTAAGTTAATACTTGTGCATTATCGGAACGCCTCTCGGGGGAGTAAACTGCAAATAACGGCTCAGTTGCATCGAAGCTCTCAAAATAATAGAGTTTACACATGCGAAGTCGCTATTCCGCCGGGCCAGGCTTCATCGCGACTACTTAACAGCTAGCGAACTTTGCCGGACTATTGGGGGGATCAGCGCCAACCATGAACCTGAATCTCGTAATAGCTAATATCAGCTCGTACGAGCTATGCAAATGAAATATCGGCGCTGAGCCCGCGTATAATTCTAACTAAGGGGAAATTTCCTAGCATGCGCCGCATCGCCGCAATGGACACGAATAGCTAGAATCCGACGGAAGAGCGAGCGGAGATGGGGATTAACATTGCGGCCATCTTCGAGAGTCGTCCAATGACCCGGTGGAGTTGCCATTGGGATTAATCGAGATTGATTTAGGCAGGCAAGTGCAACCGGAGAACGGCAGCGTTATCGCGCTGAGAGAGAAGAAGTCTTGACCGCACGTGGAATATTAATTCTCACCGCTGTTTCGGCCGACCGGTTTCGATTTTCTGTCCCGTTCCTCTCGCTTTGCTCTTCGTGCTTCGTACTTCGCGGAGGATGTCTGCTCGATATCCGATATTCTCGGGTACTTTCGATACCGCCGCGGGCGGTAGAAGAAACTTTTCCGAGAAGTGTAAAGCAAACCGTACAGCAGTTACTTTTGAGGAAGCACCGTCGTCGGTAGCCTCGAAATCGTCGTTATCCCTTTTCGCCGAGAGGAAGGCAATTACCGTTGAATGGATTTCTCGAGCGATCGATAGAACGCAAATTTACAGTACTTCGCGGCAAGGGTGAAAAATTCGAGCTAACTTCAGTCCGATCATTAGTACAGGTGTTTGCATTGGGCTAGAAGCGTCTGCAACAATCTTGAGTTTGCAGCTTTGGTTTCACGAAAAACGTGCGATTTTTTGTCGGATTTTTCTCTTGTGTTCACGCTAAAAGCAACCCTTAATTGATTAAGCGAAACTTGAAACTAGATTGCCGTATCTCATGCTAAATGCACGATGAGGGAATGATTTCTCGTCTCCGCGAGGGCGCATTTGGCGCCTCATGGGATTCAGACGAATTGCCGCGGCAGAAACGTTCCGGTCATCGATCGGCAATAATTTCCTGCAGAATCGGGGCGTTAATTCGAAATCACTGTCCGCAAGACGAGGATTTCCGTGATCCGATTTGTGTTATCTCTCCTCGAAGTTTCCTCCTCGGAATTTACCGTACTGACCAGCCTTCGATTGTCCCCCGATTTACGGTAATTACCAGAGTGCTGGATGATGACCATCCGTTATCGTCCATCGAATACATACGTTATTCGTAGGGCACTGATATTTGACCTGCCTGCCTGATAGCACTTGTATGAGCAATGCAAGTGCAGATATGTACGTCAGGAAACACAAGAGCGTAGCGTTATAAACTTGAGGTTTTATAGGTCCGATGTGCCACAATAGGAAATTTTACATCATTAGACTGACGTTGAATAACAGTGATTTTAGGGAGTCCGTAAACGACGGATGTACTCGAATCCTTCTTCATGTCTCACTTGCGACTTCAATTTTCTCCGTGAAATAGCAAAAATTAAGTGCTCTTAATTTATACGTATATTGACCTACATAAAAATGTAGATAGTCGAATGAACTGCAAAAATAACGTCAATAGCGCGCACGCTACTGCACGCGGTAATACAAGTACAACTGCTATAATTTTGCTGCTGTAATTCGGCGAAACTTAGAGTTGCGTAATAAGCAGATTTCCTAATTAATTCCCTTATTTTTCTCACTTATCGCACATAGAAAATAGAAAAGTCCAAATTTTATAGCAGTTCACAATAACTTGTTATTATCTACTCCGCTAAGTTCTTGGGCCATAACCGGATTTGGACTTTCCGCGCGCGCGCACAGGAACCGGCTCGCGGACAAGGAAGATCCTTTGGCGCGTTACGAAACTTACACGAGCCGTAATTCTAAACTTTTCGCGCCACTAGAGAACGCCGCGGAACACAGCACGGATAGGTATCTCGGCTGGTAAGTTACACCGTATCGTTTTTTATTTGGTGCCGTGTTAATCGATCGCGAATACAGACGGAGAAGAGAATAGAAGGAGAATAGGCGAGAGCACAGAAAGTGGAGAGAATGTAGCAGCCAGAATTTCGGAACTTTTGCGTCAAAACTCTCACTGGCGGACTCCGTTCATTTTCGCGTTGTCGTCAACATTTTCAATTACATGTCTTTTTCGTTATTTCGATAACCGCAGGTTTGCTATTGGACGACACGTTCATTCCCATTGTATAATAGCTACGTTTCACAGAACGCACATTTATATACTGATTAATAAACAATTGCCTTCGCAAGGAAAATATAAGCATTTCCCGCTTGTTTCGGACTCCACTCATGCTACAACATCTAACAGCATCACAATCGACCCACGTTGCACTACATGCAATTTAGTTTCGCTAGTTTGCGCGGAAATACCGCGCTTCTACGAGCGTACATGAAGCGCTTTCTCATAATTAGCGGCGTTGACTTCAATAATGGCTTCATTAATTAGAGCAGACAATTTTCCCTCTTACGGGAAAGGGACATTTAAGGTGGTCCAATTATGATTAACTTTGTGTGTGTGTGTGTATAGTATGAAATGAAATCCATAATTTGAGAGAAAAATTACTAGCAAATAATTCTTTTGACAAGTTTTACCTACGCTTACATTAATATGACATTTTTAATCAAGCCAGCGGCACTTTTCTCACGAGTAAGGTACGAATCTCGCGAATCGATTCTGCAAGAACTCGTTCGTCGCCAGCCTAGAGCTATTTGAACGACGATGGCGATAATTTTCTCGGATCTTTCCCGCGGCTTAATGACTTATAAACGATCCATTTAGCCAACCATTAAGATAATTGCTAATCGTTATTTTCACCTTTACATTGTACCTTCTCCCTTCCATTCTTCACGCGAGCCCCAAACCTGCGTGAGACCTGCGTTCGATATGATTTCTTTCCTCACCTTTCTTTTAAAACAAAGGACTGTGAAATAGAAGCAAGCAGCTTGTGGAAAGGTATTAAATTAATTAAATATTAATTTTTTATACATTTATATATGAAAATAGTGCTCTTCTCTGCACTGATTATTTCCAAATAACGATAAGATGGTAATAAATTCCGTTACGCTACAGGCAGAGCTGCGTTTATAAATGCCAGCTGAATAATTAAAAATATCTATATTAAAGGAAAACTTCGGATTATAATATTTAATTTCCGTATAAACAAATAGCTCACGCAGATTAACGCTTCACTGAACTTTTTTTTCGAATAACTTTTTAATTCGTAATAATCACATTTTTTATTCAAGTTTTTATGCGCCTTGAGCGCAAAAAATTCGCTCTCGTGAGATATATCTTATATGTTTAATTAATAGATACGCTCACACAACGCGACTCATCGCGACAGCGATGCGACTCAGGCGGCGAGGCGACGCCGTCGCCTGTGGCGGTCCTCACCTGCGTTGCATTTACGGCGCGGGAAAGTTCGTAATTACATTCCTCCGGAACAGCCCGGCGAGCGGAAGCAAAAAGTATTCCTACGATTTCCATCGTTCGTCCGGTTCATTTGTTCGTTCATGTCCGTCCGTACGTTCGTCCATCCGTCCTGCCGTCCGTCTGTCCGTTCGCACAGCGTGCTTTATGCGAAAATTCAAAGCGAGGCCTCCGGCTAGTCGACCGACCAACCGACCAGCTGGCCAGCTTCCTGGCCGGATAACCGAGTCGAATCCTACTGCGAGAGAAACGATTAAACTTTTGCCGCTAATTAATCAAGACCCGGCTCGTAGAGCTGGTTGCGAGGAAAACTCGCGCCGTACCGTACTGTAAATAACTTACGCTCCAACGACGAGGAGAAGAAAGATCCCGGGATTCGGTAGGGCGGCTATATCGCACGAGCTACTTTTTGCGCGGCTGCCCTTTTTACGACCTTTTTGCGGCCCTTTCATTTCCATCGTTATTCGACGACGAAGGCACCACCTGCACCGAATACGAGAATCTAGGCTCGTTCGCATGTTCGTTTCTTTCTCCCTCCGCACATGAGCGAGAAAAGATTTCTTTGTGACTCTTGGCCGATTATTCAGCACCTCCGTGAGATGAGGATGATAGTGATGATGATGATGATGATGATGACGTCCCGATGTCGACGCGCTCTGTCGACCCGACGGACCTACCGTTTCCCGGAGTCCATTGCATGGGGAGGAGGGGGTCGCGAAAAACTCGCCTTCGGATCTCGCACACAGTCGCTATGAGTCACCTACTTCGATCGCGTTGTTCGCCGGAGAATACGACGTGGAAGCACGACACGAATAAATTCGTATGGAACACAGTTTGCATTTACTTTTGGAACGAATCCATGAGCTACGAAAAATTGATCAACGCGTTGGCATGCTGATACACATGCCGTCTGATACATATATCAGGTAGATGGCAGTTACCATGTTTCCCAGATATTGAATCCCCAGATTTTTGCGCAAAAATGCTATCTTACACAAAGAGACTTTTAAATCAACGTATCACGTTTACACGCTCTGCAGGGCGTTGTATTATTCAGACAATACTTTATGGAAGTTTCAGACTTGCATGTTTCACGAAATGCATTAATCAGCCATAGCGTTAATTCCACATTTCAGAGCGCATGTTAAAGCCCCGTAACATCCTGCTCTCCCTCCCTCTCTCTCTCTCTCTCTCTCTCTCTCTCTCTCTCTCTCTCTCTCTCTCTCAACTGCTACGTTAATAATTTAATCAATTTCATCAATACTTTGCCTGCTGGGTCGATTTAAATATATACGTGAGCACGTTGTATTATTAATAAAATATCCCGGTGATCTACCATCGATCTCATTTCGCAGGTGATTAACGCAATTACTTGCCGAGTAGCGACACGTAGTGTTGTAGTAGTAACACACACGTAACGTGCTTATAAACTTGCGCGAAATATCGCATATCGCGTACAAAGTCGGCCCCGAGTGTTGCGAGGGAAAATCAAGCACAAGGTGAAAGGGATACTGTATATCGCGATATAAGGGGGACATCATTTTTCGCGAGTAAAGTATTCCGTCATACCTCGGAGATCTTTCTTTTTCATTGCAACGGGCGGCGATGGTGAAGTGTTCGCTTATTGTTTAGTAAAGTTGTGAGAGAGTTACAATTTCGCGACAACACCCTGCGCGAAACTCGCGCGATTGAGATAGATAGGTAGAAATATTTCCCCGTGCACACCTTTCGCGACGTACGACTCTCATAATGTCCCGGGAAGTGATTTATGATTTCCTCCCGTGTTTGCTTAGGTTTTCAAATCTCTCTTTCTCTCTACCGCCACTTGTGCGTCTCCTATTTCCTCTTGCACGGCTTCCGTCTATCTTACATTTTATCCACATGCGCAGGCAGGATTCACCGATCTATAAATCCTTAAGTCAACGCGCAGATATACGCGCGTGCGCACGACGGCTTTTTGTTTGCCCTTCACCGCACCTCCTCCTTTCATCCTTTTGTCCCACTCGCGGAAATTCACCGCGACCGATAAGTTTCGCGCGACGAGATAGCCCTGCCGCGTCGCGTCTCGCGGAAAAGTTTTTACTGTTACACAAAAGATTTTTCGGATATTCCTCTTCCGGTTCATAAAGCCTTCGCCGTTACGAAACTTCATACAGCGGATATTCACAGCTCGAGCTAACTTCATTCGTCCTCTCTTCATGCGACTCTCTCTCTCTCTCTCTCTCTCTCTCTCTCTCTCTCTCTCTCTCTCTCTCTCTCTCTCTCCCTCCCTCTTTTTCTTTCCTCCTTCCCCTCGTTCTCGCTCTTCTCGCAAAGTCATTTATTTCGCATTAGATCAGCGCCGCGTGCATTACTCTCGCGCTCCACGTGACTGTTTTTATTCTATTTTGCTCGCTAGCTGATTCGTTCCCTCGAATATTCGATATGAACGGATTTTCATAATCATCCGGACGCGGAGCGAGCGCGTTGTTGGCGTTCGTTCTCTCGCTTCGTTCTATCCGCGACGCTGCGTGCTTGTAATGCTCGAGCGAACAAGCAATACCGAGTGGAAAATACAGCGGAAGTGCCGGCTGTTAGCGAATCGCTGTAAATACTGTTTGCTACTCGTCCGGGTAGACAGTGTCGCACGCGCGCAAACTCAATCGACCATTGAAAACGAGAAGTACGATTTGGCGCGCAAGCAGCTGAACGCGCGTTTTCCTATTGGATTCTGTGTCGATACGTTAAAATGAAGAAGCGCTCTCCTTTTTCTATATCGCGCTGTTTATGTGTACACAACTGTGTGTATGTAAACACATACACATACACACACATACACATGGTTAGGTGGTGGGTGTATACACATATTTTCAGTGCTGGCCGCCGCGCTCTCGCCGCCCATGGGTGCGGTAAAACAATTTTATGAATCGACGAGGGTTCGCGCCAGCCGGAAAGAGCATACGTCGGACAACAGCGATAGAGCTATAAATTATGAAGCTATCTCGCACAGCGATACGCACGTGATCGAATGGCGCTTCCGCTCCGGACGAAAGTGCGCGAAATATTGCGCAAAATAATCGAAGTACCAAGCCGTAACCATGTATCGCGCTACGCCATGTGCCGTAGTCCGTAGCATCGTATTAGAAAACTGCGAATAGTTTCTTCCAAGTGACTTGCAACGACGAGTCTTGGGCGGATATTCAATGCAGATCGCTTGTATCCGGGCGTGTCGAAATTTCCATTCAACATCTCTCTCGTCTCGTGCAATAAAAGATCTCGCGATAATCCTGCGCAATACGACGAAGGAACTTATTTAACTTCAATTTATGACGCTTCGGTTTATGACAGCTTCAATTTACGACGAACTTGAAAAGCGAGAAGAATCAAAGTGACGGGTGAATGAATAAGTCTCTTTCATCGTTTTGAATAAGTCAACGTCATGAGTGCTGCACCGACACATAACGCATTGTTCTCTGCCTTTTTGTCACTTGTTGTACTCTCGGCGGCGCCGAGTATCGATTAGAACAATCTATATCTATATCTATCTATATTGTCTTAATGTAGCCCAGACGCTTTTTAGGACAACGGTTGAAGCTCACTTTTGACGAATGTTTGTTTCGAGAGCTTGCGCACGGAAACTCTCTTTACTCTCTTTACTCTTTAGCGTCGGGGCGGAACAGATTCGATGAGAAAACTTTCCGAGGCCTTTCCGAATGTCTTTCTTCTTTGTTATCGAGCAGTCATTATAAATCCACCGCTCGAAATGTAGCCACTCCTTGAAGCTTTCTATTTGTATGGAAAATCCCATCCCTCTGCTGTCGCTTCCCCACAGAGTGAACTGTGAGTTTCGCCACGTGGCGGTTAATTCCATTTCTTCGCACTCGATGAACGCCCATCGATCGTTGCGTAATTATCCGGGCGCGTGCGTGTTTAATGATTTTATGGAGTTTAATGATTTTATGGAGAAAGCCGCGTAACAATTTTATCAAATAGCGCGCGCACACACCGCGGCGGTTTTATTATTAATAATAAAGCTTTATTGTTAGTCGATTGTTGATATTATATTTTCTGATAACACATTTGATTCAATTAACCTGATTACCGTATTATTATTTTCGAGGCGGGAAATGTTCGCATCAGTGATAATGAAGCAGTTACACGCAGTATCGTGCGATTGCCTTTTTCATTGCCAGCTGATGTAATTCTCTGTTATCGCGAATCGAAACAGCAGAAACGTGATCGAAATGCGTTTGGCCGTGTTATTGATAATATCACGGCTAACTCGCGTTGGGCCGCCGTGACCATTGATTCGTTAAACTCTTCCTCGGAACGTGACCTTTGACCTATGCGCTGCACAGGGGAGACCAATGGCGACGCGCTATGTAAATTTAATATAACTCCAGTTTTATCTAAATGGCTTCTCTTTCTCCCTCTCTTCCTCTTGCGACTAGTCACTATCTGTAACCGAATGGCTAGATAGCCAAACGACACTCGATAAACTAAAATGTGTGACCTCAAGGTGTGCCTAGCTCTACTATCTCCAGCAAGAATTGTTCGTGGTTAAAGGAGACTCTTCCTTCCGGGTGTTTAAAGGATAAAGTGGCTCATAAATGTCCCATAAAATATTGCATTACATCCTCTGTAGCTGTTGCTGCTTGGAAAATCTTAGTTTCTTCCAACCTCGATATCTATCGATCCTGAATCAAGACGCTTGAACAATATGAAATTTATCTTGAAAAATACGGATCGTATTCTTTACCATAATATTTTAGTACAGGGAGATATATCTTATTTTTATACATGCGCAAATTGTGTTTCCGTACATCCCAAATAAAATTACAAATGAATAATATGTTAGCCTTATAACGTGCAACGTCAAAAGTAATTCTGTATATTATATCGTATTTGCATGCAAGTGGCAAAAGTATCGTGAGGGCAAAAACGCGGCGAGATAACCACGAGAGCACTCAGGTCGCGTCCAATGGATTTATAACAGGTGTGGACTGGGAAATAAGGTGGACTCTTAAATGCGTCCACGGTCTGCGGAGTCTCGCTATCTCTGCTGACGATTACGTAGCCGGGGGTGAGATTCTTTTATCCTTAAGCCGGCAAAGAAGAATGCAGTCCTTTCGTTCCCACGAAGAGACTGATCGCACCAGAGATCTCACGGCTGATCTCAGTTTTTAAGTACGAAACTTCTCGCGGCGTTAGCGCGCGTTACGGGGTAAAAAATAAAAAGAGAAGTAGATTCGGGCTTCACGGGGATGAAGGAAATTATTGTCTTTCTCTTATTTCTTCAATTCCCAGCGAAATCGCTTTGTGGCGACCTATCGGGCACGAAAGAAACTATCGTGTTTCTTCGTGAGGTGCGTGCGTATATATACGTGTGTATGTAGGTAAAAACGAGTGAGAATATATACCACGAAGATTGCATAATAGGCGTGAATATTTATCGTCGGACAATGGAAACGACGCTTTAAATGCAAACGATTGTGTAGCGACTTTATTTGCAATTATAATTGTAGTTTTTTGAGAACATCCGCGGGATGTTTTTTTATCGTACGATATGACCGGGACGAAACAACTTTATCTCGCGTATAAACATTGATACGTGTAGCAATTACTTCCGAAATAAAAAAATGATGTCTTCTGAAATATTATTATACTCGCTTCTTCGTCATTATGATTCTACTAACAATAAGACTATTATTTACTATTAAGCCAAGATCGAAATATAAATAATAGAGAGTTAAAATTATATGATAGAAGGATATATTTCAAGATAATTTTTTTTTATTTTCGATATGATGGCGGTACAAAACTCTCTTTCCTTCTCTCTCTCTCTCTCTCTCTCTCTCTCTCTCTCTCTCTCTCTCTCTCTCTCTCTCTCTCTCTCTCTCTCCCTCCCTCCCTCCCTCCCTCCCTCCCTCCCTATCGAGACAAAATAAAAGATGACAAAGTAGACACAAATGTGTTTGGCGTGGAAAACACGATCCTCCTTTTTACCACGTTTCTTGCCGGAAAGGTGTTACTACCAACTCAGGAAGATCTTTGATTGGGTCTAAAATTACTTCAGACTGTTTCCAGCTCACTTTTTCGTCTTTCGAGCGCTTTGTTTTCCTTTAAGTTTACAATTCTAACCAGAACTGTCAATACCACCGTTGATGTTTAATTTGTGCAAAGAGTATCTTTAATATTTTATCAAGTCTACGGATTTGTCATCAAGAAATGTTACGTGGGAAAATGATCTCGCTTGCAAGAAATATTAATCGTCACGTCAAATTACATTCCAAAAATACGCAAGTAATCATAATATTATTCTATTTTATGTCTGTGCTAGTCTGTGTCATTATATTTGTTCAATCAATTTAATGAAAGACTACTCTGCACTAATCTTGCAAACTACATTTCCATTAGTACCGCTCGATTACCGAATCAGTAATTAGGGAACCCGGGAATATAAGCGCGAGTAAGGAACGAGCCTCAATATTCAACAGGGGTGCTGTGTACCTTCTTCGTCTTCATTAGCAGAGACGAACGTTTCCCCTAAAACGCAGAGAAGAGTTACGTTCTTACCAAGACAGATGAAAGCTTTTCGTCCGGCTGTGTGTATATACACACGCTCGTTGCGTATGAGTAAGCGTGTACTTTTTAAAGACTACGTAAGAAGTAATTTCGACGTGCAGCTCGAGTAGACGGCGAGCGCAAGGCTGGAATTAGTAATTCGGCGGTAATGCAGAAGCATGAGACCGTGCCCGTGCCCGTGTCGACACCGTTGCACGTAAAGACTGCCTCTTACTTCTCAGCGCGCGCATTTATGTATACGAGATGATACGCTCGAGGAGCTTCAGCCTAAAATATAAACGAGAAAAACGTATCGATGAGTCCCGGATGTGCCTCGTTCCTTTAAGTTATTTGATTTATACTTTTAGTATAGCTGTTTGCTCCATTAAAATAATTGCAAATTTCAATTACCATTATTTCTCATACGTGATATTCCAACTGTAGTACGGTGAAGTTTGGATTTTATGTGAAAAGCCGCCTCTCGTAATTCTTACTATCCTCCTTATATTCTGCATACTGTGATCTCGTTTCCTTCGACGGAAGTAAAATATAAGCCAAGTCGGCAGGTTTAAGTGAGTAAGAGGGAACACAGATAACGTAACAGCAGTGTCAACAGCGGACGTTTTGCATTATGCGACCGATATTAACGAGAAATGAAAATACAGCACGTCATGCAATGTCAATATCATATACTTCGTTGTATCGAAAAGTTAGCTTGTAGCAAACGCATTTTAAATGAGCTGTAACATTTCATATGGAAAACAGACATGTACGTATGCAATAATAATACTTTCGGACAACAATTTTACTTATTATAAATTTTATTACTTGATTGAATCATGAGATCGATTAAATTATATCAAGTATTAATTGATAAAAATCAGATATTCTAACTTCACAATTGGATCCGCATAAATTTGAATTAAGTCCTCGAATTTCTATAATAGTTCTGTTTCGGTGACATATACAATATTGGAGACTTAGCAGTCACATGCGCTAAGCAAAGCGATAACGTTAAATTTCTGCTAAAATGGAAATCAGTTCCCAATTTGTCAAAAAATTCGTTAGGCCTGTCAAATATGATACTGATTATCTTTTTATAATTATTATTAGTACAATCGCTCGCCGATATCTGTCCGATTATTTCTCACGAGAAAAATGGAATATATCGATTAAGTATGTTCGTTATTGTGATCCACGACAACACGATGAACCGAAAGGGAATCTTGTCATATACGCAGTCTCGATCCAAGTGTTTTTCGCTGTCGCATCGACGTCTCTCGTACGCAAGGAAGTTCAAGGTTTTACGAGAGACGACGTCGCGACGCCGCCAAGCCGGCACCGGCGCAACGAGACTACGACCAGGAAGGAACCGCATTAGAGAAAAGGCGGACGAACACTGGCGAGTCTGACGATGGCCGAGAACGAGGGGAAATCGTTTGTACTCGCGGGAATTCGGCTACGAATTGAACGTGGAAGGACCTCGTGTCCCGAAGGCGATTTATAAGAATAAAGCCTCTGATTGAACCGCCTGTACGATCATCACATCGTCGTCTCTCGCGACGAGAGAAAAGCTCAGAGAAAAGAAACGTTCTCGCTATGCGTATCGTAGAAACAGTTTCGTGTGACGTCGCTGTGACGTCATTTGTGATAAAACACAATTACATATTACTTATGATCTTGAGTTAAAGGGGTAGTTGAATTTTTATTTAGGCCTTACCTTCGAATTTTCATCGAAAACATAATTGTGAGGAAATCAACTTCGTATTTCTGATAATCTTTGATTCTATCTTGAAAAGACCCGTCATTCCCTTGTTGACTGTCCCTCTCGCGATATTGATAAATTAGTCCGATCTCGTTGAGAATTATTAGCTATTTGAATGGTTATTGCGCGTCATAGCCGAGTTTATATCTCCCGACAGTTTGAATCTTAAGGGATAATTAAATATTGTAATATATAAGTACAAATGATTACGAATAAATTTCGCAGTGTAAAAAATGTCAGATTAACGAATAGGGAGATGACAGCGCTCGTGAGCGTGTCTCGTCAGCGGAAGAATAGTGCGAAGTCGGAACTAACAATATGTCCGTATATCCAACTAATTTCTTTTGCTCCTCATTAAAAATTACAATCTATCATAGTAAGGACATTTAGTAATTTTTTTGTTTGCAGAACAGATTTTGCTCGGTGTGTATACCCTATCCTTATTGATATCCGCGGAACTAAATCCAGCGGTATTTTCTTCTTAAGTCTATGTGTTTGCTTTGTCCATTAGTACAGTAGCTAGTTTATTCGGATAGTTTTGCAGCCTCAGTTATATTTCTCTGCTGTATTCTTTATTTCTTCCTTCAGTATATCAGATATCTTAAGGGTCTTGTGCAATGTCTCGTTCGTGACAAACCATGTAACGTCTATGATGCGGAATCCATGATGCGGAGAATTTCTGGAAGAAATGTCTGGAAATATTGTAAGATTTCCATATTTGAGTGGGACGCGGTGCCCCACAGTTGAATGCCGTATGACCAAATTGATTTGATCATATTCTTGTAAAGGAGTATTTTGTTTCTCAATGATAGCTGTGACTTCTGTCCGATGAGCCAATATATTTTACAGAATTGGTGGCTTAGTTGTTTTCTTTTTGTAAATATGTACTTCTTCCATGTTAGAGGTGCCTGTCTAAAAAAAAGTCCCAGGTATTTGACTTCCTCTGATTGCGGAATTTTATTTCCATTGAGTGAGACTGGCGGGCAAGTTTTCCTTTTTTCAAAGTAAAAGTTTAGATTTTGATTCGTTAACTTTTATGCGCTATCTTCTTGTTCAATCATAAATATCGTCGCAAAAATTTCCAAAATCTTTCGCATCTGACGAATTATATATGTTATCTCATTTTACTAAATTTAATACGTTTATTTGTTGCTTTTATTAAGTGTTAGAATTCCCACACACACACACACAAAGTAAAAATCCCGCTTTTCCATAAAAGAATAATCGTTTGCTAAACGGAATGTTGCCTTTTTTTCTCTCAATGTGATCAAACGCGGCACGAGTTGTTGACACACGAGTGTATTCCCAACGTGTTGGAATTTATCGTGCTTTCCGTGAAATCGTTTCTCGCGCTGGTAGTTAAAGCATTAAATTGTTAACCACGAGCGTTAATCGCTAAAATGCCTGTAATCAAAAGTATAGCGTAATGAAATGAAATGAAGCGCAATTTTTTATTTGGAATGGTGACCGGATGCTACAGTGGATGGGATCTGAACAGCTGGACATCGCGAGATATCGACGCCGAATGGTGAATGTACAATTCGAGTGCTTACGAAGTACCATATAATATATTGCGTGCAATATGGAGATGCAAATCGCATTGAAACAGTTGTCGCGCAAATTCCATATTTGTGACGGTATGAGATTATTTAAAGATGGTTTAATAATTAATGGCGGCAGCGCGCATTTGTAGTCACCACTTTTTTATTTATGTAGGTATATTTTAATGTAGATATATCTAAACACTATTATCTAAATACTATTTATCTTTAATGAAGATGGTAAATCATTAGAATTGTTCTGA
This sequence comes from Harpegnathos saltator, assembly GCF_003227715.2. Lineage (NCBI taxonomy): Eukaryota > Metazoa > Arthropoda > Insecta > Hymenoptera > Formicidae > Harpegnathos > Harpegnathos saltator. Next base: position 2,494,144 of record NW_020230531.1, on the reverse strand, counting down.
CATTCTGCATTATTTTATATTATATTGTTTTATCATAATTGCTTTTAATAAAAAAGTATTTCACGCAATGTTGCATCTCGTTTAATTAAAATAGATGTTCCATTTGATAAATTCCATTACATCGCATTTTATTAGCAAATTTACTTTGCAAATTAAATGTCTGTTATAGTTTTTACTTCACTGCAAATTCAATTTCAAACTTAATTTATTAATTAGTTTTCTAATTAACGCCTACCGGTAAAGAGTGAGAAATTATTGGAACCGTTTTGTACATTCACAGAGCAGTGTAATGCAGTTAAATTCGGTGTGCATAATATACAGGCATCGCTTTGGCAACAAAGTACAATAGAAGTATCCTTGATGAATTACATTTTTATTTCCGAATACAGCTATTCTGTCGCTCACGAGAACTATAACTGGTATCTTCCGTCTCAATCTATGGACAAATTAAAGTATCTCATGTTATATATATATATATATATATATATATATCACAATTTGTCACTTGATCATGACTTAATGAGCTCTCCATTTACCGAAGCATCATGCGTTTTACTGAACATGGCTGTTCATTGCAAATTTTGCAATGCAACATTCATAATTCATAACGTAACAGATAAATGGAACACGTTGTCAGTTGTTAACGACGATTAATGATTATTGCAATACTGCTATATATGCCGTGACAGCGGATGTGTTGATGTTAATATACGAGAATGCGGAAAGACTCTTGTCAAAATACTGGCGGTTTAACGTGAGGATATTCATAAATGGTCGAGTCGATCTGATACGATGGCGCGGTATGTTAATTTCGAAGCGAACACTTTATCAAACAATTTCACTTGACATAAATATGTATACTTATCGATCCGCATGTAATAAACGCTCGCACGATATCGCGGACAAAATTAATTCGAATTTTGCGCTCATATCATGCTTCTCTGCGTGTGGCAAGCGTCGCGTACTATATAGTCGTTATTATATAGGGTATCTTTATTAATACCACACCGTTAAAACCGAATTTCTTTTCGATATTCCACACTCAGTTCGCAGATAACGTCGCGGACACAGCCCCGACAAACATTCGGGCTTTGTTGGTTCGATTTTTATGGGACGTGAAACATATTTTCCTGATCTCTGTTTCTATCCGCGATTGTATTCCGCGGTGCACGTCGAAGGTATGATATTACAGCATAATCGTAACATTCAATTGATAAAAAAGCCGTACCGCGTAGCTCAGTGCTTTTACATTTTGATAAATGTTTATCGGAACGTAAAAGCATCATTCGAAACATTGTATTAGTGCGTCTCTTAGTATAGCAAATAAAACACCGTATAAATATTATACAGGTAATTACTTTTTGGTCTGGTGCATTACTACTCCTATAAAAACGGACACCATGTCGTTTTTGTCGCATAAAGGACCTAGGTATTCATTCATTCGCCTTAATAATGATTAATACGATTATCTCGGTGCTCATTAACAAATGCGAGTTCGTAGCGCATTTAAGATAATAAATTAACGCAAGATCCTTAGTCTCACTTGGAAAGCTACCAATCGACCGGAGCTAATTAATTATAGCGGTGGAAATACGCAGGACGCATAAATCGATTGTCGCAGTTCCCTACTTTCATTATATCGCTCTGGTCTTTTAGTTTGCACCTAAAACTACCGCTACATCAATTTCGGGAGCTTAACCGACGACGGCGCTTGTAATTAAAAAGTATCGGAAGCAACTTCACTGAGTTATCGATAGCAACTCCAGAAAAACTATGGGCCGCAAGACAAATAGCAGCAACAGTGAGCATTGGTGTGGAAATATTGGCTCATGAAGGGAAAATCAGTCGTCGGTAGTATCGTTCTCCATTAAAACCGCTATACGCTACGTACTCCGAACGATATTGTTTATGGAGCTAATATTTTCCTCACGAACAACTATGGAAAATAAAGGCAAATAAAAGGGAAGAAACTTATTTTTTTTATTTAATCTCTAATATATATCAAAAAGCTGTATACGTAAGTGTTTAAAAGATGAGAGTTCCATTTAAGAGAATGAACTTGATCTTCATTTCGCCTTGAAATCTTCACCAAGAATCAAATCCTTTTTCTTAAAAAATGTCCCCCTCGAAACAGTACGACCTAAAACTAAAACGAAATCAGATTTCATTATTTCATTTAGTTTCCGAGATATTCAATCTGTTACGTTTGAAATCTAACACACGCGACATACTGTTTGCATTAATTAGCATTTTCCATTTGGTATCTTCATATTGATTAGCCAGTTATTCGTAGTTAGTCATAATCCAACATTGGGATTTATGATCTCGCGTGTGAATATCGTGATATCGTTCGAGTAACAAAGCCGAATCTTCGTCTTCGGGCACACAGCGCCGAGATAAGACAAATTTCCTATGCTACCTTTCCTAGGCAGTTTCTTTGCTAGTCGATTTTGCAGGTGCGAAAGAAAATCACCGAGAAACACGAAACGCTAACTCAAACGGAGCGGGAGCGTCTAGGAAGAAGCGGGGTTAATCGCTCGGAATGTAGAAACCGTTCGCACACTCCAACAACGAAGAATTTCCGGCCCCGAATTCTTTCGTTAAAATCGACGCGGGCTAATTGCGAAATAAGCTGCGCTCTGGGAAAATGAATTTAACACGAAGCGCATACGTAGCGCAATACGCATCTGCTTAATGAAACTATAAATTACGAGATGACCGTATATTGCACTTTCGATATCTCTTTCTTGGGATGTGAATTCAGCAATAATAGTCGACACGAATAATAGTCGAATGTTCTTTACAATCTGTGGATTACAGTTTTATTTATCGTCGCCAGCAGAATTTGTGAAAACCTGAAAATATTTCTTTTACGTAATCGCGGGGTAAAACGCGCGTCCATTTTAATATGAAAGACTCGCGTTCGGGAGTCGCGAACTCCGGAGATTTATTGAAGGATTCTGTAATGACAGTTACGACGGAAGCAAGAATATCCTCCGATGCAGCGCATCGGAAATTCAAATGCGAGCAGCCGATTGAATGTTAGAATAGAGATCGAACTTGGTGTCGCCGGGACGGAATTAAAACGTCCCGTCGTAAAACGTAAAATGTAATTTAACTTTCCGGACGGAAGATCAAAGTGATAGTCGCGTCGAGTGTCTAATTATGGATTATACGGAAGGCGGGAAACTACGGCGAACAGGTGTTAACTGTGAATAATCTTGAAGAGGAAAGGCTTACCTTGGATTGTCTTATCTGTCGAGATTGGAAAAATTCCCGGTGAAATAATATTCCGATAATCCGACCAATCAGCTTGAAAAAAGCGCTGAGCGAGATGTAAATTAAAATTTGTTCTACAAATGTCTCGGAAACTCTTCGGCCGCTCCCTCTCTCACGTTTTATAAAATTACACGATAATTCCATTAAATCGTACATTATGCAGCTAATGAATAGAGCCGTGCCGTAATAAAAACTAAAGCGGATGTTATTTTCGCCCGATTCTTCGTTACGTATTTTCCATTGCGTGTAGCGCAATGCAAACACGGCCATTTATTTCGCTGCATAAAGACACGACGCCAAGTGTTTTTTACACATTGGTTTCTAACGAAACCGGCTTTCAGCTGTCAATATGCAACGTTTCCGACACGTGGGGAAAACGCAAGGGAAACGTCAAGAGAGAAATACGATCGCCAGATGTAATCTGTTTAGGCACCATAAATATCCGTAGAAACGCAACATATTTTCAACTCAACTTGCGTAAAGATCGCAAGAGAAATGATTAAACGTGTTTCCACGAACTCTCTTTCCACCAATTCTTTCGCGACGATAAAAAGTTGCGCGGGCGTGTATCTTCGACAAGTGAGCACGCAGCAATATATATTACACCGTGGGGTAAAAGCGTTTCTCGCTAAAAGCAGCAGGTTGCTCCACTTATCATCTCTCATTACACTAAAGCGAACATCCGGTGGCGCGTTCCACCGCTGTTGTAGCTGGTCGACTTGTTAAGTAAACGACGAAGTAAAGAAACATCCGCCGTGGTCATGGTCGTACGCACTCGAGCGATTCGGGCAAATAAAACACGGTGCAGGGTTCGACAGGCTGATCTCATCGCCGAAATGACTACTTCTTCCACACCCCGCCCGACAATATCAGCCTGCTAACCCTGCCCTTAATGATGAGGACGAGGTGTTCTTCGACTTCCAGGTAGAGGGATGCACGAACGTTGTCCACGTACTCTGTCGTTGACATTCGTCGACGTGGCGCACATAACGCGAGCGTTAATGCAGTCGAGCGTTAATGTATCCGCGCAAGTAATGCATGAGAACGTCGACTCTCGTGCAAATCGACGCGAGAAATGAACGTGGAAACAAACGGGACGGGATGTGTTTTCATCCTGACCCGAGATACGAGCGGTAGTGCACAAGTACGCACAGCAGAGAACACTCGACTGCGTGAAATTAATGTCTAAGAAGCGTCGTCGAATTTCACGAGGTTAATAGAAGCGCGCGAAGTTGCTCCGCTATCGCTTGACAGTAATACTTCGTCGTGACTTTTCGGCAAATTCGACGGCATCCATCGATACGCCATCGATCTCCGACAGCTCGTTTCCCCTTTGGGGTTTCGATTCTCGTCTCTCGGTCTCGTCGTCCCGGACTAAATCGCGAAATCAACTCTTTGAAACGTAATTCAGTTACTTTTGTCGTACATTTCGGACACACAGGATCTGAATTTATTTGCGCGCGCGCGCGCGCGCGCGACCCGTCGATAGCCGGGCTCGTCTCTCTCGCTGGTGGTGAGACGCTTTCAGGCGCATCGCAAACGATCCACTCGGAAAATGGGGCGAAACTTGGTCATTTGGAGCACTTCCTCTTTGGTTGAGCACCATGGTCGGATGCAAGCGACAGGCTGTAATAATTACGAGAATTTCAGGGACAATGCCGTGTACCGTGATTCACGCTTTATTAGGGTAACCGACATTCTTGGCGAATTGATCCATCGGAAACTTACATCTATTCGCATTAATTCAAGGCACTTAATTCAAGTTGCTTGATTTTCATATCGTAGTAACGAGAAACGCAATTTTCTTTTTTTCCGTATTTAGCAGAATAAAGCTTGATGGAGCGTTAAATAAACATGAAAATTAGAGAGATGATTTTATTGAAATACACATTTTGTAACTTTAGTTTCACGCTGAATTATTTGGGCAAAATGTTCATTTCTTCTCACTCCACGTCACGTTGTTTTATGCCAACGAAAGAAATTTTAAATATATAGCACATGTAAGTCACTCGGAAGCAAGTTCATGTTAATGCTGAGCGCTGAGCGCTCCATGTTGCGCTGTAAACGTTTTTGCGACTTTGATTTCTCTTGCAATATCGAGAACAGTCAGGTCAGGCAAACAGCCAGAAACTTGCAGCAAAAAAACTAGGATAGTTTTGAGTAGTTGCTGCTATTTTTCCTCTTGCGACGCGATATTTGTCACAATGAGTCGTATAAGAAATGTCTTTATTTGTTATTTATTAAAGCACATTATACCAGACCCGCAAATATTGTGGATGACGCATTTTGTAGTTTTCCACTCACAAAAGTCAGCACACGTATGGCATAGTGATATTCAACGTTTGAATATAATGATGTCAAATGACAGTTTCCAGCGACTAGCTGGAAAAGCTAGCTAGGAAAAACATTACGCTGACTTTTCCGCTTGAAAAATAGGGTCTATTATTCGTCACAACTAATTCATCTAGTCGATAAAGAATTCGGCGGCGCACCTCTATCTACATTTACGATTTACATTTACGATATGCCGATGAAGATTTGTACAATTGTGAGAAATCCGTAAGCGCGTTTCGCAGGGATTTGCAAATCTGAAGGATTCCCCGAGGAGGAGGATTACGCCCGCCCGCATCTGGTTATCAAGTTAGGCCAGGTTCACATAGCGTTCTCTCCCCTTTTTCCCACCGATATTTCATCTCGACGCCGTTTTCACCATTTCTCAGCTTCTAATGGCTTTCACAGTTCGATCAAGCTTACTGTGTGTGTGTGTATAGACGCGCGTCAGATAGATACCTCACATGTTTATACGCATGTTTATGCGCGCGTCTAACACGTGCATACATATTGGGTACGCAAGCGTGATCCTGCACCTTGCGCGAATCTCCTTCGCACAAAAGTCGATTTTATCGGATTTGTCGCCAAGTAGAAGTCGCGGACAGATTTTTGACGCATTCTTCATATAAGATTCACGGTGGCCTCGGGATAGAAAAGACTCGTCTGAGCGACGATTCGCTAACGTATTCACCAGGAAGACGACTTGCGAGGAGAAAGTATTTACACGAATAATAGCACCGTGACGAAATCAAGTCTCCCGCCTCCCCCCCCCCCCTCCCCCTCTTTCTGTAATGAAGAAAATTAGTTTGAATTCACTTGGTCAGAGAGAACGTCGGTATTAATATAGTTTTTTTTTCTATAAACGAGATATTTTCGTACAATGATGTCGAACCAAAATCATTACTTTTCACACCGAAGACACTTGTGAAAATTTAAAAATATTCTTTAAAATGAGTACGCGAAAATTTACATCTTCTTCGATTTGATTGGGAGAAACTAGATTAACAAAGTGTCCGTTTCTGACTCCCCGGACCATCATTTATATTTTAAGCCGAGAGATAAACAGCGTTTAACTACACGTCCAACAAGAAAAAACATCTCTGTTTTTTGAAGAGCTCGAGGGAGAGCCTCTGTGATAAAAATCACCTGGGACATTAAACACGTCCAAACTTTGTCACTACATCACACTCGCGCGTGCATACTAAGTATACGATAATCGATCTCGCGGGAAAATTTCGTCGTAAAAGATCTTGGCAGAGGCTGTGGGAGATATTGAAGAAAAAAAAAGAAAAACCGCGGGTCGTAACACTTTCGGGGGCGAAAAGTCGCACGACCCTCATTAAAATACAATGAAAACGTTTATCTTATTGCACGCGCTTTATCAAGCACGGACCATTTGACCGTCCAGTTATCGTGATAAATAATCGAGGAAACTTGAGTCACCGGGAGAGGAGAGATTTGAAGACGAGCAGCAAGAGAGTCTGGCGCCATCGTAGATTTTGGCCTAGACACCGTGACCCTTAAAATGCTGCTCGAAGTAGAAGTCGAAGTATCTGCATTGGCGCAAAATACGTAATGCAGTATGCAACCGTTGCACGCTGCATTAGGAGACGCATTTCTGAAAATCGGTGCGCGGCGAAATACGCGAAACAAATGCCTGTCGTTATCGATGAGAAGTCCCGCCTCCTGCGCGAAAATGTATTCGAGATATTCCTGTTGACGAAAGTGCTCCACTGCACCTTGCCTGAAATATCGCTTCGACGTGTATATACATGACGTATGCTTTACGCGTGCGAAATATTCCTCTCCCTCTCTCTCTCTCTCTCTCTCTCTCTCTGAACGTCTCGCGTATTTCACGCTTTTTTGTTGCTTCTTGGAATAATCAGAGAAAAGCAGCGGCGATACACACAGAAGATCGGTGTGTTCCTCGTATTTTTAAGTTACTTACACACACACACATGTATAGACACTCGTTTCGTTATTTCGGGTAGAAAAGTTTCAGTGTCTTAAGTTACATCTAGATCCTTGGCGACGGTCCTGTATATTCAATGCGTATGCTTATCCAAGATCTCAACCCCTCTTACAGCCCGAGACACCGCGCTTTTACATGGTTTAACGAAATTTCTCCTTCTCGCGTGCGCATTTAATTAAACTCAAGCGAATTAAATCCATCTCGTGATGGAATAATGGACCGTTTAATGAATAATATCCACTTTCAGCGCGGAAAAATTTAAAATATTAATATGTTAACAATAGCGGTTAATTAAATTTTCCACAAACGGTCGACCCGCAACAGCCAATATCTTTAGTAGCGATATTTTTCCACCTCTGTCGCTCCTCGACTTGAAAATACTCGAATTACTGTTACACATAATTAAAATTTTAATTAAACGTGCAGCTCTCGCGACCTATCTCTCAATTCTGCAATCCCTTCACCGTGCAACTTGTCTTTATTAACAAAGCACTATACAATACGAGTTCCATCTAGCTGCCGGCGTTCTCATTGAATTCAGCTGCGAGCCTCTCGGCGCCGGCAGAAAAATGCTTTTCTTGCATCGCAGATTAGAAAGCTCTCGATAGGACACGCTACCTTTGTACAAGATCAGCAGGCTCGGTGCTAAACTTGCAGCAGCTGCAGGCGAAACACATTGTGAGGCACGAAACGGAGAAGCACGTGCTAACTATGAAATAACGAATAATAATGCAGAAACACATAGAAATACATAGCACGTGTGATGTGCTCATGCGCGAGCACCAACATTAATCAATATCGGTATGAGTATTTATCAAGTGGGAAAAATATCATGTGTATATAAATGGTAATTCTAAAATCAACTTTCAAATCGGTAGAAGGTTCTTCCGGGAAGGTTCGCCTCGCATCGGAAGCACTCATAATCTACACCGCTGCGGGGAAACTTTTTGTCGTTTTCGTTGCTGCAAAAGCTTCCGCTCGCACTTTGTTTGTACGCGACTGCGGCCCTGAGAATCGGCTCGACGGACGAGCGAGCTCGCCCGTTGCAAAGCAAACGGCGACGGCGACGGCGACGGCGTTGCAGCGCGATGCAATCAAGCGCGTGTTGGATATGGATCAAGGCCTGGTGTGCCGATACTTACCCACCAGACATTCCGATATTGCAACTCAGCGTTTTGCACCTTCGTGCACACCGACTCTTTCACCTTTTCCGCGTTTACCGACGCGCTTACACATACATGTACGCAGATGCACGCGCGTGTATGCGTCGCGCGCGCACATCTGTCCGCATCAACGGGAGAAAGTAAAATACGTCTCTCCGCGAGATATGACAAACCGCCGACAACATCGAGCAAACATGTGCTGCAAAAAGTTGTATTTGCATGAAAACTATCGCGTGTTCGATTACCGGTATTCTGGGTCGAAATCTGAATTATGCATCGTGTCCTGCTCCTTCGGAACATTTAGTTATACATGCGGAAAAAGCATTCAGGAAAAAGGAAAAAGGAAACTCCGTGTTTCTTTCATCCCTTATAAATTATTAAATATTACTTAAGATGCATTACGCGAAGCACTTCTCTCTTTGTGCTCGTAAATTAAAATCTGAAATAAAAATTTCCCTCTTACGATACTGAATAACGATAGACGTTGCTTCTGAAGATGATTAATGCAAAACGATTTTTAATTGTTGTCCGATCGATTTGTGCCCTCTATGTTGCAATGTGAGATTTTATCTCATTTTCTGTTTACCTTCAATATTATATACATTATTCTTTATTGAAACGTTCAATATTTTCATCGGAATTTCTTGGAATAACTTGGTCGTATTTTCGTTTTGATTGTTGTCTCTCATATTCCTTTTAAATGTAATCTACTTCTATTTGTTTATAATCTATATGTAAATAAATCAATCATCAATCATCAAAATTCAACACAGGACAATCCACCAATCCAATGGAATTTATAAGTACCATTGATCACACCTCGCACAATCTAACCTTGAACGGTGATAATCGCGTCGTGATTTGTGCATTCTTTTTAAATTATCATTTTCATATTTATTTTCGTAAAAGTTACTGTACATAATATTATTATATTAAATTACTTTTTATATTTGTAAAGCGTCTTAGTAGAAGAACAAATTTATACGAAATTGACTGAACTTCAATTTAAAAGTTCAAATACGTTCAAAAAAGTTCAAAAAAGTTCAAAAAAGTTAAGAATTTAAATTGCCGCATATAGGTAGTTCGTGAAAAATAGAGAAATTTTACGAAAGCTGTAAAAGCACTACCTAGCCAAAAAGGGTGTTTATTTTGCTTCATTTATATAATTACGATTGCAAATATATTATCGGAAAAAAATTAAGTCTATTTCTGCTTTACGCCTGCAAATATTCGCCGGTCTCTGCAATTTTGTAATAGTGTAGTGTGATGTAATGCAACGAAAACATTTTACACGTTACAATATAACGCTACATCTCGCCCGAAAATCTACAGTAAAGTATTTTGTTAGTGCGTTAAAAAAGCTTACGCAATCCTGTTAATGGATTTTCTGTGTAATGGATATGAAGAGGATAGAGTGACACGAAACCCCGGTGCTAAATGTGCGAAAAGATTTTACGAAATAAAAGCTTTCGATACAATAAGAATTATAATTAATTCTTAACGTGTTGAAATTGCTCTCAACGTTGATGTTCTCGAGTTGATGTTGAAATTCCTAAATCGCGTCCAACCTTCGAATTCTTAGAGTTCAACTATCTCGTTTCTCAGCGAGCTATATTCCGTCGGCGGGAAACTTACCCCCAAACGCGCAGAGACAAGCCGTGAAAAATTCATATCTCCTTGTCTCTCAATAAAGAGAGATTATAGACTACGCTTGAAGGAGTAATGGTCCCGCAAAACTTTCAAAGTAACATAAAGTGAATGATCGTGAAACGCATCGTCTGAAGACAGCAGATAACCGCTAAACGACCGCGAGAATACGCGAAAACGTCGCTTGTTACCTTCGTTTATCGCGCCTCGCGATCGCGTATCAGCCCCCTTATCGCGGCTCAACGTGCTCATGATAAATACTAAGATAAAACGTGCATGTGACACGTGCAAGGTTACGCGATGTTTCGCTCAAGTGCCGTAACGGCCGGTAGACATTCCGCGGGCGATCTTACGATCGTGCCTCAAATACGACCTCTACTTCTGCTCGTTGCAAGAAATTGCGGCCGCGGTCGTCAAGAAGAACATCCCCTCGCGAATGTACGCGCTTGTGTATATCCGGTGCATGCGCATGAACCGTACAATCTCGCGGCGTTTGTGAGTTATCTCGTATCCCCGGTTTCGGGTAACGAACAGCACCGCGCGAAGATCTTATTGTTACAAGCGAGCGATTGGACGAGACGTTCGGGCTGAACGGAAAAATCGATGCCGCAGCCATCGAGCGAGCATGCGGTGATATAAACCGTACATTTCTTATTTTGAGAAGCGGAACAGTCTGTACAAATATTTCATGTAAAATCCATCAACATGCCGTTTACTTTATTTCCTCTGCATGAATGCAGGATTTATAATTTCTCGCAAGGTAGGCGTTCCTTCGAGATTGCATATTTTCCGCCCCCGTGAACCAGAAAAATTCTCAATAGAGAATCTCTTGACAGTTTCTTCGAGCCAGCTATTGTAGTCTCTTTCACTTGTTCGTACGATAGGAGTATCTGACGAGTAAATATTGTCCAGAGTCAAGACCGCGTAAACATCACACGAAATTGAACCAGGATTGACGCGAGCCGCATAATTTCTTGATATTTCCGTATCTCGAACATCACTTGGGAAATCGAAATTTTCCGTCCGATAAAGAAACGATGGGAAAAACACGACGCAGCCAGAAAGTCCAGTTCCAGAAAATCTGTTAGTAGATTAGTTGCTTCGCTACATTTGCTCCCGGCAAGTATCTCTTACAGGTAATTCCGTCCATGCAGTGATTCCCGCAGAAATATTTACCTTAAAGTATCCAATTATGACGGACTTCTCCGTCATAATTGTTACATCGACGCGTCGACGCATACGCGTCAACTGTTAACGCATCCAAGCGACGCGTAAACACGAAACAACGCGTAGAGACGCTTGATCGTTATTATACACGCAATGAAACGACGATGGACGCGCTCGGATTGCGACTTTTTACGATACAAAGCACACTCGATTAATCTATCGCGTTTCGTTCGTCTCGGGGAAATGCGAGTTCCCTTTGACACTTTTCGCTCTCCTGTTAACCATTTCGTTTAAACGATCGCGTTAGTCTTTTGTTCCCCCGGTGTCAATTAGTCCGCTAGTACGGCTCAAAGGTGACGCGCAAACGGGAAAAAAATTAGTTACGATGAAATTATTGGCTTCGCGTTTTCATACCGGCCGGCACGTAACCGCGGCATGGAGCACGGCTACTGTACTCCAGGGAAATTGAACGTGATGGCCGCTTGTTCGTCGAGCAAATAGGCTACAGTTAGAAAAGCCGTTATATAACATCGGAAACGAAAGCTGCGCAATGTCAAGTATAAACCTTCAACTGACCGAACGACCGGATGAACATTCCAACCGGACTTTCCTTCTATTTGTATTTGTCCTTGCGACATGAGGTTCAACGGTATCGAGCAAGAGTCCCCGCGAGAAATCCCCGCGTACAATCTGCGCGCGATAAGCATAGCCGACACTCGTCCCTCTATGTCGTTGATTCGGCTTTTCAGTTTCGTGAAAATAAGGTACAAATTACAAGCGAGGATTAATTGAATTCCGACGCGTGTTAGTGTGCCGTTCAACCGCGGCCCAGACTGCGGCGCGTATGCGCGCGAGCAAAGGCGTTATTGCAAACGATTTTCAGCCTTTGAAATGCGTGCGCAGCGCATTTCAGCAAGCTCGGGCAAGCGGTATTACAGCACGATCTTATCGTCGCTTCGTAACGCAGATTAACTCGAAACGTATCTCGTTGCGCAGAATGTATAATACATACATACACATTAGCGCTATAAAACGCGCTCCTCGATTATTCCATTTCACGCCTGGTGAGTCGTATCTCCCGATCTACGTGGCCGACTAATTATCTGCGGGACGTATCCCTTCGAGGGATAAATTCCTTTTATTTGCCGTTAGAACGGTCACACGAGATACGCGCCGATCCGTCCCTCGGGCGGGGCTCTCGAATCGTGGAGAAACTGCAGAGTTACATCGCGCGCCCAACGTTCTCGAAGACGAACGCGCTTAGGTCGAAAGAGCGCGCGATCCAAACTTTTCCCGATTACCCTGACGATTTCAACGTGGCGTCTTAATTGAACTGACAATGTACGTACCAACCGATCCGAATGTTCATCCGTTTCGTAAATGCCAAATCGAGCGTGACCGTCCGCGAGCCGAGCTTCGGCAGCCGGAAGTAGCAGTTAGTTAGCAAGGAAGTGAAAGAGCCCGTTCTGAAGTTCAGACGCGAAAATTCACCGGTTGCCTCCCAGTCGATTCCCGGTTCGATTATCGGCGAATGCTCGCCCGGGGACTGGCAGAGTGAAGAAATCGAGGGAAAAAGCGGAGGAATGCACGGGGGACGAGCGAGCGCGAGAATTCCGGTTCTTTATGGAAACTACTTAGCCAAACGATAGGATCTAGTAGGAGCCGCCTCAAGTAATTTTCGCGAGGCTTTAATGGAAGAGCCGGTGCACGCTAGCGGGAGATAAGGATGCCTTATCGAATGTTCGCAGAAGCTGGACGGCTTTATCGGTCACGCTGTTGTCGACCACTTTCCCGGGGTAAAAATTTGCGCCCTCGCGATTTGGTGCGCGGGCGCGCGACTCTCCAGGTACCGTTCTCGTGACGTTCCGTGTGTTAACTGCCTCGCCGTGTGTTAATCGCTCGCAATTAGGATTACAATAACGCGCGCGGAGCCGCGTAATTTATTTCGCACGGAGGACATTGGAGAGTGCCGCGCGCTCTCTGGCGAAAAAAGTAATACAGCTCCCCCATGCGCGCCATTATCTCTTCGCGTTTCAGCGCGGACGTGACATGCAATTTCTGTAAATGCTCAACGACAGACCTCAGCCCCGCTTCTGAGCGTCCAAAGACACACGCGTTTGCGCGCGTTTAAACACGTACACCGTGAGAAACATGCACGCTCCAGCTCCGTATTTTTCAAAAAGCATGGAAATCCATACAAACATTCTCGCTATTAATACGTCCACGATTAACGGACTTTCTCGTCGAAAGGGCTGCTGCTGTCTGATTAAACAGACTTAACCCCTCGGAAATATTCGTTCTCGTTGGAAGTCTTCTTTTCCACTTGATCAGCGTACTATCGTGCGTATCGCAGCGATCATGACCCAGCGAACATTTATCGCAATTTGCATTTGCGAACGAGCGCGAGATTTTGGGGCGCGTCGTGATTATTCGCTGAACGCGGACAAGTCACAAATCTTTAATCCCGTCGACGAGACGGCGATTTACCGCCGTTTATTCCGCGCGGAGGGGCGGGGGGGGGGAGGGGTTTCGAAGTTTGTTAAGCTCATTCATACTCGTGCTTGTGAGCGTAAGTTTCCCCTGTCGTCATAAAGTCCGGGGACGCGCGCTGCTTGGCGCCGCGCTTCCGCGGAGTTAAAAATTTTTGGCGTGCCGAGAGCGCGCGCGGGGGGAGATGCGGTAATACTTCCGAAGAATATCGGCCAAGTACATCGCACCAATAATTTTCCGCGGGCGTAACGGCGATTTATCAGCGGGACGTGGCGCGGCAAAATCTGCGGGAGCACTCGCGGCGATTCATGAACTTGCATTTGGGGAATGCGCGCTTTGTATGTACCTCGGATAACAATGAGTGGACGGGGAAGAGGAGGAGGGAGGCAAGTGGCTGTGGTATTGCAACCTCACGTTTCTCCCGCGTTATTTTGCGAAGCTCTTATTCTTGAGAGTACTTGAAATTTCATGGCGCTCCCCCTCGTTCCGCAAAACGTTTGCATTTAGCGCGGAGATAAAGCGCACGCAGCTCGTCGTCGTCGTCGTCGTCGTGCGGACTTTGAAATTCCCCACAAAGTTTTCCGCGCGTTTGGCAGAAAATATCGAAAATTAGAAGAAAGGAGGTGATCAGTTTTCGAAGTCCGTTGTATCGTGAGATCCGCCGTTCTCGACCGAGAAACACCTCGCCGGCCGGCCGGCGTCGCAAATCACAATACGCCGTTTTCGCCTCGCGGAATACGAGAGCGACTGCATTTACGGTTCCATCGTTTTCAGCGCTCTGTTCGCTGAGGATATCTCGATTGTTATCAGATATTCGTTCTCGTAACCTTTCCCTTTCACCACCTCCGCCGCGGCCGCCGGCACCGCCGACGCCGCAGTTACGAATTACGTTAATTCGCTCTTGCAGCGTGTATCCCGCGTCGTCTATAAAATCGTGAACAATGAAACTCCCTGCGGAAATGCGAACGTTACAAACGATGGCGGCCGACATCGCGGGCTGATTCACCCAGTGCGCATCCGTGTACTCTTATTTACTGCATATAACGGCGACGTTAGAACTATGGGTGCTCTCTCGTTCCAATTGGAGCGACAATCCGAACGTCGTCGCAACGTTCAATAACGATATATCGTCAACGACGGGTCGCGGAGGTCGTGCGCGCGTAGTTGCACGAACGTACGAATCGTAAAATTGGCGACGATTCTTAACATCGGACGACTCACGCTGTGAGATCACAATGAGAGCGGCGCGGAAACGCGCGCTGTGCGAATATTGATCGCGTAATCATTTCCAGTGAGCTCCATTTTCATCACAATAATAGCTGGTTTTCGGACTTGGCCCTTTTGACACGCATAATGCCTGCTTTCTGCGCGGATTAATGACGAGATGCAGTTGTTTCAGAATAATACTGAGGTGTTATTATCGCGCGGAATTACACGCGAACGTACGGGCCAATGTAATTATTAGATATTAATGACACTGCGCGAGAACTCTCTCTCTCTCGAAAAACCGGACGCGCACACGAGGCCACGATTTTAGCGTGTTTTGCGCCAGTTATTCCGTTGCTTTTCAACAGCGCTTATCTGAATAGGTTGAAACACGGTCGATGAGGGATGCGTTATACGGGCGATTATCGGGCAGAAGTTACCAGCGACTCCTGACCGGATCCATTTTCCAGTTTTCAAACGGATCGTCAAAAATTCCTCGGGCAACAATGCGTAAATGGAACGTAATCTCCATACGTTCTACACGAGACGAGTTCGTTGCAGATATAAACGTGCTAATAATATCGCGCCTCCATTTTATTGACTAATTAGCGAGCGAATATCTCCTGCCGGTGATGTCATAAACATCACCATTTCGATTTAATGCGACGTTTGCTAATGGATCGCGTTGAAGAGATCAAGTTCCAGGCTGACATTACTCCCGTTCTATCAATTACGTATACGTTCGAGATAAGAAATCTCTTAGTCTGCGCACGGTGAGAATCTTAAGAAATAGGAAACTCGCCCATCTCATTTTACTCTCGGCTCACAATCCCGTGTGAAAGCTTCAGCTTAGATGTCACCGGGAAGACGCGGGAAATGCCGGCACGAAGAAAATTAATCATCTTGAAATCCACTCCGCTTCTACGTCACTGAAAGATGCGGCAATGTGGCGAATATTTCGCCTCTCGCGCAACGAGAGCCGCGCCCATCGCTTCTATTGTTACACTGCTGGGCTGTTACATCGGAGAGCTGGTGCGACTTTTGTCTCCGGAATTGCAATATCGCACGAACGCACGCTCTCTTTCTCTCGTTGCGAAACAAAAATCTACGAATTGACGCGCGGGCAAGCAGGCAAAATTCATATCCCTTCTCCGGGGGTGTCCCCTGGTGAATCCTCGCGCGAGAGAGAGAGAGAGAGAGAGAGAGAGAGAGAGAGAGTCACACATCGATCGGTCACAGTCGCACCCTCATTCGCATTTCGGTGCGTTACGTGTCCGCCGGAACTTCCGTACGAGCAATAGATATTTCAATTACGCGACGGAATACGAAAAAGATTACCCCGCGCACGGGCATGAATACGTGATATTCCTCCGTATTTTCTGCGCGCGGTCTCAGCGCTGTCGTTTCTCGCTGATACGAAAGGGTCCTCTCCACGTCCTTCGGGACCGCCTTACTTCCTTTCGGTCGCGCATTCGTTTCGTACACGTCCTTCCCTTCTCCCCGTCTTCCTCTGTCTTTCTCCCTGACAAACACGTTCTACCTTATCGCCCTCTTCATTCTCACCAACATCATAGAAAATTGCGGACAAGTTTCCCCCGGGGCGGTTCCCCCCACAGAAATTCAACCAATTAGTTCGACAGAAACTTTCCTACCAGCAGACTTAACTGACGAGCAGCCTCGAGTTGTGCTCTCTCTCTCTCTCTCTCTCTCTCTCTCTCTCTCTCGCATCGTGGATGTGTGTGGGCTGATGGGTGGTCGGGCAGCTGGATAGGGCGGGTGATACACACGGCCGAAGTCGAAGCCCGGTATCCGACGCACGGACACGTCTGCTCTACACCCACGCGAACGCCTTCGGAATACTAATGAACCCATACTGATGAAGTCGCGCGCACGGTAACAGGTGAAGACTCGATCCCGCGTACTTAGCTCGGCGCACTCTGTAATTCCAAACCGCGCGCATCTACTTGTGCCCCCGGCCGGGGGTGTAATCACCTGGAGTAAAGTTGGGTGAGTTGTGCGCGGGCTTCACCCCCGCGGGAAAGGAAAAACTTGCGGACCCCTCCCCCGCCCCCCTCCCCCGGCGAACCCCGCGAACCGTTATCGAGATCTGGCTGACTCGCCGATTGATTGATTGGCTGGCTGACTGACTGACTGACTGACTTGTGGCCGAGCGATTTGCCGTTCGCGGCCGGTGAACTCGAAATTGTCGCTGTTCTGCGACAGGGCGAGAAATTAAGCCGCGCGTTCGAGACGATTCGTGCGTGTCACGTCCGCTGTTCTCTCCACAGCGGCTTTGCCGCGTTGTGTCAACACCGCGCGTATGTGTGGGTCTTTGTGTGAAAAACAATCGGACTAATAATAGAAAAATGTGGCATGAATGGTAAAAAATAGACGCGACGTTCAGACGTCCCATCTGGAAAGTGCAAATATAATATTTTATGTTGATGCAAAAATAATTATGGTTTTTGTTTATATTTTAATTCGGCACCGATTTCTTTAGATACAGAGAAAGAGAAATTACCGTTATCTTTTCCAGAATTCTATCTTGTAGAAATAAACAAATCTGTCTCCCCTTTGGGAGAAATGTGTGCAGGCCAATGATCTTCATTTTGATTAATAAATATAATTTTTAACTGATACACGCGTCTTTATATTCAATACGTAAAATCCGCGATTATTTTTGCACTAACCTAAATATATACAAGCATCGTCTTGGAAACTGTTTGAACCGGAAGACTGTGTGGTGTTATGACTGACGAATAATTCTGACAAAACTTTTGCGGATTTGCGTATTTTACACGTACATCTTGCCCGTAATCGGGGGAAAGAATATTCTTAACAATGGCAGGGAGGCTTAACAATGGCACACGCACACACACACACACACACACAATTATCCTAAAATATACAATTCATATTCAAATATACAATTCACATGTATATGTTTACTTTTCGAGTTTGCGAACCGCTCGGAATTGCGCAACTTGCTCATTTGCTAATTGA
This sequence comes from Harpegnathos saltator, assembly GCF_003227715.2. Lineage (NCBI taxonomy): Eukaryota > Metazoa > Arthropoda > Insecta > Hymenoptera > Formicidae > Harpegnathos > Harpegnathos saltator. The sequence continues at coordinate 2,475,886 of NW_020230531.1, read as the reverse complement.
CGCACGGTTCATAAATTGATAAACAGTAAATCATGCTGTCAAACATTGACCGCGATGTATCGTTGAATTGGACGATTCCATGTGAATGGCCGGGCTAATTGACGACCCACGAGTGAACTGTACATGGTACACGTCCCGATATTTGTGCACCGGCGCTCTCTGTGATCAACGACGTGCGCGGAAAACCATAAGTCATGAGAAAATGTCGGTAGAGACGAAAACATCTCGCTTTACACAGCTTTGTTCGGGAAAATATTTTTGAAGCTTAAAAGCCTATGTTATCGATCCACAACGAATTTTCAATTATTTCCCGGAGCATGGTGGAAAAAAAAAAAAAGAAAGCGTTGACTAACGTGCATAGAGAATAACGTTGGTAGAAATGAAATTTTTTTTTACGTTCACGCGAACGGACGGATATGGATTTTCTTGTTGATTTTAGCTTGCAACTGAAAACCTCTAACACAACATGCGATTGCTTTTAATGACCCCAAAATAACTCTGAAACACTGACGAAACGTACAAACGAGCTGGTTTTACTGCGCAACTATATCGAACAAGAACTCAACTACAATATGATCGGGAATTTCACATATTGTTTCAAAACATTGCATTACCGCGCATATCGCAGAATCAACACGATAACCTTCAGTCGTTTGACGTGGCGGAAAATTGATTCGTTAATAAATTATCAGCTCAGGTTGTTACACGTAAAAAGCTGTTACGCATATTGGATAGAGGGACTAATTGTAATAGCATCTCATGCATAGTCGAAGCTGAAAGTTACAAATTGGATCGATATGGACTTACCGATTCTAATGACCGGCGGCAGCGACATAGCAGTGGTGATCGAAATAACGATTATGGCGAACAACAGTGCCATTGTGTCCGACGTGAAATCAGTTCGCACTTGGGCGACTATGGCATCGTTAGCGCGGACTCCCTGTGAGATGAAGCGCGATAATGGAAAAGGAAGGGAGTCATAGATAGAGCGAATGGGGCGCTCGTTCACCGGCACTTTAACACCAAACTGCACATCCTCAAAAACTGGTCGCACGGGTCGCCGGGAGAGGATTCTTAGATGGCTATCATCCTTCGTACGGTTTCGATCTGAAAATAGAAAGTAGAGACCTGCATTGTAATATCGAAGCGGAAAGTGTGAAAGAAGATCATGGGATCGCGAGTGGATACTCGTTTTGACGGGAAGGAAAGTCCCAGGAGATCGAAGAGGGATGAATGAACTTCGTATTGCGAGCACTGTGGCGCAAATACGCGAGTTCGCTAAAAGCGAATAAACGTTTAAACGTTCAAACTGTGCTCTATCCCTTCTGAAAAGTTTCTTTCGCAAGCGCTTACCTCCAGATTCGAATGTATACACACACACACACACACACACACACACACACACACACACACACAGATTCACATACATACAAACGCACATAGGAACGAGAAACGGCATATCTTATAAATTCAAAATAAAATTAATAAGTATGCAATGGGAGAAAAAGGGATCGCTGGAGGTAATGTTGCGGCAAGGTAATGTCACGTGCATATTGTGCACGTTAATGTCCCCCTACACGCTAGAAGGAGCAATCTGCAATCTGAAAAAAGAGCTCGAGCAACGTTGCTCTACACTTTGCTCTTTTTTTAACGCGGTTGCCACGGCCGCGCATCAACGTCGTCGGAATTACAACGTCCGGTTTGGTTTTATTTCGACTCGACCTCGTGAGAAAGGCGAGAAAAGGCGAACCGCTACGGGTCTCCGGAGTAAAATCGCGTAGGGCCCAGGGCTTCTCTCTATTCCCGACGGTGCATTTTCCGAGGAAAAGGTGGAAAAAAGGAGTTCGGCCTTTAACCTCCTCGCACCGGCAGATACGACCGCCAGTCCGCCGGAGATACCGAGGAGAGGACAGAGTCTCTCTTTCTCTTCTCCTTTATTTCCGAAGCATTTCCGGGATGGAGTTTTTGGTCCCGCCGTGATAATGTTCCTGGCCCGATTCTATCTCGACGTGACGTGTAGCACTCGTGCGACCTGTCTTGGTACTTCGGTCGCTAACACGACAGATAGAGTTCGTACTTAAAACTACGTTACGAGAAAAAATGTAGTTGAATCAGAACAAACTTTGCCGGCGTGCAGCACGTCCGCAAGAACTTCCGTCGACCTCAATGACGTTTCGCGAAACAAACTACGAGGTTTGCTGCAATTTTCTTCATGAAGTAGTCGATGCTTAGAGAATTTGCTCTGAGCATTGTATATCTTAAATACTAAGCATTATATGTCTCAAATACTGCATTCTATCTATTGACGTTAATAATATAGTACCTGATAAACAATACAGGTTATAGTGTGACGAACAACGATAATCGCGCATGACATTCTCGAGTCTCCGAGAGACCTCCAAGAAACCTCCGTTTTCTTAAATAATACGTAAATTATGTTCGTCTTATATTTTGACCGCGTAAAATAATATCCCGCGCTACTGCGTAATTTCTTATTGATATTTTTGTTCCTTTGCGTATTCTGAATTTACAACATGAGCACGTAAAAATATCTCACTTCAGCTATAATTTACAGGTTTTTAAGGTTTTACAAGTTTTAATCGTTGTTGATGCTGCACGCGTATTAACCGCGATATTCAATATTTTATCTGACAATGTCGTTTATATCGCATATTAATAAATGCATTAAGTGTGCATACATTATTAAATAGCTACATTATCATGCACATACAATAAATACATTATACAATTATCTTACTCCCCGATTGTAGCATCGATATATTTACATGATTATATTGACATAAGTTATTTCGCGATCACTAATTATTAACCACCGGATAAATTCAATCACGCTGTTATACACCGACAGATCATATGTAATGTACCCTCATATCATTCGGATTCAAATAACACGAAATGCAACGACCTCGATTATACGTTACGAATTAGCGCTCTGTACAAGTACGGCAGCTAATTGAGCATGTTTAATCAATTATATCGATGTCAGTCGTTGGCGGCTTTAAAATTAAAAGTTTCTTTACGCGTAATCAGCATGCATTGGCGTGTCCCACGTGCGACTCAGGTTTCTCCGTATTGTGCGACAATGCGCGTCGCTCCAGCTGCCGCGTGACGCGCGCGATCCGAAAGTACATTGACTCCAAACAACGAGCCGCTGATATCTCCCGGTAACGATATTTGACAGTCGAAAAATTGGCCGGAAGAATAAACACCGGCGTGCATCGAATCGGCCTCGACGCGAGCATCGGCTCTCGACGGATGTCGAAGTTCGGTGTCGATGCCGCATGCGGCTCACGCTTTCGCCATTAGAGTTAGCGTAAACGGATTTCAGCTAACCCAATTTAGCCGGGGGTAACTTTACCTCCCGCCGTGTTTGTTTGCCGAACGGCCGTCCTAAGCGCGCCGCTTGATTGCGTAGGTGCGCTCGTTGCGTTTTGAACGGCTGTCGAGGCTTTCTTCCTGTCTGTTTTTTTGTTTCTCCCTCCCGATGACTTCTTACGGCGACTTCGTCCTCGTCGTTGCGTCGCCGACCTAACCCTCGCCGCGAGCCTCGCGGTCTTTCGGTCTCACAAGCCGAGACTACCGCGGCGCTCGCCTCCTTAAAGCTGTATCAAACGTGCAACGGGTAGATACTTTGAAATTATGCGCATTTTTGCGAATATTACAATGCTGAAGGTTGGACGATAAAAGCGCATTACGACGAGAACGATCCAAGGCATTTCGCGTGTGTAAGCCACGCCGTGTTCTTGAAGTTTAAAATGTAGGAAGCGAAGCTTTTTCCGCTGCAAGCGCTGCTTCGAGAAACGTCGCACTCTGCCGCTAGATCGGCGCGACAGTTGTAGAATATGTTAATTATTTGTCGTATCTTGTTGAGAGATTGCACGTTAAATGACAAACGACGGCTAAATTACGACGGTGTTTTCGGTAACCCGGATCTTTTTTTTCTTTTTTTTTTTTCTTTTTACGTGATTTCACGCGAACACTTGAAATTTTACGAACATTTGCTGATTCGTGCTTACTCACATCGGCGCATTTATCTCGGATGACAATAAAGATTTGAGTGCGGTTTAATCAATAAAACGTACGATACAGGGTATACGATACGCGCCGGGCGATATAGCACGTTTCGCGGCGGTGAGTAACATTTCGAGTGCGCTTTATCGTCGATAAAAACTGTGCGCCGTGTTCTTCCTCTTTATCGGGTTTACGGTAGAGAAGAAGGGATTAATCGGTAGGAGGGAAAGAATGCGCCTCGGATCGTAAAGGAACAGAGAGAACGGCGACTGTAATTCTAAACAGAAGCAACTCCCTTCGCCTCTTTTTCTCGACGAGTCGCTCAATTTTACGAGACTCTTTAGCCACATGTACCGTATTTTAAGACCTTCGAGTAGATGCATCCTTAACAACTCATTACGCAACACTCTGACCCTTGTGGAGACGGCAAAGGGAACACAGCGACCGCAGCGAAGTACTTTCAGTTGTGTCTTATTTCTTTGCCCCATCACGACTAATCCCGTCCATTAACTGGAAAGCCTGTGAGTTCGCGCTCCTTATTGCAAAATTTAAAATCATCTTCTCGTGTGTGGTACGCACTACGACTCTTCCGGTAAACACATCTTATCGGGCCTTATCCTTAGTTGGAATGCTCGATGCTCGCGGAACGATAAGTCGGCGATTAAAAATGTACGTGGAAAATGTACCCGGGGATTAAATGTACGTGTAATCATGTCCATTGGCGGTGCAGTCGTTTGTACGTTTATTTGTAGCCGTAGTTCGATTCGATTACCGTTAATGCGGCTGGTAATTTTAACGTGTACTTTTAACGTACTTACAACCTAAAACGTTTTACAACGTTTCAATCATCGAGAACGGAGCGCTCAACGAATCGCGCTTGTTAGCACAATCACTGAGATGCCTAAGTGGGCATCGTTATTAAATGGCTTCGATATTACTGCACGGCAGTGCAGTTTCCACGCGGCGCGGCGGCTTAACTAAATCGATTTTATTACGAGACAGTCGCAAGGGAGAGCCAGCGGTAGACGATGCCGCGGCAGATTGATGCAATACGATACAAGCCACGACAGCTAGAAGTTGCCTGGCGCACCGGGAAATAGCACCGGGGAGGAATCGACGCGCATTGTACGACGAATGAGCCACCAATCAGGATTGAACGGCTAGTCAAGACACTCACGGCGCCTTCGTTCTGGAGGACCTCAACTTCCGTTCCCTTTCTTGTTTCATTCTCCCTCGCTCCGTGTGTGCGCGCGCGCGGGCGACCACAATAAATTTTGGAAAATTATTGAGGCGCTCCCACAACAACCGGCAGAGGGGGGGAGGCGGGGGAATGCAACCTACCGTGCGTCATCAACGATACATCGCTCCTCGCGAATGAACGCACGGCGGTCGGTCGGTCGGTCGGTCGGTCGATGGCACGGCAGCGCGATTAATAACGCGACGGTGTCGGCAGGAATTTCATAACTTCCATATTCGAGGAAATCCAGGAAGAAAGTTGATGCGCTGTGGTTGAGCGTGATTTAACGGTTGTCTAACGAAGAAACGGCGAATGATTAATCGATAATTTCGCCCTTGCTCGAGACATGTTTTTCGCGATTCGACGTTACACCAAGATAGATAGACGCGCGAGAACGAAGAAATTAATCGCCGAGTTAAAGTGTACGCGTCCCGTGTCGGTATATAAGGCTGTTTACGACAGCGTAAATTGCAAATTCCCGTCTTCTCACTTCTATCAAATGAGATTTTTCGGGTTTGTGAAAATGCAATTATCCTTAGATCTTCTTCTCCTTTCAGTCTCTCAGTGTACTCGCAACTTTGCGAAGGATAAAGCATTCGCATTGCATAACATTTACGAAAAGGTACGTCGGCTTTAATTAAATACGTTCATTTTGTCACGAGTTTTCCGCAGTTTGCAGGGACACAGTTACAAAATTGTAGCGGAGATAACGAGAGAAAGACGGAAAGAGATACGAAATATCGCCCGAAACAACTGTGTAAAGCGCTTAAAAGTAAACGCAAGCCAGGAAATTATGAATCCCCAAGACGTACTTCCGCTTTTCAGTAAACGCATGCTTCAAAAAATATAATGCTGTGCGGCTGAAGAGAAACTTTTGACGAACGCGACTCATTTGTCTCAATTATGTCGGAATAGGGCATTAACTACGTCCTCGCGACTCGAGAAGGTGCGAGGGACGCTTAAAGTAGGAAAAAAATTTTAAACACACATCGTTACTACCGCGACGTTACCGTATTACACGCTTCAGAGTGCCACATGAAATCAGTTTTTCTCACGTAGGAATTCAACGACTTACTTCACGAGTCGCAACTTCGCGCGTGACTAAAGGAAACTACGCTTGACGCTGTGAAACGCAGTCGTCTCTGATAGAAATTGAGAATATAGCATTATAAATGTACATAAAGGCGACTTCATGATTTCGCATTCGTTGGGCCGTTAATTCAGCGAAGATATGCCATCGTTTATTACATACATGTACTTTATTTGACGAGGAAAATGCATTTGCAATTAATTGGGTGAAACATTTTGCAAGAGGTTAACTCGAAAGCTGCATTTGCGAAGTCGAGATATGAGATAACAAGCAGATAATAATGATATAAAGACTTTATTATCGACGATCACCGACTCCCCAATTAACGAGATCAAATTTGTAATATAATGTTACATTAGCAGCGTACCAAAGCAACCGCAGAAAAATCCATCCAGTTATTGGAAATAAATTAATTACAGATGAAGGGCTTTACTGTGTATGTAAATTCGAGCTTTAATTAACAGGTGTTACACAGGGTTTTTCAAGATTTCTTTAATTAATATATTTATATCGAAGTATACTTGAGCTCCTTGTAAATTAAGCTATCGAGTTACTGTCAAAGAATAATCGTTCTCCTTTTGGTAATAATCGGTCCTTTTGGTCAACCAACCAACCAACCAACCAACGAGTTAATTACCTCTTTTAAAATTTTAATTTTTTGAGTATTTGCGAATACTTGATATCAAATATTAGCTTTTCAATCAATTACATCCTCTCTTCCGAAACGTTACTTAGACATGTCGACTTTAAATCAACTTCTATCGACTTTAAATTCACATTGTTTCTCTCAAATCTCTTATTAAATCTACATTCGAAAATTGTCTTTATGTATGTTCAAAATTACTTGTAGCTTGTTGTGTATTAAATAAAGTATAATATGAACGCTTTTCCATTTATAAAAACTCCACAGAAATGCGTTTGAATAAACACGTTAAAATGCAAACTTTACGAATGCAAATATTATTAATAATATTAAATACAAATATAAATATAGAATATATTTGAATATTCGCATATATATTGACACGACAAACGATATATTTCAAATTGTTTCGCTATTGAGATATGGCATGTCCTCTTTACGTAAAATTGCAGAATGAAATAAAATAAAATCACAGTTACGTAATATTGTAGAGAGAATAACGGATTAATAAAAAGAAATACTGAAAATCATGGCAGACTTGAGATTATAACGTAACACTGTGTTACAAATACAAAGCTCTTGAAATAACGATAATCGGAAAAATAAAAGTTCCAATTTAAACGTTGAAATAAAATAAACATGTTGACAATTTGCTCGGGTGCAATGAAAATGTATGTTTTGATAAATAAAATTGGATCTTCTACAAACGCGATGTATCGCCAAGAGAGCGGGAAACGAAGAGATGAGAGAGCGGGACAGTGAGAAAGAGGATAGAAACGGGGGGATAGTTGCGCTATCATGTTCATTAATTGTCAACCGGTCGGAAATCGCATGGAATTGCGGATATCGTTGCGTTTCAAGTTGAGTCGTACCGTGACAGTGAACAATGCAAATACACATAATCATACCACTGGAACGTTGTGATAACTATGATTAATGACTGCATCGACGTCTATTATTCTGGACCACGTGGATCAGCGACGATCAGTGATAAATGTCGGAAATTGGATCTTGCTTATTTAAAACCTCGTTAAAAATGCGCTTTTACCTGTTTGTTTGTTGGACGTAAAGAGATGTTCGCGTTACATTTTCTTCACTTCTGATGACCCTAACATCTTACGCGCTGTAGAAATTGGATAATTGAATGATACAGGCTCTACGTTAAAGTAAATTTAGTACAAATATTTCACAGCACAATTGTACGTCGCTGTTTTAAAAAAATGTATTAAAACATTGTCAGGAAAGGTTTATATCGGAATGAACGCTTGATTGTACGCTTGATTGTCGACAGAGATTACGCGGAAAGCCCATCCATTCGAGATGGGAATTATAACCAATTACTATGTAATAGCATTATAATACGAAAGTCCAAAAAAATTACGTACTATTCAATACGTCTCTTATTCATTCGCGCGTAATAGCCGTTTTCAAAGCGCGAGTTGAATCCTTCGCACATGAATATACCTTTCGAGATTACTATTTAACTTTGTGCTTGCGAATGCGACTATATTCGAATACTATGAAATACGTGAATGATTATCAGGGATAAGTATTTACAAAGGATAGTCTTTTCGATACGTTAACACTATTCATCGCATTCATCCTTTCTGTTCCACCGCAACTTCGTGTGTGTGTGTGTGTGTGTGTGTGTGTGTGCGCGTGTGTGTGCGCGTGTGTGTGCGCGTGTGTGTGTGCACGTGTGTTTGCGCGCGCGCGCGCGCACGTGTGTGTGTGTGTGTGTGTGTCAGCACTGAACATTTTCGCGTAAAAGTAGATACTTTACCCGTGAATTCTAAAGCCGCTTTTAAACAGACAACGCAGTTGTCCAGTTCTCAGCAGTATTGAGATGCTAACGTTTGGATGTTGAATTCAACAAACAAAGGAAGGTAGCTCGATCAAGCGAATTGGACGCGTCTAAATTACACGTTACAACAGTCTTTTACGTTACACTCTGGAAATTGTAATATAGATGAAAGCTACACTATAAGAAAACAATATCGAAATGTTTGCATCTTGATAATTGTTGAAATTATTTACAAGTAATCTGTGTTTGTATGGAGAGGGGGGGGGGGAACAATGGGAAGCTTTAGGAAATTTGGATCAGGAGAATAGATAATCATCAATGGAAGCTATTTCATGCGACGTCATTTAAAATAATTTATAGAACCCATTGATGAGGTAAGTAGCTATGTTTTCTCTTGGACACTTTAAGCGTACGTATTCTTTAAGCGTTCAATTCTCTCGATACGACAACTTAAGCGATACTCACGTTCATCTACGCGACATAGAAGGTGCCGACGCACCTCACGAGACTCGTCCTGCACCACATGATTGTTATAGGCGATCCTCGTGCTCGGGGAACGAGGTACTTCCCTCAGCTGCTCGATCGGATTTAGGGCCGCCGCGACGCCCTCAACATTCCGACGCGTCTCCTTTAATCCCCGACACGTCCCACTATCCCCGCACTTTCTTCATAAAGTCATCTCGATCTTCCGTGCATATCCTCAATCGCTTTATCGTATCGCCCGTATCGATTTTACCGCCGCTCACTCGTTCCTCGCAGCAGCAGCTACACAAATCGCATCGTTCGACTCACTATATCGTCATCCGCGTCATTACACCGTCGGTCAAAAGAGGAGAAGGGCGGGGTGAGTGGGTAGGTAGACTTGCGAGAATTTCGCACCTTCCGCACGACAATCTGTCGCTAGGAAGATCCGCGACGGAATATCGACCGATCGACCCTTCACCCCTGAAAAAGACCGGCGAAATACCGGAGCACAATCTTCCGGGACAAAGTCCACCCCCCCCCCCGGTAGCGGAGAGCACTGGTGACGCTGTATCATTCGTGCGACGAACTGTCGCGGAGTCTCGAGCGCCGCTCGATCACCGTCGCCCCCCGAAGTTTCTCGAGATCAGCGACAACCGGCTGTGGTCCGATCGTCGGACGAGCCGAAGCAATTCGCGCAGCGACTATCGCCGCCGGCTCTCTCCCGTGAGCTCTTTGCGCTCTTATTCACCCGCGGGGAGAAATAAACGTCGAGCTTACTTCCGGCACTGAGTCACGCGAGTTCTCGCGGCCGGCTCCGGGCGACCGCGCGCGAACATCCACGCGACAACAAGAACCTCCCCGTTTTACGTACGCGCGGTCCGACGATCGCGAGAGACGCGCGGGCACTGGCTGCGCGAGAACTTACCGCCACCCCCGGACGAGTGCGCGGACAGCCAGTGTGGGGTAGTGGGTGGCCTTCGAGGGTAGCTCGAGAGGGTGGTTGCTAGAGCGATGGAGAGGAAGAAAGAGGGAAACGGGTGCTGACGGGAGGGAGACAGGAAACGAGGAAGGGAGATGTCGTTCGATAAAGTGAGGGAGAGCCGGATGCGTGACACGTGCGAGGGAAAAGGACGACGAGAGTACGCAACAACAGGATCCTCGTTCAGCATCCTACGCGAGTGCCGAAGACGACCCTGCGAAGAAGCGGGCCTGCGTCCGTCTATCTGGGTTAGCAGACTCGCGCGACCCTGACCAGTTCTTAGCCTTGCGCGCGAGTGGTCCTCGTGTGGTTAGGGTTAGAGCGACAGAGACAGTGTACGCGATGTACGCTCGAAGATTCGTACAAGTCGTGAGTTTCTCTGTCAGCGAACCGCTGTGACTAACACACTGCGTCGCGTGTCCTGTCGACGGAAAGAATTCAGAAAATTAGCGAGTATGTAGTTTGCCGTGTTCTTTGCTTCTGGTTACTACATTGCTGAAGCGTTTTCTTCAAGGATTTTGAAGAAATGCCTTTCTTTGTATATTGAAGCTTAATATATAATAAATAGGAAGGAGCCTGATCTTTGTTAAGTCTATACGAATAGACTTGCGTCTCTACTCTTTGTATCGTCGGTATTCTAAACTTATTCTGGACCACAAAGTCAACGGAAGAAAGCGATGTTGGAACTAGGACTATGTTGGACTAGTAAACAAGGCAACATCGTCGTCATATCGCTTCTGATATCGTCTTGAGGGCTCATGTGAGAAATTGAGTTGCATCTCATCTAGATTATCGAGTCTCCTCTATATTGACCACCTTTCGTGTCTCAAAGCGCGGAAACCACTTTTTGCTATTGCAGTTCGCTCGCAAACAGCGTGCAGCTACCCCATCGATCTAATTTCGCGGTATTTTGAAGTGTCACGTAGGCTCCGCGGCGACGCGGTGTAAAAATTGCGAAGATATCATACATACGAGGCGTCGCAAAAGAGGAAAGACGATAAAAATGACGGAAGAGGAAGGGGGAGCGCCGCGTACTCGCCGGGAATACAGTACGCGGCGCTCTCTTTCCGTTTTAAGTACATAAGGCAGCCTGATGAAGAACCGAAATTGCTTCCCACCTGGATTACTGGGCTCGCTCGACTCTGACCACGCTCCTGAATTAAGCTCGTATATTTGACAATGTTCGCATCGTACGTTTTGCGGAGTGGAATTAAAGCTTCATCGCGCCGGATTTACGCGGAGAGCAAAGTTTCACAGCAGGAAATCACCTTGTTCTAAGCACGAAAGGTACTCTCTAACTTTCGCTCGAGGTTAAATTAATAATTATAACGCAGGCCTAAGATACCCAAGAACCCTACACTGATTTTACGAACTACGCATTGTCGACAAGAGATTACGCGAACGAGATAAAACAGTATTACTGAGATTACGAAACTTGGTAAAAAAATTGCAATTTTCGTAATGCAATGTACGTAGAGATTTAGTTGAGATATAAGTCGGATAAGCGAAGCAGAGCGCATGTCAAACTGTGGAATGGCTCGAAGGGTTGAGCGCCATTCGGTATCAAGGGAGGAACGGAAAAGATGGAAGGTAGATAGATAAATAGTTTATTCTCCGTGGATTTGGATCCCTTCAGGTATATAACAAATACATAAATATCACACAAATAGAACAAAGTAGAAAACTAGAGAAGAGTGAGTCCAATCCCGTCTGAAGAAAATAATTCGCAAGATAGACAAATGACAATTCGAGATAATACAAAGCGCAGACAAGCAATAAATAAATTAAATCAATAATAGCACACAAATATAAAATAAAATAATATGAAATAATAACTTACAGTGTAGTATAGTATACAATAATAGGCAGTAAATAATTAAATTACATTATTATATTACTAAATCCTTATCTTAGGAAAAATAGAACTATCAATGATAATAAGTGATAAATAATAAGCATAATAACAAAAAATGCTATCAATATAATAATACGTAATAAATAATAATATTACAAAGAGAATTTTAATTGTTAAATACTAATTGTTTAATCGCACGCACTGTAGATTCGCCTATAAATTTGTCATTCTACGAAATATTTACTTCTTCACGTCACAATAATTCTTGATATAATTTATTACGGAAGGAAACTAAGAAGGAAGGGTTGATAATTATATCAGGAAGAGAATTCCAAAGTCAAGATGCCGTAACTGTGAAAGATCTCTTATATATTTCTGTACGACCGGCTGGTACAAACAACTTGAGGGCAGAGACACGAGTCGTTCCAACAGAAGGGGAGCAAACAGAAAACAAAACTGATAAATGAAAAGACACTTGATTCTATAAGATAATATATTTTTGGCTGTAAAAGATGCTTGTACCGTACAGAGAATTATATCTTTTTTTTTTAGATAATATGGCGCAATACGTTCAATATATTTCTATCGGGACGACAGCAGCGTTAAAGAATCTTTGCGACCTATTATAAAGTTCACCAATCAAATGATTAAGCATGGCACTGTAATAATCGAACTAAGGGAAGACGAATAAGACCATTGCGGCGATTAGCGGCTTTCATAATGTATAAGATACATCAGAGAAAGTAAGGGAATGATGAAGAAGAAAAGGACGTCTAACTTGGCGCTTTCTGGAACAGCACAGATAGAAGACCGGAGAATAGAGCGTAGTCATTTTATCTGCGTGAGTGGACAACAAATCCTGACCGCTTCTTATGCAAAGAGGATTGAAATAAAGTTCGCATTTGTCAGCGATTTGATGTTCATCTAAACGCCCGGCAAGTCATCCATTACGATCATCGGACTCGAATTTTCATCCTTAAATCGTCGGATTCTCGAGAAGCGAGCGCTCCTGAATCACTCTTCCACTTGCGGGATTATATAGCAGGATCTTTACTGTTTCACCGAGCTTCGCGCGACGAACGTTCGTTCGCAAACACAATTCGATTAATTCCCACCGAAAACTAGGAACGACATCATTACATTTGCCGGCTACAGCAAACACACCGTGTGTGTGTGTGTGTGTGTGTTTCTAGTCTTCTCTTAAGCAAAATTGTAATTCTGTTTAACTTTCGGTAATAGCAAGTTACTAAGTATATCTTTTATCGTGCGTGTGTAAACTTTAATGGTTTAAACGTATGTTGCGATATTTCTTGGGAATTATCAAACAAGACGTGTGATTACGAAAGTAAATATTCGAAATTTTGTACACAAATTGACTATAAATAAGACTGTGTAGTAATCTTAGGTATAGGAGCGAGACGCGAATTTTGGTTTTCCTGAACGAGATGCAGATTCCGGGTAACAACTGCTAGACGCCGCGATTCCTAGAAGCACACGTGCGAAGCGCACGACGAGCGCGCGAGGGGTACGACCAATCGCTCGCGGGAGGAGAAAAGCGTCTTCCCCCGCGAAAACAAAGGAAGATGCGAGGCACAGCGAGCGGACAGCGGTCCGACAGTCTAGCCTAGCCCTTGGCCCTAATAACATGCAGTTGGAAATGTACGCCCCAATTATTTTCAATATCTTGTTTCCGAAAGAGCCGTTATTATTTACGTGACCACCCACCCCCTCCCACACTATGGAAAATATATATTTCGAAATTTTCAAGTTCTAAAGTCAGTAGGCTCTTATAATTGATGTAGTGCTCTCAACTTTAGTAATAAGAATTACGAGATTCTGCAAAGCGAAGACATATTATATCTTGAATCTCCGTAATGGCAATGGCTTTTCAGAATGTCATTACCATCTAACAAGTCATCCTCTTTAATCTCCTTCATTGCGATCAATTTTTATGTCCAATAATTCCTTAATATTACTCGCAAGACTAAAGAAATCTTGTTATCAACGAACAAATAATAAAACAGTGAAAAACAGGGATATAAATAGTAATGTGAAAAACGTTAACGGATAAATAATGAACAGATTTACTAAAAATTAAGAGAGTTATCGAAAAATCTATGTTTAATATTACTATAATTGTTATACACATATTTCATTTAATTTTAATTTGCAATTTTAACCGATCGATATTCTCTTATTGAATGCTATGATTTAACTCGAATTTAGAACAAATGTATCGTGAGAACAAAAAAAATTTTATTTTTCACATAAATTAAATTAAATTATATCGAAATGCCAGAGTTAACTTCAGGAACAATTATTGCATTGCCACATCTACCGGCTAACGAAATAAAGATAAAACTTTTAATGAGTTTCTGTCGTTGAGAGAAGTTCGCTAACTTTATCTTCAATATATCTATGTGCGTGTATGTGTGTGTGTGTGTGTGTGTGTGTGTGTGTGTGTGTGTGTGTGTGTGTGTGTGTGTATGTGTGTGTGTAGGAATAGACGATCGAATTAAAATATACTTATGGACTGGCAACTACACATAATTTTTGCGTTAAAATATTCAATCGTAAAATATTCAATATTTATGTGTTATTGCTTCGCGACATCTCGGTACACCAAGATATTTTGATGTCCCTTCGATAATTTTAGATAATGACGTTTTGGCTAAAAGCTAAGAAAACTGCTGACGAAATCTTCGCAAAAGTATGCATATGATAGCCTTCCTTAATGGGATAATGAACTGCGTGACAGCATTATATAAAGAGCTTAATTCTTACCTACGTCTGATGAGTCAGCAGTACAGTTAGTGTACAGTTAGTGTCAGACGTTTATTGATAATGGTTAGAAGCAATATTAAATTTCATTGAGATAACCGCGTTGACAACGTTGTTACTTTATTGCGACATAAATAACACCTTCAATCAAAACCTACGTAAATAAATTATCGAGCGAAATGAAATATTCATCGAATATGATTTTACATATCACATTTAATATTGAAAATTTATTAAAAACAAGGATTTTTATTCATATAATAAATATCAGCTTTGTATTTATCGGCTATGAGAAGATGCGAGTTTCAATGAACGTTTGCGCGATATTTTCCTCCTCGGTAAACTGAAAGGATTTCGCTATGCGTACGTAATTTCATTTCCTCTATTCACCATATATGAAAGAACAATATTTTTATGTATTCCATGTCACAACTCGGTGCGTAAGATTATCCGCGCAGGTGTAAAGAGTAATATGACAATATCGGACAATGGTTGGAATTGCAAATTCATTCTTTCTTTAGGTCCCATATATGGATACATATCTGTAATTTTTATTCTAAACTAATAATCAAATGAACAACATTGCAATTTCGAGTATGAAGAAAAACGTAAATATCTACATAATAAAACGCTAATTATCTAAAAAAAAAAAATTGGAATGCAGCTAAGGCCGATAAATCGATAATAACAAACCTGTTATCGATTATCCGGAAAAATATTCAGTTTGGAAAAATAAATCAACAAGATACTAAGCGAAATTTAATTCAATTTTTCAAATAGAATCGAGTCTGAAATTATATATATATTAATAATTCCACTGTTCTCCTTCATTTGAATTTTATTGTTTCGAACTAAAAAAATTATTTCGTTATTTCGAAGTAAAACGCAAAAAAAAGAGATACATATACTTTGTATAAATTTTTTTCCTTTTTATCGCGATTCTACAAAACAATTTTAAAGCACGTCCTAAACGATTTATTCAAGCGTATTGTAGTAGCTGTGGCTTACATTCCAACACAAAGAGTTAAAATAAGTCGCTCACTGGTGCAGTGAGTGCGCAAACATCGGTATGTACAAAAATTGCTCCAGTTTCTTTTTATTTCTAAAAGCTGTGTAGATATGTTCGCAGTCATACCCGGTGCAACAGATAAATCAAATACCGAGCGACAATCACGACAAAACTTTTTTTTTTATCGTCATAATGTCTCGCGCTAGTCCAAGATGATTCTCGAACTTGTGTGATCGAAATCCACGTGCGGCAAATATCGGATAGTAATTTCGTACAGCATTGTCTTCCCTCTCTTTGGACTTTTTCGTTACATACGAACTATCTCGATTACGGCGACAGAGAGAAGGAGAGAGAGAGAGAGGGAGAGAGAGAGAGAGAGAGAGAGAGAGAGAGAGAGGAGAGAGAGAGAGAGAGAGAGAAGGGGGAGAAGGCGAGCTTTGCAACGCCCTTGTGTGTACGAGCTATTGTGTTTATCACGGAGTTTGGAATTCTCAGCGCATTCGCGACGTTGGCACTCACTGTCTTGCGGATCGAGCTCCTCCTATAAACAAAATTAATTACTCGCGCTTTGTCTTTTTCATTTCTGCTTGACTTAGCGAAATCGTTTCTACGTGATAAAGAACGAGTGCAATTTATCTCTTCTCGATAAATGACACAAACACCACTCCAGAAATACCTGGTAAAATTGTTGATTTAACAAAAATATAAAGTGACATTGCATAACGCTGTTTCATAGGTACAAACAGGCATCATGCGCTATAGTGAAGGAGTTATTTCAAATGTAAAGGCATTTCATATTACAGGGCGCATTTTATCGTTACGCTGAACGTTACGTTGAACAGACTTATAAAAATGGACTTATAAAAAATATATTATGTTGCAATGGAGATTACATTGCAACAGAAGCTATTTCATGTATATTTTGGACATGTCCGGTTTAGGATATGTACGTTATGATGTACTAAAAAATAAAATCTAGTGCGTATTCGATTACTAAGTATCTAACAGGTTTATGTGTGTGTGTGTGAGGGGGGGGGACGAAACCGTTTTATCTCGATTGATACAATTACTTCTGTAGGATTTGATTGTATATATTTGGCCGGCCACATTGCTATGCTAGAAATTTAGTCGACTGAAAATTAAATCTCCTCCGTGAAAATTTATTAAAAGGCCATACTGTGCGTGCAATCGATGATTAAGCATATTTTTACTAGCAGATAGAACATTTGGAACTTTAAAAATTCCAAGTATTACGTAAAATCTAAAAAAATTAAACCTGAAGATGGCGCAACAAAAGACTACAAAGATATTGCATAAACATTTTTCACTCCAGAATTAATAATTTAAGTGATGTAAAATTTTTAATACAATTTGCTATGTTAACGCTCAGTAATAGGTCTACTGCTTTAGTACAGTATAGAATATTTTATATAAAGAAGCTTATTCGGGAATGATCTGCATGTAAAAGTTCAAAGAAAGAGAAAGAGAGGGGAGGGGGGGGTGGATAAGGAAAGAGAAAAAAAGTTCAGAGGCAAGGATATTTTGATCATGGCGGTATCTTTACAAAGGTATTCCTTGTTCATCGCTAGTGATATACGTTAAGCTCGCTTGAGTCGGGTGAGTTGAAATTGCGCGGCTCCGTTTATTTGCGGCGATATTCGAGCCCATTGTTCATAAGCTGGCGTGCTTATATCGATTGCCGGTACCTTGGATCCCGGCCAGATCGTTTGGTACTCAACGAGCCAACCGACTACGAAGACAACGACTTTCATCCTTGACTCTTTCTCTTCTTCTCCACTATAGCTCCACGATCGTCGCACGGTCCCCTGAATACACGCGCACCACTGGGTGGCCTTTGTCTATTTTTAGTCCGCTGGATTCATCTCTCAACCTTTGCTTTACACTCGAAGACAATGATCATTATCATTTTATGACTGACTTTAACAAATTTATCATAACTTCAGCGAAGCCACTACGTCGACAAATTACGGAGAAAAACCGGTGAAGTTCAGGATATTAATCTGGACGTTAAATGTCCTTTTACCGTTCATTTTAATTTTCTCGGCCGCAGGCGCAAGAACGGCAGAAAGTAATTCGTCTTATCTTTTAACAGTTGTCTCTTAATACATTTATCTCGTTTGCAAGCGAAAAGGTGGCATGTATATTTATGTACTTGTCGCTTAACGCACCGTAATGCTGACGATGTCTGTTTCCAAAAATATGACGTTAAATTTTATACCGTAAATTCCTCACTGGGAGTAATTGTACGCTATTCTGTTGTAACATCAATCAACGTTTATCGTAAATTTGCTCGAGGCAGAGATTTCCCAGCAAGCGAACTTTATGATGTCAAAAATAAATTAAGCGCGCAGCGTAAGATGTAATGCACACACACACACACACACACACACACACACACACACAAATGCAAATAATTTAATAAAAATAGACTTTTCATCGTATATAAAACTTTATCACGTTATTCGACTGTTCTTTGCGGAATTGTCCGACTAGTTTTGTTTCCTTGAATGTCAAAGTGAAAATACCCAACTTAGTTGCGAGAAAGCTCGTGAGAATATAATCGAAAACTTGCAATCTCCTCCGAACCGGAGAGAAGAAACAACCATCACTAATCATCGTTGGCGAGATCGCGCGGTAGAAACGTTACGAACGAACTACACTCAAACTTTTAAGTGGTACACCTCCAAATAACGTTCGCGGAAAAGAAATGAAATCCCGCTATAGATCTGTTCTTCTTAATTGCACTTTCTGCGTTCTTCTCTCTCCGTTCAGTTTCTCTTTTTCCTCCTCGAAAGGCCGAATATATACACCAATTTCATTTTGAGTGTCAAAGATGAAGGAAAGTACCGCATAGAGGAATCCTTGTCTGAGGAAAAACGAAGCTGCAAAGCACAAAGAAATATATATACGTTATATATAAAGGCATCGTTCACGTATCAAGAAGAAATTAATTGGACGGGGCCGCAAAAACGAAAAACGTTTAACTCGCATTTACAGATTTCATTCTACGTAATTTTTCGTTGTTGGAACATGTGTATGTGTGTGTGTGTGTGTGTGTGTGTGTGTGTGTGTGTGCGCGCATTTTATACATATACATATGTATATGTATAAAAATATATTATCTTTATCTCTTCTGTAAGAAAGCATACAAACGATCCTTTATAACAAAGATCTCCTACTAACGTGCGTAGAAGGAGAGGGGGAGAGAGAGAGAGAGAGAGAGAGAGAGAGAGAGAGAGAGAGAGAGAGAGATTTCACGAAAGGGACGTTTAACGAGCCTGGACGCTTCCTTCTTATTCCACCATTAGCAAAACCGTTAATTAAAGTGGCAAAAACCGGAGCCTCGCAAAGAAGCGATGCAGAAAAAATTGGACATTAGAGGTGGAGAACGAGTTGAAAAGCCAGTTCACGGCGCAGTGACCATCTCTATCGTCGGTATAGTCTCTCCCGCTCCCTCCTCCGTGCGGCTAACGGACTCTCTTCTCTCATCCTCGCAACCCTCCCTTCCATAGCATATCTCCGCTCCTCTTCATCTTCCCTCTCTGCTTCCTGACGATAGAAAGGTCCACTTATCATGCCAAAAATAAATCCAGCACGGTCGGACCGGAGATAAATTCGGGGAAACGCATTGGAGCGAGGTGACTAACGATGACTATCACTCACCGGGCTTTCTTTTAAGGGCGAGCTAAGCGAGACTTGCCTTGCTACCTCAAGGCAAATCGGACCCGCCCTTAAGACGCGGGTTTGAAATTAATTAAGCGGCCGGTTATGCAGCGCGAAGTTTATCCTCCTTCTTCTGAAGCTCAGCGTAGTTGGCAGGCGGTGTGTACAGCTCGACACGCTGAAATCCACTTGAGGTGCTCCATAGATATTCCGCTGTACGAACGCTCATAATTAACGTTGAACACACTGGTAATTTTACTTTCATCTTGGAACTTTCTCGTAGACGACGAGAATCTGGCGAGCGGTTATTAAACGACGAGGTTTCGCGTTTGTCGCGCGCTGTGGTATAAATACGGAATCCTCCTCGAATTACTCGCTCCATCTGAGTCCTGCAATCAATTCGGAAACGGTGAAACTGTTGCACATTTCATCGATCGTGAATGTGTCTCTATGACTTTTTAATATTTACTATCGATTATCTTAATAGCTATACATGTTTATCCTTGCGATGAATTTTCGACGTACAATTCTTTTTTTCCTGCAGATAAACGAGTCGGGCAACTTGCGACTATAAATATCTTATGGACGTGAAATTACTTACATAGTTGATTTCAACTTTAAGTCGATAAATTTTTCTTGAGGGGAACGACGATTCTTTTTTCTGAAAAAAATTTGCAGAAGTTAAGTCATCTATAGTGATTGTATTTATTTCATCGCTTCCTCCAAAGTGGCCATTTATCAATAAATCTTCTACTTATTCGCTCTCCATATTTTTTATCCGCTTTGTCGTGAACTTTTTAAATTTTTGAACATGTTTAATTAAACAGAGGTACAAATTTATTATTGTTTCTTTAACTTGGGGAATTTGTAAAAACGTTGGCAATTAATACGCTTTACGCTCGACGCAAACACGTTTAATTACGGTTCTCCAATATCCTACTTTTCATCTTAGTCCTGATTACTTATTTTCATGATTTAACTTCAACGATTGGACAAGTATTGGACAAGTATTGGAAATAGCTATTTCAAATTCTTAGCGATCTTGCATTATTTGCATCAAGAATAAGAATTCTATAAAAAATATTATTAATATTGATTAAAAAATTTAATTAGTATTACTCAATACGCAAGCAATTTGCATTGTGTGCAAATTGTCGTGGATATCCTTTAAAAAGTGGGATTAAGCAATAGTTAAACTTACCATCTGACTACTGGTAACATGTCACGGTGAGCACCATAATGGTGACCATTCGCTTCGGTTCTCCAATGCTGTGGGAATTGTTCGGGCGTGTCGACGACTACGCCTTCGCTGCAACGTTATGTATGACCCGCAACAAGCCGGAATCGCACGATAGAAAAGCATCGTAGGTGGAAATCGATATGCCGCGTACCGCACTCCAGTCTTGAATTTCGCGGGCGAAAGGCGAGTTGGATTTTGTCCAGCTACCAACTCGGCCGAGACGTTCTGCTCCATTTTCGACACTAAAGGACAAGATGCAATAAAAAATTACAAATAGGAAACCACGAATAAGAGACGAACTATTTGATTTACGATGGACAATAAATAACAGATATCTAATCTGAGAGTAAAGTTACAGCAGAATGTAAAGAATATTGAGACACTAATAAAGTCAGAAGGGAACGATGACAAAACATAGATTCCAAACATAGATTCTAATCGACTATATTGTGTTAACTCGTCGCTATGCTATTTGATGAGAGAATGGCATGCAATTTAGGAACAATTTATCGTCCATGTAAATCGATGCAAAACGACTGTCCTAATTTACCTTCGATGATCCATTGTCCTGATGGGGAAATGAGAGCGAACGAATCAATCGGTGTGCTTTCGTTAAAAATCAGCGTGATTTCTCGCAACCGCGCTTTAACCTCTCTCATTAATTTCCTAATTGGTAATGGCTGCGATTACGGCGAGATTATTGAAGGAAACGTTTTGCTTTCCTGTGCAATCGAGAGAATATCTCCAAATAAATTTCCACCGATATGGTTCCTTGTGGTTCGTTAACGCTTGCAACGGAAGTCATATCAAAGTATTTCAAAGTCGGCGATTTTAAACTCGGAATTCCAAGTTTTACCGTCCCATAAAACTGGCTCTATGTTATCACGTTAAAGATCTTTTGCAACTTTTCTGCCTTTCTCCGGATTAACACCTACGCCCATTTTAAAAGGCCTATAAATGTCTCGGTCGAAATGTTTATAGGCACTACTGAATTCATGAAACGTTTTTTTATACTTAAGTGTATCACTTATTACGATATTATATTTCGTTATATCTAACAAGGGGAGATATATAACAGCTATTACATATATTTTTGTGTGATTTATCGCTGCGTTCTGTTAAATGGCACGTCTCTTCCGTCTTCGATTACAAATACGCGGTATTATCTTAATTCGCCAGATAACCGTTGTTTAATTAAACCGTCGACGTGAAGAATAGGCTTCCGTTGAGGTTAATTAACTGACATGGGTTCTCAGACAGTACATTGCTGGCACTACTTGCTACGCACGTCCGTGATTACGAGATCGTTCATTAAACCCTTCGCCGTACTTCCTGTCACTACATTATGATCTAACATTGCCGTCGGACGAATTTTAGTACATCAACTGCCCTCACGTGACTCCTTGTCTTTGCCAATAATACTTTTCCTTTCTTCTTCTTCTTCTTCTTTTTCTTCTTCTTCTTCTTCTTCTTCTTCTTCTTCTTCTTTTTTTCTTATATAACTTGTGTCAGTCAATTTCTAAAAAGTTTAATATGAGGAATGAGACATATTGACCTGTACTTCAGGAACTAAATATTTAAAAAATATTTGAATAAACTTCATTTATATTATTTGAAGTGCCAAAATCTTAACTATCAGAATTACATGATGCATGAATATGCAATTAACAACACAGCGCATAATACAGAAAAACCATGCCCCGAGATACCGTTTGCGTCATAAACAATTCTTTCTTTCGCGTATAACGTTTAATGACAGCATATTTTGCAAACTGCAAAAAGATCACGGATCGACCGAACGTTGCTAGCAGATTTTCCCGCAACGTGTATAGTCGATCGTGTTCGATGGACTTTAAGCTAAAAGGCAGTGAAAGTGTTCCTATGGAGCATGACGAGAGTAATGACACTCACACAAATGTAGTTGCACCGGGATACCTCGCGAGCACCAGCTCAACGTGTACCGATCTGCTGGAACTATTGGCGCACGCCATTTCTCCCCGCAACGCGGTCACTACCTCTGTTCTTCTCATTGGTATGAACTAAAAAGGAAAAAGAAGAAAAAAAGGACAGTTTATATAACAGCTAGTAGTATACTCCGAGCTCGTAATATCTATAATAACATCCTGTAATTGTAAACCGCGATCGCACGACTCCCGCTTTATTACCGATATTCCGTGCTCATAATATCTGTAATAATATCTATAATTGTTATTAGCCTTTGCCACAACGGGAAGTTATAAAAGAAATTAGAAATCCGAGAAAAATTTGAATCTGCTAATGTTCACGCGTACGCGTAAAAACGCAGGAAGCAGGCAAAATTAAAATTCGCCGATGTCATATCGATGCCGAGTATCATTCGCCGCTGATAACAATCAGTTCCGGACATTTTTAATCCATCACGCCAGCCTAGTCGCAAACTGAATTTCGTTGCGCTGCGTAATCAATCCCGATAAAATAGCCCGGCTCCGTTACGTTAGAGGCGAGCACCCGTTTCAGGATTGTGTTTCTAGGGCATTCGGAAATTCAATCGGACTATCTCACGGCTCTCGTCGGTGGATGATCTAATTCGCGGCGGCAATGCTTCCTGCGAAGATCGAAACGAGAACAGGCTGCAGAACGGGAAAAGGCGTAGACGCTGAGGTCCGGTTTTATTACGAGAACTTGGCGCAACGCGCGCACGCACGAAGTGGGCGCGCGTTGCACACACGTGCATTCACGTGCATTCACGTGCATTTACGTGCGGCGATGTCGGCGTAGCGATCGCATGCACGCTCCACGTGATTACCATTCGATATAGAAATTCGTAATAAGCTGTGTATTCGCTGAAGCTCGTATTCGGTGTAACATTACCGCACACGATAAGCGAATATTATTGCAATTTAGAAAATTGATATTACCTTTAAGTGTGTCTAACGATTCCCACGAGATATTAATTTGACCGACACGTGTAGCTTGCACGTGGATTTTTGAAAATGTTTCGCATAAATTCCCTCTTACGAGCTCTAACGATACTTTTATATTATTTATCTCGCGAGGCACGGGGTAGTTGAGATAGAACACAAAGATCCGGTCTGCGCGATATGAAAAGTATTAAACGGCAACAGAAGGGAGAATACGAGAAGAGGGGTTTATAACACGCGAATTATTCGGATAGAAGATACGACATGGACCAGCTGTTGCTTATTGCTGGTACTCGCACACATGGTGCGACTCGTTACGCTGCACTTGTGTAGAGCAAAACTTACCTTAAAGCACGCATGAGAAATGAAAACAAACGTCAGCTAACGAGTGATAGAATTCGGAAAATGATCCAAAGAACCTGGCTTCTCGCTGTAACATGCAAGAAATATCCCATAATTTCGCGCGGCGGAGAAATTTCCGACGCGGAATTTACAATAGAGATAACTAAATGCGAATATACAGAGAAACTGTCAAATTTTGTACATAATTCGTAATCAAACGCGACTGTAATAATCACACACGCCTTGTAAATGTGTTCCGTATATTTAAGGAAAGTGGCAAAAAATTATACGCACGTTAAACGAAAAGAATTCTCCTACAAGGAGAAATTTTGCGCGCTACAAATCTTCTACGATCTTCAACTTTTGATTAATAGAGAAATAGAAATGGAAATAGGACGAATATGAGTAAGAATGAGTAAGCATAAATCTTGATGGATTTTTCAAGCTGTGATTGATCCATTTTATGTCATCACAAACATGTTAATGTATGTATGATACATCTGTAGTAATCTTAGGTATAGGAGCGAGACGCGAATTTCTGTTTTCCTGGACGAGTTGCAGATTCCGGGTAACGACTGCTAGACGCCGCGATTCCTAGAAGCACACGTGCGAAGCGCACGACGAGCGCGCGAGGGGTACGACCAATCGCTCGCGGGAGGAGAAAAGCGTCTTCCCCCGCGAAAACAAAGGAAGATGCGAGGCACAGCGAGCGGACAGCGGTCCGACAGTCTAGCCGTAGAGATGTCGATATCGAGAAAAAATATCGCATTTGAATATATTCGCCAAATTTAAAAGTAACCATATCGATATCGAATAAGCAGTCAAAATATCGAATAAATATCGAATAGCCAATAATCGGTAGCCAATAAGAACCCAGCAAACACAATAAGCCTGTTCGTTTTGTCTGCACTGCTGAACTGATGCATTAAGTTAAAAAGTGAGACAAACGTAGGTTTTCTCACTTCAACTTGTTGCACCAGTTCAACAGTGCAGACAAAACGAACAGGCCTAATATTACATGTAACGTGCATGTTAGTTGTAATTTTCTACTCAACAATATAACTGTTATTGTTGAGTAGGAAATTACTATTAACATGCACGTTATATGTAATATTGGCTGCGTTCAGCAGAACAAAATGATCAGTGAGCGCTTAGTGATTATTGTCTGTGACTGGAGCATTCTTTTAGATTCTTCATAGACGCAGAAGTATTTACCAATCAGGAGCGAGAATCACTAAGTGCTCACTGATCACTTTGTTCTGCTGAACGCAGCCAATCAGAATGTAACATTTCTAGTATGTCACTAAAACTAGCATGAAAACAAGCACCGTACTGCTACTGACTTTAGCTTTATATTAAAAAAATCACTTTAAAAAAAATATTCAATAAATATTCGCTGAAAAATATAATTATTCGATTTTTTATTCATATCTTTTCTATTCGATATTTGTATATCGAAAAAATAAAAAAATATCGAATATTCGATAATTTCGAATATCGATAAACATCTTTAATCTAGCCTAGCCCTTGGCCCCAATAACATGCAATCGGAAATATACGCCCCAATTACTTTACGTTTCAGTATCTTGTTTCCGAAAGAGCCGTTATTATTACCCACCCCCTCCTACACATCAAACATAATAAAAAAAGAATGGCGATTACTTAATAAAGAACGAGAATAAACAGCTTTTAATAAAGTTATTTAGTCCATACACATTTTTCTATCATGAAATTTATCAAAATTTTTGCACTCACTCAATATTAAAAGAAAAAAAAGTCAGTCCAACATTCTGGATTACTCTCTCTCTCTCTCTCTCTCTTTCTCTCTCTCTCTCTCTCTCTCTCTCTCTCTCTCTCTCTCTCTCTCTCTCTCTCTCTCTCTCGATTACTTACCGGATTTTAACAATTTAGACGAGTCTTCCATTGCGACTTCCTTGTCTCAAACAATGCATCTTTTGTTATCAGCCTATGCCTTACTTTGTTCTTTCTTCTATCTCGTTCATTTCCATTTTACTCTTGCCTCTTTCACTCTCTTTTCCTCTCTTCTTATTTTCTCTAGCTCGTATCTTAGAATCGTCTTTTAAGGCAGTTGAGCCTTCTTATCCCCTTACAAGCTTTCTCGTATTGTCGTGACGCGCGTCTGTTCCTCTTTCATGTTTTTCGATTCGTTTCTGCCTTTGCCTCTTTCATCGCACGTCAGTCTCATTGACCTTGCGCGCATTCTGCAGTTGCATTGCTATCGCATTGCTATGAAGGTGCATCTTGTTTTGAGATGTGGTCATATCATATAAATTTCAGTTTTTCACGAATGAAATTTTAACAGAACGGATTATTTAGAGAGCTATATGATGCGCGAATTGCTCCAATTTCATATACGCACACTTGTTTATTTCGTTAATTCTATAATTTGTTTTTTCAAGGTGCGAATATATCGATCTCTTAATGCGGCAGCGCTTCAGAATAAATGCACTTCGTAATTAACTTCAATCGCTGCGGTAAATACATTTTAGCTATTCAATAATTAAAAATTTCCATTAACAAGTTTTCCACCCGTGAGGGATGTGTGTATATGTACGTGTCCTACTTTTCGTTTCCGATGAATTCTCCGTTATCTGTAAATTTAATCCGACATAATATACATGAGAGAAAAATATCGTATTCTAAATATCATCGATCGCATAAAAATGCGTAAATTTGAAATTGATTTTAGAGAGATGGGTCGATTTATTTAATTTACCTGTATAAGTGTCGCTCACTCAATATTCTTTTAATAAGATAATACCGTAATTGTGCGCGCGCGCGTGCGTGTGTGTGAATTTGTGCGTCGAAATAACACATCCACAATCCCTTAACGCTCCGCGAGTTCCTCGTTGCGATTTCGTGCCGAAATTGCGGGTGATGGGCGAGAAAGAGTTGAAGAGAACAGAAAATACCGAATAGCGGGGAAACAAAAGCGCGATAATTCGAAAGGGAACTCATTGTTGGAGATGTATTGGATATCGGACTGGCGATATATTATTTCGTTGCATATTCAAGGGAACACAACCGCTCGCCGCTTTATCTTTCATCCTCTTTCTGCCCTGAATCTCTCCACCTCTGAAAGCTGAAAATGAAAGACTAGAAACGTTGGTTGACGGTTGGCTCTTCGCAGAGCGGCCTAACCAGGCAATTTCAGCGCGTCAGGATTGAGTTATGCGACCGTTGTTGTCGCCAACGCTGTCGTGACAACGCGATAACACGCGAGTGACAATATTATAATAACACGATTGTCTCGTTATTTTTTCTCGCTGTGATTAGTCCCGCGACAAATTCGAACGTTGAGGATGAAGTGGCTTCCCCGGAGATTAAATTTAGGACAGGCACGAGGGGAAACAGTCAGTATGCACGAGCGGTCCTGGACTGAACACATTTTTTACTGTCGGGTTCGGGAGATAAATAAGATTTATGAGATACGCCGAAGAGGACTTTGAAACCGCATTGTCCATTTCTTGTGTCTCTTTTCATTCGGCGCGTTACAGCTGATTTTTTTTGTTTTGTTTTTACGCAGAGCTAACGGGGAAACATTAATTTTATCCTTCCCTCTAATCTCACCTCCACTGTGTATTACATTTTCTTAATTTTAAATGTTCCTCTAGGAGACTTCCCTTCGTTATTCCCGGCTTTAATCCGCTCCGCCGTTGGGGTTGTCGAAATTTGTTGGAAAACGTTGTTTGCGCTGATCCCGTCGTATCGTCTCGAAATCAGCTATAGGATAGAATACACCTCTCCATTGTCAACTCCGCTGAACGTAGAAGCATCTCTCGCCAGGATCATATGATAATGCACTGCCGTATGATAACGCTCTTGGATATTGAAACACCGTAAAACTTTATGTCTCCTCGTACATTCTCTCCGCACGTAGTGTCACACGGAACTCCTTACCATAAAGATGTCGCAATTTTGTCAAACGTTTTAACGTATTATCGTATCGACGAGTTTCGTGTTCACGATTTGATTATCTAAATTTAGCAGTTGTTCGTTTAAACGAACGACAGTACGGTGAATGTCTCTTCTCCCTCCATAGATCTGGCTCCGTCGGATTTGTAGTCGAGGCTTAGTAATCACTAGGCTACAAAGGTATCTTGACACTAGGTGTGTTAATTAGTCGACGCTTCTTCATTACGTTTCCGGTCTCGCTTTCTTACTTTCCAACCCAACTCCGATCGATCTGTCCTACCTCCACGTTGTAGTCACGCGATCTAGTACCCGAGGTTTTACGACCGTATAAATTCGTCGAATCTCCTCGCGCTCGCGGAGATCTGGCCACTTACATTTCTACACCTTAAACTATCTGTTTGCAGGATTCTCAGCGTGAGGATGTATCACGCAGAAATTTAGAACAATCTCAACATCCTCATGAAAGGATGAAAAGTAACGAGAGCCGCGCAGCTGCCGTATATCCAGCTGAATCCATTAATAAGCCGAGCTTATACAGCTGGCTTACCACTTTCGTTAATTAAAAGCTTCTGTCTCGTTTATTAAAAATATTTTTGTGCCGGCGAACTCGTGAAGGTCTCGACAAAATTAGCCGTCTTGGACCTTTAATTTCCCAGATAATATCTACCCCCCGCGCGATTCGCCGGTTAAGTAAAGCCAAGGGGCAAATTCACTGGAATCACTGGATCCATGAATCAAGCATGATGGCTACAGTTTGTCGAAGGAGTAAGGACTGTTACGGTTTGATGAACGTCTTGCTATTGTTACTGTAAGTAAACCGGCGGAGCCTGCCCGCCGTTTACATTGCTGCGAGGCATCGTCGTAGACGAGCAGGAAAATTTCACAGATCATCGATACGATCCATCTCGAGTCCTTTGCTAACATAGCAAACGAAGCTCCGTCTTTAGCTCCTTGAGCTCGGTAATGCTTCGCGCGGCATTCGAAGTCCACTTTGACGCAAAACCCGCTCCTTCGAGAATTGAATATTTGAATATTTTATAATCTCCAAGTTGCATCTCAGCTTCATTTGCTTCTGGATTTTCAGCAGGTATCCCGTAAGATTAACATGGAACGCGGAAGCGTGTAATTAATAAGAAAATAAGGAATCGACCTGTACGGGAAAGAAAATCTCGGTTCGTTACAACAGAATGAGACGCAGAGGGAACTCGATGACAAGAAACAACATCTCTGTTATTAACTAATGTGAGAACAATTGACTGAATAGAAAGCTCTTAGATGAATCTTTTTGTTTCTTCTGAGTTTTTATCTGCTAGAGAATTGAAAATCAGTTACGCCTATCAGATTATCTTTTTCACGTGGTCGTTTGCATAAATTAAAAAGTAACGCGGATATCTCCTTCTTTGTAAATCATGCTAATTATACACTTGAACGGATGAAGTCACGAGTAAGTGACTATTTCGAAGGCGTATTTTAAGGCGCGGAAAAAACAATTACCTCGTCCACCTTCGTGACGTGTTTGCGCCGAATACGGTGATCGTGCAAACTGTGTCAAGTCAATCAACAAGGCGTCCCTCTTTCGTGAGGATGCGTACGAATAAGAAGTATGCAAATATCATGACGGAGTGTTGGAGGATAGAGAAGCAGGAGGAGAAAGAAGAGAGAGAGAGAGAGAGAGAGAGAGAGAGAGAGAGAGCTCGCGACGATGAAATTGTATAAAGTAAAATTGTAATTCAGCGGCAACGAGGTACTCGGATACGCGCACGTTTCGTCGTCGCATGCGTCCAAAATTTGGTTAAACAATTAGAAACTTCATGAAGCTGATTGCAGAATTAGAGACCTCATAAAGTCAGTCGACCTTGCGCCTTTCAAAAGACAGCATGTTCTCAAAGCGACGTTAATATATATTTTCCGTTTTGTTACCGCGAATTTCGCGGATCAATACACTGTAAACCCGAGTGTGTTATTTTGACATGTATAAGCTGAAGCTTTCTTCACGCTTTTCTTGTCATCTGAAATCACGTCATTTGATGCATTTCGATATCACTTAACGCGTTTAAACGCGTTAAACAACGTGATTTAAGACGACAAGATACGCGTAAAGAAAGCTTAAGACGACAAGATATTTAACGAAACAAAAAAAGACAAAGAAAATTATCAAAGAATTCAGGCGGTATTAAAAACGCACAGAAATATCGTGTATTTAATACTTATAAAATAAATATGAGAAACACATGCGATTATATTCCCATTAAAATAGAAAGGCTCGTCACGTGTTAATTATGCAAAAACCCATATAAATGAGATAATTTAAAATCGCGCAAGAGGAAGCGCACTAAATTCGAATTTATCTCTGACTTTAATAATCAAATATTTCTATCTGTTGCTTAAATTCATTTAGGTATGACGAAATTAACAATATTTTAATTAATGCATCACATAATAATTCACGATAATCAACTCCAGCCTAATAATAAACTTGAATCGATCAAATATGGTCCATCAGTTTTCATTTGACACGTTTCTGCTACTTAGGAAAAAACTCAGGAGAGAGAAATTTCTTCCTTTTACTCAAATAAATATCGTACTGAATCTCGCGATTCGGATAATTATATAGGTAATTGCCTTTCCTTTTACGGCATATACGGAAGATTCTTTAACGCCAACGATTAAAGAGCGATAGTCGGTTAAGACGGCCTTATTGTGATTTCCTTGGAATCCGCCCGTGTCTGCGCACATTGCGCGTGAAATCGCGTTGGCGCAACGTAGCTTTTATTTCACGCGCACTTATTCGAACTTACAATTATATTCCACATGCCCTTATCGGCCTTTCAAATCGGTTTTCTCGATATAGACGCAGCTAATGTACGATAATTGCAAAATGCATCGCATTCCGCGGCGCCGCGCTTAAGGCGCGCGTATATTTATGCGCTCGTGCGCGCGCGTGTTACATCCGCGTGATAAATAAAATTCGAACTTGTTGCAATCGCATCTTGCGTCGAGTCAATGTAAAATAAGCACGGCACTTTTACGCCTCCTCTCGCGAAAACCCCCGAAAATTAAAGTATGAGCGTACAAACAATTCTGCGCATTGCTATGCACTTGACTCTCATTGACGCGCCATAACTGTCGGTGAGTAATATTCATTTATCATCTGCCTACGATAGAAAGCGTAACGAGCATAAGAATTAATCATTTTTTTCCGCTAGAATCCTGCGTTATGTATATACAGGATGTTTCATATATTTTGACTACTCGCAATATTTCTGTTGGATTTAATTAATGATACGAACAAATGCCTGGAAAAAAGTGATAATAGAAATAGAAATATTTTTTCTGAAGGTTATTTCTCCAAAGATTTCAAGATCAAGATAATTTTTTTTTTTATGAAATCATATATTTTTGTTTGTAGACAATTTTATAGCCAGCATCGAATGGATTTCAGTAATCTATAACAATATAACCGACAGATGATTCTTCACGTGGGAAATACATGTTCGGGTAAAATGAAAAAGTAAAAAATGTATGCTTTCTTCATACCATCGACATTTTATTGCATCATCAAACACGACAGGTATATTTCAGGAGGCCAAGGTATACGAAACATCTTACATGTACATCATGAATTTCGTGCATTATTTACGCAGAGTCATGCGCGTTGATTGATAAGAGAATGCGCACCAGTGGAAATTAATGAAGCACGTAATTAACTCAATTCCATGGAAACGATGAAGCCTCGGTGTAGTCAAAGTGGCTTCAGATTAAAGCTATATAGACCAAAATCCGACCGCGAAGTTTAATAATCTTGAACTTTCTCTACAACTTCATGATTCATCTTCGAAACTCGGAAACGCGACTGTCTGAATCACTTATCGATATCCAACAACTTTGAGATCGAGATACGATTTGAGCGAGGACTCGCGACAAATTCTCGACGAGGTCGCGTAATCGTTGATTTTAGGACTTACTTATTCGCACGAGTGCTAATCTCGCCGACGAAACATTAGGGAAACCCGCGTATTTCGTCGATGCATTTAGACTGTTTTTCATTGTAGTAA
The DNA here is from genome assembly GCF_003227715.2 of Harpegnathos saltator. Classification (NCBI taxonomy): domain Eukaryota; kingdom Metazoa; phylum Arthropoda; class Insecta; order Hymenoptera; family Formicidae; genus Harpegnathos; species Harpegnathos saltator. The sequence continues at coordinate 2,443,834 of NW_020230531.1, read as the reverse complement.
ATCTCGGCTATTATTCTACCCTCGTCGACTTCTCATAACTTTATTCTTAACTTTAATGCAGCGACCACGAGTCGAGAGCTTGTCCATTAATGTCCCCGAGTCACAGTCAATTATCTATTTAATCGTTGTTATCCGCGAATAGAAAATATCTGACGAAACGGCATTAAATGGATGTAAAAAAACGACGTAAAAAAAAAAGAAAAAAACAGAAAAAACGATTAAATTCAATAGTCACAAATATTAAATTTAGCGTATGTTATAGAAAGTATTGACATATCTCCAATCGGATATTAATATTATTGACATAAACTGGATGATGAACGTTAAAATCCGTGTACTCGATACAAAAATAGGAAATTTTTTGATCGCTTGGCGATATCAATGCACTCCTTAACGTAAATAAATCAACGGAGTTTAAAATGCGATAAATTTGTCGGCACAATTTGGCAGATCCGCGTGTAAATTTCTCTTGCTAAATTTTCGACGCTGAAAATTATAATTTTAATTAAACAGCTTTCCGCATTACACCGAAAACACTTGGGATAATATCCCAAAATAGGAAACGCACACAAAGGTGATAAGAAAGGGCAACGATTTAAAAGCTCGTTAGTAATCATGCGAATGCACATTCCCTGAAGTGATATCCGGATAGCGCGGCCGCAAGAATGTTAGAACAAGAAGAAATTGCACTCGCGTGCAACGTCCAAATTTCATTTCGCCGCCGCCGCCGCCGCCGCCGCCGCCGCCGTCGCGAAGGTTGTTGCATAAGCCGAAGCGAGCTACGAGCGATTCAGCTTAATATCGCCTTTCACTCACCAGTAAGAAAAGTGCGATGCACGCTCCTCGTTTTCCCCGCGGTGTCGTCGGGTCACGCGATTCGGCAAAAAGGATTCGGCACGTTTGTCCCTGGCGATTTTTACGCCAATGAAGCACGCGCCGTGGCCGGCGCGCGAGCAGTCAGGTCCGACGATCTCAAAGACGCGGAAATGAAGCGGCGCCAGCACGGCGCGAAGCCGTCGACTATGAAAATCCTCTGGGCATCCGAGGAATTTTCCGCGAGTATTCGAATGCCCTGCGTCGTTCGCGAGACGAAGAACGTCCCTGACTGAACGTACAGTCGATCTGAGTTATGTAGAATGCGCATATGACTGTGCCGCGCGTTTATTGCGCACGCCGTTGATAGTTCGCGATTAATGTAAATGCCCGATAAGTGACGGGTAATCTCGAGACACTCGCAGACTTGAGGTGTGTTTGGGGATGATGGCAAAATTGTACAATAGATAAAAATGCTTCGAATGTTTCAAATGTGCTTTGTATGTTTGAAGAAGAAGGTTTCCTATCAATATTCGCAAGAGAGGGCGAATTAGGGCATATCCGACCACGGGAGCGGCGGGGAAAAAATCTCGCCATACGACGATAAGTGCCGATCATAAGAAGCATCGTGAAATCTTCGGGGAATCTTCAGGAACATTCTCATTCTTATCGCGGCGATGTAAGGAGGACGTAGTTTACTAGCACCGCGGCGTAACGAGGTATAAAAAGGGCGTTTCGCTGCAAATCTGATGCGCTCAGCCGGCTTTCCTTCGTCCAATATGAATAGGATTTGGAGCTTTTCGCAGCTCTCTAAGAGCAATCGAAAAAATCGTCACGTGTTTCACGACCGCGAACGCGCGAAACAATGACGCTTTCGCAGGGATGAGATTAATAAAAGGTGGGAGCGCATAAAAAAGCCGACGGATTTTCCACGATCAATCTCGTCGAGGCCTGCGGAGAATTTCTTTCTCATTCTCCTCTGGAAATGTCATATAAAAAGGAAAAGACATATAAAGCCGCGCACAGAGGCAAGGATATGGCGCTGATGAGACGCGTCAGCAATCGACACAGCCGCGAGCTATGAGGGCGTATCGGCGAAAAATGCGGTTCGTTTATCTCGAACCTTTTCCGCTCTCCTGCGCCGACGTCGACTACCTCGCTAAGGCGTATAATTAAATTTCCTCACCGGCGGTTTCCCCCCCGAGCTCCTCGAAAAATGATAACATAATAACGCGCCTGGCTGATAATGTAATAATGCATCGAGGTGCCGAGCGCTTACGCAACGAATTCCCGCCTACGTACTGCCGCCAATCGCGTTTCTCTGCGCGTTTCGCCATCGCGCTCCACATATAAAAGTCAATGAGACTCGCTCTCCTGCTCTAGCGCACCCTCTCCGCTCTCGCCTTTTTATTATCTTCTTTCTCCGATACTTGGCGAGCGTCTTGGTATTGATATCGAGCGCGCGTATCGGAATGCCGGAAATCGCGACGAGCTGCACGCGAGAGACGCGAGAAAATTCATTCTGCGGCGTCACATTAGATTTCCTCTCAACTCGACATTCAGTCATACGACTAATGCGAAGTAAACGCTTTCACTGTTATTATTGAGCGACGAAATATTACGGGAAGTTGAGACACCGTAGCGAGAATTCGAGAGAACCGCCGGCATTCTCTTTCTCCTTTGCGCGTGCATCCGTAGGCGATGGAATTTTTTTCCCACGTGCTGTGGAAACGCGCAGAAATTTGAAAAACAAATATTTTCGCTTCGCGCATGCTTACTAAATGGCTGCCGTGATACGCGGTATACGGATTTAAATACGGAGAGAACGTGTTTATTTACGTTTACGCGCCTTTCCGCGACAGAAATTACAAGCGTTACTCTCCAGCTGTATAGCGAAGCTCGAGGCTGCATAATTTATGAAAAATTTATGTCATTAAATTTAACTGACTTTTACACTCTTTCTCTTTCATCTTCCACATTGGACTCGAAATTAAAGCGTCGCTCACTTGCGACGCGTTTAATGCTTTCCATGTCCTTGTGTTGTTCCGTTTACTCTCTCAAATTGCTTTTTCTAATCTTTTTTATTACTTTATCTAATTACTTTACTAAATTGACATCCTCCTGCTCGTCTGTGGGACTTTTAATCTCCTAACTGGATTTTTTATCTTTTAACTTCACGCACGTATCATCGCACATCAGCCTTTGAGAACGCAAAGGAGTAATTAACGCGTCTTTTTAAGACCGAGCTACGCGTGTCAATTGAATTAATATTTGCCCAAAAAAAGGGCAGAAAAATTTCAAGTGCACACGATAGTTCATGTTACAATGCAGTGCGGGATACATTCCGCGCATTCGCATACACTTTCCGAGTGTAACGCGAAGTCAAGTATTTAATTTCACGAATATCTTAATAAGAGACATGCTAGACGGCAGGAGGATATCTCGTAATCTTATTTTATCCTTTAATTGTAGACGTCGACACTAGTCGAACTGGGAGACACCATCGTTGCATTCACGTCTTCATGATCGCACGATAATGGCACTGTCGCACGATAATCACAGAAGCCCGCGATATACGCGCGTGTGATTCTCCCTGTTATACGATCATGCGGTCGCCCGGCTACCGACGATAGTAATGCGTGGTCAAACGTCACACATTATGCAATCAATTTCTCGACGTGTTATTGTATTATCATTGTGTATTATCGCACGTCGAAATTCAGCGAGCCGTGTGCTCTTCTCTCCTCGTCGGAAAATAATCGAGGTCTTATATAAGCCATTGTCGATCGACGTCGGATATTCTTAATCGACAATGGTATCTCTCGAACGGATGGCCGAAGGCGTTCGGGCGTAAAGTACGGGGTCGGCAATATTTTTATTAATCGAGTTATCTCCCCCGTGAATGACGGCAAATCGCTCACGGCGACGAAAAAAATCAATCGCAGAGTTTCTCGCGAGACTGTCGCGCACGAGAGCGCGCGCGCAATATTACCGCGGATTATATCTCTCTCCCTCCTCTCCCCCCTCTCTCTCTCTCTCTCTCTCTCTCTCTCTCTCTCTCTCTCTCTCTGACTCTGCTGTCAAAATCCTCGTGCGTATTTTTATTTACGATCTGTCGATCGAACGGCGATCTCATAGGCTGAAATTTCACGTGCATGCTGTAGACATAAATAAAAATTAAACGAAACCTCGCATATTCGGAATTTTTCGTCTATATTTTCGCCAGACCGGCCGAAATCGCGTTTTGATGGCCCGCGGAGTTTCCATCCTCTCTCACATTCCCTCCCCGTTACCGTCTGTCCGACAAAATACCAGTTTCGCGACACTGGTAAGCGATGACTGGTAATAACGCCGGTATAACAACCGGTATAACAACCATCCATCGGACAGTGAGAGGAAGAGAAGGAGGAGGAGGGTGCACAACCTTGGTGAGGAAAAATTCGTCAGCGCGGTAAAAGCGCGGACCTATCTAACCGTTGCTGTTGCGCTTTGCGTCTTGAGCTATCGCGTTACGCAACCGCAAGTCGCATGCACCGTTGACTGCGCAAGGTCTCTAGACTGGACTCTCTCGACGAGCAGTTAATCGAGCGTGGAGGAGGCGCAGCCCGCGAAAGAAATTATCCCGCCGCGCAGGATAAAGAAAAAAGAAGAGACAACCGAAGAATTTGTCCTTCCTTCCTACATACTTCCTCTCTCTCTCTCTCTCTCTCTCTCTCTCTCCCTCCCTCTCTCTCCCTCTCTCTCTCTCTCTCTCTCTCTCTCTCTCTGTCTCTCTTCTCTGTCTCTCGCTCTTTCTCACCCCCTTCCTTTCTTTCTTTGCTGTCACTCCTTTCCCTTCTTTCCCGTCACTCTGCGTTTCTGTCTTTTTTTCTTAAGAAATTCAGAACCCACAGCATCCTGTCCCTTCATCCCCTGCTCCTTTTTGCCGCTTGACGCCCGTTCCGTCTCTTTATCCACCTATCTCGCTCCCTCGGGAGCCCCATCGTCCTCTCTCCCTTTTCTCTCTCACCTTTTCCATCCTGCGGAACCCAGCGGAAATTAACGACTCGGAAATTCTAATTCAATGGCAAAGCTGCCGGCGCTAGCTAGGGTCGCGCCTTCCTTTCTTTCTCGCCTCGCGGCTTCCCCTCTTCTCCATGAGTCTTCCGGTGTTTTTGTTACACCTTCTTCCGCCAGCCAGCTGAGAGCCATCCCTCTTCTTTGGCTCCGGTCGGCCGAGATACAAAATGCCGATGAAAAAGGCACGGACACCTCGCCGGCAATTAAAGCGGTAACGACCGTCTCGTCAGGAAATGATAATGTGAGCAGGGTCCTCTCCGATATAGCTTCTTTTGCATTTGCTGCCGAAGGCAGCATTCGAAAGTATCGATTTAGTAATGTTGATCCACGTGTACGGTAACGATCGGTAACATTCACTTGATACTTTCGGCATACATAGAAACAACTCGTGACAAATGTTATTCGCGGAAAGAAAAGCATCTTGTCGCAAAATTCTGGCGCGGATTGCGTCATAAAATACGATACGAATGATGTATGAACGCGAGATAAATCTCCTTACTAAAACGAAAGAATCGCACGAATAATCACATCGTGGACTTTGCATTTTGTTTCGCCGGATAAAAGTATCGGTGAAAGTATTCACGGCACAACCGCGGAATATTCAATTCGCCATGTAAATAACAAAAATATCTGCGGGAAAAAAATATATTTTTTCTTTTAGGTACGTGACGACGGATTCGTTGCGGAATGATTGAAAAGCGGGTGTCGTGTAACAACAGGCGTGACATTTTCTGCAATCTTGCGTGCCGAGAGCAGCGAATAAGTGATACGAAATTGCAACGTTCCCGTTACGAGCGCGCTTTTTCGAACATGTGCGGATAATCGCGGTGCCTCTGCCGCGTACGGATTTCAGGATTGAATTACTGACGTATATTTTTGTGAATGCGTTTCGGGAGCTTCGCTTTTTCGGCGCGTTCTCCGTTTTTACTTTCTCCCTTCCCATTTCTCGTTTTTCTTTTTTCCCTTTTCAACCGTATGAAGCGTAACACAGCGTTATTCTTCCAACGACGATGGATACCGAAAGCTCCATCTATTGTCCTGTAATATTTATATTTGCGCTCGTTATCACGAGATTCCACGCATGCGTTTGCGGATGAATACGCGTTCTGTACGCAATATTACCTTATAGGGGCAATATTTGATGCAATTAAATTAAAAGCAGTAATTTATAGGCGCTAATATACAAATGTTTGAAAGCGGCCATGTAAACCACCAGCGGGGTCATATTTTACCTCCGAATTATATCTCCTGAAGGGGAGTGTGGTGAGTTAGAGTAAATTTGTATTTATCCGCTCTCTCTCTCTCTCTCTCTCTCTCTCTCTCTCTCTCTCTCTCTCTCTCTCTTAGACCATCCTCATGTCTTCGTGCTCTGCAAAGAGATGCAAATGCCTCCGATGTCTTGGCAGAAATTGAGCACGCTCTTCTCACACTCTAAACAATAGTCTTCTTAATTTGTTCCAAAACGCGCGTGAGACGTCGCTTCGCGCATGCAGTGCGCAAATAAAGCAACGCGATATGTGAGAGAGTGCGAACAAAGGATTCTTCGTTTATTTGCTTAATTAACAATTCCTCCCCCCCCCCCGCCCCGCCGCCCTCCCCCATTACGATGTATGCACACACGCACAAGCTAATAAGTCACAAATGGATAAATTCGGAAAATTTCGAGCATAACTGGTAGCTGGGACAACAGCGTGTCGCGCGGGACTTATCGAGGTCTGGCGCCCCACATGTGAGTAATTAAATGCCCGATGTTCACGGCACGCGGTCGATTGAGCTAATAATGTGACGAGCAGACTGTGAAAATCATTCGACGCACCGTAATCGGATTAACTTTCCGCGGAAACGTGAAAAGCCGCGAAAACGCAGACAGCTCGCGATTGAGTTGTTTACATTTGACGCATGACGGAGACGCGCATCGCTCGTCTGCACCGTCGGGGGATATATATCGCGCGACGTGCGCAATGAGAGGGGCCGTTGTCGGATTTATGAAAGGGATCGCATTCGTTGGAGTCGATAGAGCCGGCGAAAAGGCTCGAAATAACGCCGGGCGTACCGTACCGTGGCGTACCGTCAGTCGACAGAAAGCAGCGGCGAATGCTGCCTCGGATTGAAATACACGGTTCCCGATGTTTATCCCCGACGCGAGAAAAATGCGATTTTCGTAAATCTGAATTTCTATCAAAACCCAACATCGCACGCGCGCGCGGAAGCGCACGCGCTCGGCTGCCCGGCCGCGCGCGCGCGCGCGAGCGAGCGGGTGGACTCGGTCTACACCGGCTGGGATGTTGTTAATCGAGTGCGATTCCGATAAGCTGATTGCGAGCGTATTTTGGATGGAAGTAGATCGCGGAGGGGGTAGGAGGCTCCGAAGAAGATTATCGGCCTGGTAGAAAATGCGCCGGGGATAAACCGCGTCGGGTGAAAATTTTGTTTACCAGATTGTCATCCCGGCTGCGACTTGTTTTCCGCGGGAAAACATAAATATTATTAATTTCATTGAATTGTCCGTCCGCATGAATTAACGGCGTAAGAATCGCAATTACAGTTCACTCTGGCGTGAAACATTAAAAACACAACATTTGGAATGGAAAGGTATATGAGAAATACGCGCGCCCCGTGTGTGGAAGCAAAAATTCATTGTGTGTGACAAGTCGAGTATCGAAAAGGACATATTACCCGACATATAATGGACCAGCGTTGAATCGTTCTTGCACTTTGATGCGTAGATCGGAAACGTAGTTGAATTATCTCAGCATCGGCACAGCGCAGAATGATCGTTTCACGTGCGCAATTTGCACGCGGCGTTCGTCGCCGAGGAATTCGCCGACGGTTTCATACGTTCGCTAATAACGGAGTTATTGAACTTTGATTTCCACTTTGGCATTCAGTCCGATTTCACTCGTGGTCGACACACGCCGAAACCTTTACGTAATGCGCGCCGTTACGAGTGCACCGCATAAATGCAGACATTTTATTTGTAGCGCGGCGCGGCTCACACATCGGGGTGGCGCGATTCTACCGGCCGCGCAAAGGTCGCTTTTATCGCCTCGATATTGCGTTACGGTGAGATTCCAAGTAAATTTCGAGTAGAAATTGAGATTCGTTCGTGACAATACAACGTCGACGATATTTCACTCGTAAATCGAAGTACACTCGTAAACGAAGGCAATCTCTGTATTTATTTTTCGATGACGATACAACAACAGCCGAGAAATAGATAGTGCGGCATTTTTAATCGTAAACAAAAATATCCGTGACCCGATTTCAAATTTAACGTACCACCGTCTCTCATATCGAAGAGGTGGATACGATCCAAAAGTGCTCGGGTGATATCAAGGATCTGTAGAACGTTGGAAAAAACCTCTGAAAAGAGGACTGTCTTAAAATTTTAGGTCGTACCGTAGACGCATTGACGACGTTTCTCGTGGATGTTTACGCTGAATATTCAGGATTTAACGCTAATCCCTCCGACAGTCTCGCGCGCGAGCAAATATTTCGCAGGGAAAGCCAGGAAGTTAGCCGGGCGCTAGTGAAATCTCGCGTACGTCTTTTATTTTCGTATAAATGCATCCGACCCCGATCAACGCGTTGCGACCGCACGAATTCCATGGCCGACTTCCGCCGTCGCTGCGGCTGTGTTACTACAAATGAAGTAACTGCAGGGATTTTCTCGTAACAAACCATGCGTGCAACTGCGTAACAGGCCGAAGCATCGACTTTCTGTACGCCGCGCGCTCATTCAGCTATTTATGCTTCAATTTTCATTTCTCGGGCGGATTACCTACGCAAAATGAGCCCCCGCCGATTTATGTTTTAAAATCAAAATTAATAATTATTGCGTTTAATTTATTCGATTCTTTACATTAAATACATTTCGCGGTGGCAATTTTTCTTTATTTGCAATAATAAGAGAGATGTATTGGGTTGGCAACTAAGTGATTGCGGATTTTGTCGACAGATGGATTTTACACTTTCTTTTGTTTCGTTAACGTGTTCAAAGTACCTAACCTATATTTTTTTCTTATTGTTCGGACTTCTACCTTTCATTTAGTACAGAAATTATATCGATTAGTTGTTTAGTTTTGTTTTTATCCCAATTAAAAAATGGAAGAGCAAGACGTGCACTTCAGACACATTTTATTGTATTATTTCCGAAAAGGCAAGGACGCATCGTGGGAATGAAGCCTTGAAAGAAAGGCAGTGTCAAAATTGGTTTGCCAGATTTCGTTCTGGTGATTTTCCATTGAAAAATGCTCAACGATCTGGCCGTCCAGTTGAAGTCGATGAGACCCATATCAAGGCCATTATCGATTCAGATCGTCATAGCACAACACGTGATATTGCAGAGAAGCTCAATGTATCGCATACATGCATTGAAAAAAATTTAAAAAAGCAAATTTAAAATTTTGAATTTTCATTCTTATTTAAAATCCGCGATCACTTAGTTGCCAACCCAATAGATGAGACGTTATTTAAAATATTGCTCGCGTTATATTCGCGATATGAATTCGCGAAAAAGGGAAATTAACGTAGACATTGAACAATTAGTCTCAATGTTATACATGAGTGGACAATTATAAGTTATATCAACATGATTATGAGTCTCGTAACGTACACGTATACATATTCCTAGTGTGTACATGGAGCTGCTGAGAGGTCGAGCGAAACTTTGGCAGACCATGTTCTACAGGCTCCTGGGATGAGATAACTTTATACACATTCAGCCTCGAGAAATACACCCTCCGCGAGCACATCGGGACGGTTGAGCTATTGATCAACTATGTTACTTTCCGCCCGCATACAATTCGTCCACTATTAGGCAAGAGTCGGCGAACTACGTTTATTTCATTTCACGTACGTGCTTCACTAATGGCGTTATGTAAGTTGCGTCTACGCGCGCAGTTGTCAAATTTTATTACCAAAGAACTAGCTTCAACAACACTGGGAAGCGGAGTAGAAAACATTTTCGTAGCCGCGACGATAGCACAACGGTATTTATGTGTATCTCATCGTTAAAGTTTAATGGAACGTGTAATCATGACGCTGAGCGCTTCCCTCAAAAATACCCTCCGAGATACAAAAGATCAAAATCAGCCTGGCAGAACTGAGCGCGTTTCTAAAAATACGAACCGCGGAATGTTTCGTTGCGTAACACCGTGGAATCCTTTTACGCGAACATTCGCAGCGATACGAGTTTCAGATTCGCGCACGGTCGAAACGATTCGATTTTCGCCAGCTGAAAAATTCAAAACATCCCGCAATAGAACATTTTGCAAAGCCAATTCGCCGTAGTCGGCGGTAGCGAGTGGCAATAGTTCCTTTTTCTTCTTTTGGTCAGATTTGATCGTCAAGCGTGATCGGTAATTTAACTTAGCCGGGAGGGTGTTTATTAAAGCATTACGGTGATAAAGCTCCAGCATTCGAAGTCACAATTTAACGCTAACTTTCCAAACTGCGAGCGGCCTCTAGAAATGCATATGACCTGCTACCCTGATATAGTTTGTAAGACACGCGCTAAATGATGAAAGAGTAACAGATACACTGCCGTCACTTTATCGGGATTATTTTTCTTGATCAGCGACTATTTAGAAATTACGGAGAAAATGGCTGTCTCACCCGAAATTCTAAAAACAAAAAAAAATGTACGCTACTCTCGTTGATGCAATTAAGGTGTACCAAACAATTTTCGCGCGTAACCGCGATCGTGTAATTTTCCGCTCGGGATGTTCCATTTGATCAGCGTCGGGAAGCAATGGATAAACAAATATAATTATGCGTTACAGTTTTCCTCAAAGAGATAACTCTTTGTTCTCATTTCGACGTACTTCACCATGTAATCTCCCCTGGTTTTCCGGTACTTTCGAAATTAATATCCGCCGATGTTACGAATTACGCGCGGCTTCCTCGCAAAATAACATCACCGCCCGACTGCGCAGAAATGCATAATTTCACACGACGAGGGAACCGCTCGACGAGAAACGCAATAAAAAGTAATTTTACAATGAATATCGCGGTAATGGTCAAGATGCAGCTATCGCCTCGCAGAGTGAACGAGAAAACGTAGAAAACGTCGCGATTCGCGTCTCGTTTTCAGATCACGAGCTAAAAACACGCAGACGAGAAAGGCGCGTAACGAAGCTTCTTATTGCATATCGGAGTCCCTCCGAGTGGCCTTCGACACGAGCGATTACCATCACCAGCCTTCCTTTCCTTCTCCCGTCATTCTTACGTCGTTAATTTGAAGGAATTAGAAGGAGAAACGCACCGCGCGCGCGCGCGCGAGAAAGAGAAACAGGGACCTCGCGCGATCGATTCATTTTTTCCCTTCCGCTGCTTTTTTGCCCTACGATATTTACAGTCTCCGCCGTTTAGCCGTGCGTGCCGGAGCGAATGGTACACGTGGCACTTGTGCGTTTCCTCAAAAACTCGAGCTCTAACGCGGCGCTCGCCGCGCGCCGCGCGCCGCGCCGACATCGTTTGATCGCGGCGGCAGCGGTAGCAGCGAGACAGCCCGGTCGACAGCGACCAGCTCCGGACTTAGGCGTGGTTCTTGCGTAATGCAAAAGCGAGCGAGTAACTAGCCCGCGTTGCACGTACGTACGTGCATGTGTACGTGTGCGCCGCACCGCGTAGACACGTCAGCCCGGTGGTGTCTATCTAACGGCGGCGCGTGCGGTTTCTCAGCGCGACCCGCCGAGCGAAAAATCCATGTTCACCCGCGCGATCGGCCGCGCTAAGGACGACCGATTCTCGCGAGCCGGTAATGGAAAGTAGAAAGCCTGCACGTAGACGAGGCGTATGACACGCGTGAATTACGGTCGGCGACCTTCGATGCGCTATTAATAGCGAATCTGTATAATTGGTCGGCAGGCGATAGCCTGACTCGCTGGCTCTCAATTCGAGCTGTCAATCGGCGACAAATGGCGTAAGAAAGGGCGGCGTTAAGCGGCCGCTCTCGAGAGCGGCCGCGATTATGCTCGCGAGATTAAAGGCGAAACTCGGTTAATTCTACGACAGCTAAATAACACTTGACTTATCCCGCTTATCCCGCTTATCTTGCCTCAAAGCTGCTCTCCAAAGCCGCTACATTGCAAAGTCGAAAGTGAAACATGGATGTTGTAGAACAGAAGTTACACGTCGGATGGTTACGCGTTGCATAAGAGGAAAAGGAGATCCTAACGCACGTGTGGAGGGCACTGAATTATCTCAAAGATCCTTGAATCGCATCAGAGGGTAAAATTGTGATGCTGTTGACTCAAGTGCGTTTCTTCAGTACACAAATATACCCTCAAAGCTTTGAAATGCGCGGAAGGTAAAATTCCCGTGGAAAAACGAATATTTAAGCGAGTGTTTCTTCCTGTGTTAATAAAATTCTAATTAAAAGTCCTCCGGCAACATGCCGGGATGATCGTCACGCACTTTTTCTGCAATTGCAGCTTTGGGAGGCTTTCGCTCGAATTCCCCCCTCCGCGCAACAAAGAAAAAAAAAGGAAAAGGGAGAGGGAGAAAGAGATACGAAAAACGGCAAAGAGCTCCGTAACGGCCGCGTAGGATGTAATTAGAACACTTAGCGTTATCATTTTGAATTCCGAACGTGCGGAATAGCCACCGTCTTCCACTTATAGGGACGCGACTTGTGCAACGCGCCGCCGAGCGAATTTACCTCGCTCGTTATACGCGCCGCTCTATAAAGGGCGTTGCAAGATAGGCCGCCGCTTTTGCCACGGTCTCTCGAGTGCACTTACATACACGCGAGAAACCGTGGCGCATATAACATCGCGTGATCGCGGCCGCTATTACGCTCGATCGTCAATAATTACCGAGATTTACCAAGTGGCCGACAGCTTCCGACGAAGCTTACGGCTTACAGAATTTTCGCGAGAAAAGAACAGTCGCTTCTGCAATTTTTTTTATTCATACGATGCGGAGATATCGAAATGTTGTTTAGAGGTTTGAGTTACGAGATAGATATCTTGATGATGCCCAAAGTACGATCCGAGGAGGGCTGGATTTTATTTTTATATCGCTTCTTGTATCTTCCTTAAGTACGATTTTACATTTACTTACCGTTTAATCGCTGAAAGTACTCTCGCGTTAATGAGCCAAATGAAAAATAAGAAGAAATGAATAAATAAGGTGATAAATAAATAAGTTAAATGATATAAGGAAAAAAAAATGATACATATATAAGGTCAAAATAAATATGAAAGACGAAATTTACAGCGGCAGTTTTTTTAGGTACTTAAAAGTACCGTGTTACGAAAGAAATGAAGAAGAAAACGGATCTACAATTGAAGACACTAGAGACGCTGAGGAATCAATTTAAGCATTATTTTAGCTCAACTGACAAGAAACCGCCCGCTGCTTCTCCAGATCCCCGCCAGCGGATGTATCGACCGCAAATATCGATCACTACGAAACTTCATTTAAACGCGTATACAAGTGTCGTATTACTCGACGCGGCGCCGCGGTTCAAACCATGAGAACTTGCGTCAGAATTCCTTCTATCGCGGTTTATTATTTTTATGCAACTAATCGCGACCCAGCAGCTCGTTTTCATCGATCGTAATCTCCAGTTGTTGCAACGCACGCTCGCCGGATATCCCGCCTTGATCAGAGTGGATACTAGGGGATATTTGTATTTCGAAATATATTTTCAGCGTTCATGCGTTTCATATCAAGCAAATTCAGTCACAATCATCGAGAACGAGGAGACCGATCGATGTTTTACGTCGATTTTTTCCCTACTTCATAATTCTTTGCTCCGCCCGGCACGGAATTAATATTGGTAGGTGCAACAATTCGTACGTCACCACTAAGTTTATTTTCATCAGGCAGACGATAGAACCGTGCAACGCCTAGGTCACACCGGGGAGAAACTCCTCAGACGAACCCTCGCCGTCTCGATGCAATCTCGCAGGAAACTGCCGGTGTTAATTCCGAGAGTCATTCGAAGAGCATG